>NW_017728942.1:2538984-2634115 GCF_001723895.1 Crocodylus porosus
CCCCGGTGCTCTTTCCTGCTCAGGCAGGGGGTCGGACTAGATGATCTACCTAGGTCCCTTCCGACTCTAGCTACTATGAAACTATGAAACTATGAATAGAGTAGCGTGTCACAGCAAAAACCATGTTAAGCTACTGTGCAAAACAAGCCATGTGCTGACACTACTGCAGAGTAGCACCAGTTCTTGTGCATTGATTTAGTGCTTGGCTATACAAGTACTAAACATAATGTGCAGTAACTACAGTGCATTAATGAACGTGTATACACACCCGGAAGTACATAGGATCCCTCATCTTGCTTTCATTGTAATACTTTTACTGCTACTTTTGAGAGTAGGCGTGGATTTTTTTAGATAGGAATATGACTTTAAAGTTGATTGCGTTCCTTTAGGACTAGGCCTGATGTGGTCTACATCCACTAACGGACTCTATCAGAGCTCATCAACTTTAATCAAATTCTTCTGTAACATTTGCATCTTAGTTCTCCATTCCAGTCCTGACTTGACTGGGCAAATTCTAATAATGATCTATAGACATTCACTGAAATGCCAAATTATCACTCAATTCAAACAAAAACATAATGCAGTTGTGTTGACTTCAGATTTATCTGAACAGGTTATCATCCAGCCTGATTTTGGAGAATGGCTCTTTTCATGGGGATAAAATGTGCTTCTATACATAGAACCAGAACAAGGTATATGAATGCCTCAAGTACAGAGGCCTTTGAGAAATGTTGATGTATTTCCTTTCTTTTCTCTAACAAGAAATGATTGTGAGCCATATTTTTTCACCCTGGTATTGTGTGTTTAATCAGATCAATAAGTAAAGTTCTCAATAACGCGTGAAGTGACTACAGACCTAATATGCTTCAAATTTCCGAGAGATGCTACCAGTAAGGTAATTATACACCCACACATATATATCTAAACATACACACATACACACAAACACTTCACTGAGTAAATGCTGGAATTTCTGTCTCAGCACTCCCTAAACTCAGTATAAGAGCAGTACTGTATTTACTCATTTAGAAGATGAGGTTCCCCCCCACCAGTTAACATGGGGGGGAAAGCCCCTCACCTTACAATTGAGCATGTGGCAGTGTGGGGGGGAGATGGTAGCAGCTGCTGTGGTTCTCGTCCCCACATGGAGCTGGAGACGCCACCTACCCCCTTTCACTGCCTCTGCATACCCTGCCACTCTTCATACATTTCATAGACATTAGGGCTGGAAGGGACCTTGCGAGATCATCGGGTCCACGCCCTGCCCAAGGGGCAGAAAGTCAGCTGGGGTCACATCACCGTAGCAAGATAAGCATCCAAGCATTTCTTAAACGTATCCGAAGTAGGTGCTTGCACCACTTCTAGGGGGAGTCTATTCCAGACCCTGGAGACGTGAATGCTAAAGAAGTTTTTCCTTATGTCCTGTCTAAAACGGTCTTCCAGCAGTTTGTGACTGTTAGACACTGTCTTCCCTGGGGTGCCCTGGTGAACAGATTTTCTCCCAGTTCTGGATGCACACCCCTTATATACTTAGAGGCTGCTACAAAATCTCCCCTGAATCCCCCCCAGCAACCCCCATTCTCCCCCATCCCCACATCACGTCTCCCTCTCTCTCTCCCTCTGCCTCACTCGTACTTACCTTTGCTCCATGCCAGCAGGCTCCATCCCTGCTGCAGGAGCAAGGCTCCAGCCCGCCCCGTAGGAGTGAGGTAGAGCTGGCACTGCTGTTCCAGCCCAGTCCTGTAGCAGCCATGTGTGGAGAGGGGAGGAGGGGGAACAGGGGAAGGAGGAATTGAGGCAACCTGCAGCTGCAGGGGTGGGGGCAGTCACAATGTGGGGTAAGTGGGCATGAGGACAGGCAGCAGAGGGCAAGCTGCCACCTCTCACTGCCTGTCCCACTGCTTCCACACTGCCTGCCCCATTGCTGCTCCCACCTACTCTACCACATCCCCCCTATTGCCACTGTCTGTCCCCTGCCCCATTACCGACTCCCTCATCACCTCTCCCACCACCACCTGCAGTAGTGCTGGGGGGGCAGGGTGCAAATTTAAGATAATCCTCCAATAATACTATTCTGTACACGGAAAATTATAATAAATTTAGAAATTTTCTGTGTGTAGAGTCTAATTATTGGAGGGTCATCTTACATTAGGGTCATCTTGTATTTGAGTAAATACAGTAAATAGATTCTCTAGGAGGAGCCAATTCTCAGGTAAATCTAAATTTGACCTCAGATTTGGATACATTGATTTTTTCCATAGTCAGAGCTGGCATTAGGGAAAATGATGCCCTGGATGAACTTGTGTTTTGGCACCCCTTCCCCGTGCCCTCCTCCCTTTCCCCCCACCCCTGCCAAAAACCAGGAGCGCTGCTGCAAGCAGAGGCAAGCAGGGGCACAGGCTGCAGTCCAGTGGACCAACACGGTGCACCAGACAGGCAGGCACCACCGCTGCTGCCTGCATTGTCTGGCCTGACTTCTCCTGAGCACTGGCTGGAGGCAGAGGACGGACTGGGCTGGGCACTGTTCCTCCTCCCTGGGGTGGGGATCAGCCAGGATGGGGCAGGGAGGGGAAGAGTACTGCTGTGAGTGCAAGCTGCTCACACAACATCCCCTGATCACAGCACCCTGTGCAGTCGTCCGCATCGCCCGCTCCTAAGGCTGGTTTTATCCATAGTTCACAATGTACTTGCATAGCCCTGTTCCAGACTTTATTGGAGGACATGGAAAAGAACTGCCCTTGGTCTCAGTGGGCTCGGCGTCAGGGCTGGTAAAAACGGAATGCATGTTGCATGAAAGGTACGTACACGGGTATCAAACCACCACATGTGGTTGGGTGGGACCACAAATTCATGCAGTTCAGCTTCACTGAAATGCAGAACTCTGTTCTTCAACTGAAAAGAGCAAGTCTGATGTATGGTCTTTGAAAAATATTTACTGAAATAGGATGCCTCAATACAGGTCTTAGGCTTGTTCATAAACACACAAAATACATTTTAAAATCCAAATTCCTGTACCCATGTCACATCCAGTATTATTAAGTCAGCATATGAGTATATGTGTGTATGAGTACACTGTTTACTAGGGCTGTCAATACAAACAAGGATCCTTACATTTTACCCACTCCACTGCACTGTATGTTCTCCTTGAACTTTGTCCAAACAGGCAGGTCCCTGAAAACCATAAATGAAAGTTTCAAAATTATTACTATTGAGGAGCATGGCTCTCTCTATATTTTAAATTATGAAAGTGAATTTCAGTGACAATAAAAGATGCTGGATTTACAGTGCTGGGGGAAGTACAAACTTCACATGCTGGATTTTTAATGGAAGCTGTAACACAAGATACAACAAAATATTCAGTTTCCAAAACTCAGCAGACCAAGTAATCCAGAGTCTAAAAGTCCAAAAATCTTATTTCTTGATGAAAACAAGCTGTCTAGTGATTCACTTTGTTGTCATTCTATAAAATGTTGCCATTAATACAGTCATAATCTGTGTGGAGATAGTCACTCAAACTGAATTATGAGTCATGTCTGCTGAGAAAGGCAAGTATAGTGCGTGTGTTTGTATATGTACAGAAGGGCCATGTATAGAGATACTTAGGAACACAGACTCTTTTTTCTTGAACAATATTAAATCAGAAGGATTTATAGACATGTTGGTCTAGGCACAGATAATTTAACTGTCTGTCCACCCAGTCAAATTTTATAACAAGCCATAAATTACTTTCTGGAACTGGTCTTTAATATGTTATTGCAGTTCATTTTGGGTCTTTAGTAGATTAACTCAGTGTTGCCAACACCATGATTATTTTTAAAGAAACTAAGTTATGCACCCAAGGGATTCTAGCATTTATAATAATCAGGATTTTATTAGACTGCATAAACTCAAGACGTATGAACTACAGGACTAAACAAGAGACGGAGAGTCAGAATTCCTGGTTTTTCCTTCTGGCTCTGCTACTGACTTGCTGGAACAAGGCACTGCATTTCTCTAAGCTTTTGTTTCCCCATTTTTTAAATGGGGAAGTATAAAGTCATAAGTAAATGTTAGTGGAAGATGACAGTTCCATTTTGGGAAGTGTGTGTCTTGCCACGGGTCTGAGCTGTAAAAGGCTCAAGCAATCATCCCTGCTCTGTCTGACTCAGAACAGTTTCTCATCCCAGCTCGATGCATAGCCTTGAGTCTTGCACATCCCTGGTGAATCCTTGCCATTGGGCTACTTGCTGGTCTGGCTCTCTTATCAAAACTTATACATGTCCATGTCATGTTTCATTTTGATGAAAACCTCCAGCCTGCTGTAATTCTGACCCTTGACCAATTCATATTTTGAAAGTTGTTAGAAACTCACAAATAAAGCTCCAACAGGCTTTGGGTATCTTTCTAACCAGACTGGGACAGACTCTCAGCTTCTTTTAATAGCAGCTGACAATCTGGGCCAACATTTTTTATCCTGGCAGGGAACTAATGAGACATCTGCACTACTGTGTTTACATGTAGATGCCATGACTTTGTTGACAACAATTAATTACCAGCCAGGTTCAAATGGCTAGGTTGTTCCAATGCTGATCTTAAGCGGCATCAGTGATCCCCGAGAGTGAATATGAAAGCCATGCATGATCCAGGCCTGTTGATGGATGACAGATTCTAAATCCTTTCCCTCCTCTTCCCGTGGTAGGACAAATGAATCAAGAGGAGCCATATACTGTCCCAAACAAACACCGTGTTCCTTTCTCCCTGCCAAGGGAATGCCGAGAACTCAGCCTGCTGGGATGTAAGGACCCATCAACTCAACTGGGAACCAACAACGCTACAGCAGCTGCAAATTGATTAACTCCCTTCCTCCTGGATGTCAAGTGGATGTTGAGATAAAACAAACACATCACCCCATAACCCAGAGATAGAGATCCACCGGCTGTGCGTTCTGTACCATACCCACTCCCTGTCCAATAGCAACACTGAAGTGAAGTGCAGCTTAGTTATCTAAGTAATAATGTCCTAATGAAATCTGATCATTGCACAATTGTAACAATGGAGATCTGATCTGAAGATAATGTGTGGGTGACTAAAGTACCTAACAACCATTGTAGCGAACTCATACAGGCTGTGATTCAGCAGACACATGTCTAGTTCATATACCCAAATTGACCTCTAGGTCTTAGGTCTTTGCAGAATTGCAGTTCTTGTTAAAAATCAGCCTGTTCATTATTTACCTGTTTAGTGTGGAGGCTATTCTGAAGTTTCAAATTATTTTGCTTTTCTACAGTATAAGCATACTTGCAAATGTGTGGTATGGAATGCAACCCAATTTATTTCTGTTTTTATATGAAAGGGGGTTTATATATATCTTTCAGGTCTTTTCTTTAAAAAGAAAAGAAAGGAAAAACTTGACAAACAATAAAGATAGCTAGTGAAATCCAATTTTACATTTTAGTTCAAAGCATTTCATTTCATAAGCTCCTGAAGCTTTTTGTATTGATCCCAGTTACGCTCAGCTATCTGCCACTTTTCACTAGTCTTTTCTGAATTGCTTATAGTATCATATCTGCCGCTGGGGAGAATGCAAGAACTGACAAATGGAAATAACCAAAGCATTTGAAAAACACATGCTTTTGTATATTGCATATTTGTATATTGGTCCCCTTTTTCAAAGAGATCCAAATAAAAGCATAGATAGTTACGTAAGTTTTGTGTATATAGACAGCTCACATACATTTAATATATGCAGAGGAAAGAACTTATGTAAAAATAAATATACTTGTAAACTTTGATTTTATTTTGTGTACTAATACTGATATATATTCTCTTGTAAACTAAATGATTTAGGCAAATGAACATGGGGATAGGTCTCAAGCCAAAAGCAGAATTCAAGCTGAATACAAGTGGGATCATTCTAGGCGCTTCTTAAGTGTCTCTCTCCTGTTATCTGCCAGGATACCGAGAAAAACACATTTATTCTTTATATAATTTTTTACTATGGTCACAAGAGCTACTGAAGGACCATACCAAATTGTTCTGACTTTCCAACAAATCAGAATAAAATGGTTGCTGAACTAAATGCCAATCCATTGAATTGGAATTATATATTAAAGCTACAACTGGTCCACTTGGCAGAGATTCAAAACTCTCTAAAGTAGCCCGCAGAAGCCAGATTTAACATCTATTTTCAGATGTAAAGGACATGGTGATTTCAGCTCTTTCTTTCGATTTATTCCCATGTGTCACAGGTTCACCAAAGGAAAGCTAGTCAGGAGGACCTCCAGCCTATGGGTGTACTCCAGTCACATTGCATACAGAAAAAAAATCAGCTCTGTACAAAATAGTACAGCCCCAAAGCAAGCCAAGCCTAGAACAATGCTGCCATCAATCTTGATAATCAGGGAAGGAGCTGAGCTGCAAAATGAGATCTGGATCTGGATCCAAATCCAGTTCTTCTAATGGCAAGACAGGAAGTGGGGAATGGTAACCAACAACATAAAAGTGCATCAAAGGACACCTTTTAGCAGATTTGTACCCCCATCCCTATGTTATCTGAATTGCTCAGTGGAAACCACATCATTAGGAAGCATTATTGAACTACAGATATTTAGAATGGTTTCACTAGGACACCGTATGTATAGGGCCTGGTTTAAATCATGGGCCCAGCTCGTGGCGAGGCAACTCCTTTAATCCTTGGAGTGGCCCCCATGCCCCGACCACTGCTGATTGCAAGAGGAGCCCTGCAGCCCCACTGCTTGTTGTTCAGTCTTGATGGCCAGCAGGTGAAAACCGGTTTTAAATATGCCAGTTTTTGCCTCCCACTACCTGCTACAGGCAGATAGGAGGCAAAAACCATGGCATCTTTAAAACTGCAGTTTTTACCTCCCAGGTATTAGGAAGGAGTGGTGAGTGGTGGGGCCGCAAGCCCCTCCACCAGTCAGCGGTGAGGGGGTGTGCAGGGGGAAATCCAAGGTTAAAGGAGCTACCATGCTACGAGCCGAGCCGGTGATTTAAATCAGACCCTACTTATGCAGTGGTTTGGTAGTTAAACAGGAAAAAGCATTCAGATCAGGAAGATGAGAATCTGTCCAGCTATATATCGTGGCTAGAAAACATGTAAAAGGGACAAAACATTGGTAGGGACCTACCGAAAATACGATTTCAGGGATTTTGGAGAAAACGTGAAATACAGCATTGCCTGCAATAGTAGGCAATGTCTGAGAAATACACAACCCCTCCCCCAAACTTACTGAGAATAAAATGCTGGCTCCCCTGAGGGAGCCACTAGTCCTCACGGCCCTGCGGCCTGGCTGTGCAGCCTGCTGGAGGAGGGAAAGCAGGGGGGCTGCTGGCATACATAGGAGTCCCAAATGGCTGCTGCCCCTGCCTCTTGCTGCTGATTGGCTGAGTGGGCTGCCAGTCTTGCAGCCCTGCTTCTCTCCACCAATTGGCAGTAAGGGGCAGGGACCATATGATGGACAGCCCTTCCAGCCAGTCAGCACCATGGGGTGGGGCCTTTGGGGCCCCTTGGCCAATCAGAGGTGTGTGTGTGTGTGTGTGTGGGGAGAGGGGCAAACATAATGAAAATGGCCACTGGCCCTGCCATATGCCTGCAAAATCAGCTGGCTGCCTCCTTGCGTGGGGTAGACCCCTTACCCATAGGGAAGAGTTAATTCTGAGTCTTGGGGGGAAAAATGCTGTGATGCAGTGGAATAGCAGAAACGGGCACTACCGTTGACTTCTGTGTCCATGCCACAATGGAGGATTGGACACCTGCCATGGCAGGGGGTCGGACTAGATGATCTGCTCAGGTCCCTTCCGACCCTAGAAACTATGAAACTATGAAACTTACTTCTCATTAGGAAGCTCTCATGTCTCCGGTCTGTTAATACAAAGAAACACCAGGACACTGAACCAATTCAGTCCTGGTGGAACACCCCTGATAGCAATACAATTATCCCTGGAATTAAAGTGTCCATATTAGGTGTATGCCTGCTGTCAAGTATTTATATATCTGACTGTCATAGCCCTGGTCATTTGAGTCCATCTGACATGAGGATTGCTAAGAATAATATTGAAATGCTTAAAGCACTAGGAGAAATGCAGCCAATCTTGCAAGCCTTCTTTGTTTAAGATGTACTAGGGATACGATCCAGAAAAGAAAATTAGAATGTAGAATTTCTTGGTGTCGAAATTAAATTTCCTATTAGCTGTTAACCGGGCTTCTCAAAGAACCCCCCCCTTTTTACAGATACAAAGAATTAAAAAACAAATTGGAAAAAAAAACCCAACCCAAACCCCTGTTAGACTATTTTGCTTGCCACTGACTGTTACATTACACACACGCTCCCAGACAGGTTATACAGCTTCCGTGGTTCCTGTCTTTACACATTGTTTCTGCCTGTAGTGTTTTGCTTTGAAGCTGATATTTGTCCACTTTTCAAATGTGGTAACATTGCCTTCTTTTATGATCGCTCATAGCTGAGTCATATGTTATATCACCATGAATAGAACCTTCAGCAAATGGCTTAATTACAACAAAATAAAGGTGGTTTCTATCATTTCTATCTCAGATAAACCATTTCAACCAAAGAATGGGATGTTGAGAACTGATGAGACACAAGTGATGCGCAAAAGAGCACGTGTCATATTTCAGAAAGGAACGGAATCCATTTGTTGTCCCATATTAGGCACTGTCTGTACACTTCTTGTACGACTTAGGGAAAAATGATGCTGAAATTATTCAAAGTGCTTCACAGACATGCCTATCAATTCCAGCAAGTACAAGATTCAAACAAAAAGAAATGTAGGTACATAGACCGCTTTAAAACATCAGAGTGTCATAACTTTAGGCCTGACTGTTCCACACAATCCAACCTTGTTGATTATGTTACAGTGCAGCTGATTATTCATAAGCTGTACTGAAGCTACAAATTATTTACTGATTTTTCTCGAATGTTATCGAGTTCTAAAGAATAATTACTGGTGTAATAGTTAGCTAAGTTGTTATGAGAATTGTAAGCCCCTTTGGTTAATGCATGGCATATGTCTGAGGCATTCAGCTAATTCACATATCTGTCTGCACTATTAATAGAGAAGGTTACATGCCAATTATCCAGGGTTCAATCAGCCTGTTAGGATACAATAGCTGCAGTGTTCACACACTTGATGTGCCACATTCCTCACAGACATTATAAGCAGCTGGTCCAGATAAGACCACTGGGGTTTTAATATTAAAAATCACTCCTTCATTCAACCTAGATTGTGATTTTTATTGTTGCATTAACTGAACTCCCTTTGTTACCTAAAATCTCTCTCATTTTTTTGGATTCAGAAATATTGGAGTCAACTGAGATTTCTCTTTGTTTAGGGGGAAAACAGACCACTGGCTTAAGCAACCAAGTAGACACAATGAATTCTGAACTTCCAAATATTTCCCCCAGAGGGAAACTAAAACGATGTTAACGATGAGCCAGTTTAGTAATTTGTGTTATCACCGTCAACCTACAAACTGGAAGAAATAATGTTTCCAAGTGGTTTTGCTCTGTGCTAGTCCTCAGTTCTATACAGTTGTTTCTCCTGCTTTATAGAGGTAGACAATGAAAATGTATGCTACCCCAAGAGCTATTTAGTTTTGTTTTTCTGCTTTAGTTTTGGGGGTGCAGGCTTGGAAAAAAAGAAAAGTGTTCCCCATTCTCTGAATTTGGTTAAACGCAGAAAGAGACTGAAAACAACCAATTTAAAGGGTTGTGCTAGTGAAGCCACTGTGGGCTCGTTGGGGATTTCACCACATGAAAACCAGACATTCATCTGTTCCCATGGAGATATTCCTTCTACTAGTCAATCAGTGAGCTGTTCAGGTCAAACAATAGGCAGTGGTTCCTTTTCTTATCTTACAAATCGATCCCCCCCCTTTATTTTTATATTCTTGGTAACATTTAAACACCCTCAAAACAAGCAATTATGTCTTGTGATGATAGAAAAGAGTATTTTTTAGATTCCTTAAACTAACAGGAAAAAAAAAAACATTCGGAAGTTTAAAAAACATATATATAAAAAAATAATGTAGGCTTTCCTGAAACTTTAGGCCCCAAAGCAGGCCCCAGCTCAATTTTCGTAATTATGGGTAGTGCTATCCTCTGATCCAAGTGAGTAATCCTGTATAGGATTGGGACTTAATTTGCCTCTAAATCATCTCATAAAAAGTGATTAAATGCAATCCCGGTTAAATTAGGAATGTAACATTTTAATTCCCCAAATAGTTGTTCCAGATAAAGAATTCTTTTGAGAAAAGGAGCTGTGAATACTGAAGAAGCGATTAGTCTTCATCAGCCAAAGGAAACACCTGTACTCTCTATAATGAGTTGTGGTAACAAAGAGGATTCTACATTGTCGGCGGCAGGTATTTTTGATAGTCTTGTGGCTAGAAGACCTTGAGTCAGGAAATCTGGGTCCTGTTTGTGGTGCTGCTAGACCTCCCACGGGAATTTGGAAAATTTAGAGGAAAATTTGCAATAGAGTACTATTCTCCCATCATCTATGTGGGCATATTTATGTACATATGTATATACAGGTGCCTATGGGTGCAAATCTGTGTGCATCTACTGAAAAAACTGTTACAGCTGCCCTTGCTCCAGCATTAGAATTTTCTCCCTTAAAACACTTTTGTATTACAGGGCTCTGCAAACACACTACACTAACACAGACAGAAGCATTGCTTTTTTTTTTTCTTAATATATGCACAGGTACTGGCATGTGAAAAGTGCACACAATTTTGCGTGTGTATAGATGGAAACTAAGCGCTGGAGCCATGCTCCTTAATTGAGCCCTTAGCCTCAGTTTCTCCATCTCTAGTATGGCAATTCTTAAACATTGAATGTGCATTTTGCATGGGAGGAGCACCCACATAAAATATGCAAAGCTAATACATTTTTCTCTTTCAAATTCCTCCTTTAGTTTCACCTCTGATGCAATGCCTGCAGCGGAGACCCAACTGGTTTGGGAGATGCGTGTTTGTTGGGCTGTCTGTAATCGCGTCATTGCTACCCCATGTTCTTTACAGTTGTCCTAAACTGTGCTCTACTTTTTCACACTTGCATCACGAGCCCTTTTTGGTAGTAACCTACAACAATAAATGACCGCAAAGGGATGGCTTGTCCATCACTTAGTAATTTTGGTGAAAATGCACAGGATTTTACTGGACCCTGTATTAATACTAATTTAATGAGAAACTTCCAAAGGAAGACATTTTAAAACATATTTTATCCTCTGAGACACATGCTTAAAAAAACATTCATTTTCACAGCAATTCAATAATGTAAAAAAAAAAAAAAGGGGAAGGGTGAATATTTTTATAAAAATGAAACATCAGACAGAACTTGAAGGGACAACTTGTACTGAGCTCACCGAGTAAGAATGGAACAGGAAACTGCCAATAATACCTGTAGTTTGGATCCTATGGTTAAGTAACTGCTCTCCTTTTTAACAAAGTCATGCAAGAACAACTAAACGGCAAAGCTAAGCAAAGCAGTAAAGTCAACAAAGTTAAACTCTCTTGGCTTTAAACAAGACTGGCCAGTTATACCGCTTCTTACCAAATTGCATTTACATCTCCACATGGAGAGATTTCATTTCTCTAAGCTGTTGGGCTGGAACAAAGAAATTTGATCTCTGAACGTATTTTGGAAGTAGCCCAGCAAAATCACCTTTGGGGGAAACAGAAATTATGAAAGTCGAATAAGACGGTTAATAAACAAGCTAACTACAATTTCACACTACAACTGTAACTCATTTAGCAAGAGCACCCTACTTATTCCTGTCTGCCATTTCTCACCTATTGAAAGAATACAGTTGCAAATGACTTCTCCTTTGAAACGCACAATACTTCTGAAAAGGGGCTGATGGCTCAGCACCTGTTCTTAAGACTCTTTTATCTCTTGAATAAGAACTGATTGAATTAACCATTTTAAAAGAACCTTGTCTGCCATTTTAAAAAAGGGCTTTATGTTTTAACTACTGTTAAAATGTTTACATGTTTAATGTTAACCCATTAAAGAAATCTGTCATGACACTCCCTGCAATTTTTCATTCTTTCTCTCTGGATGGGAGTGAGAGTCTTACAGAACAAAAATATGCTTCTCTGCGAAATGCTGAGATTTCTGAGTAGCATCCCACAGCAGCTTATTAAAACTGATCACTTCAGACTGAGTAATTCCCATCATCTATTCTGTCCTGCTATAATACTCAAAATGCCACCTTAGGAGTGTGGTATACAGATTCTGCATTTGTGCTTAGATCCCTTTAGAGCTGTAAAGGAAGAATCAGATAACTTTAAAAATAGTATGTTTGACCATGTGTGCACATGGTAGCACACAGCACATTGTAGAAGGATATTATATGATAAAATCCCGTGTTAAATAATATTGTCAAAGCATGGAAAAGATATTCATGGTTTCTCCTTTGATGCTTTGATGGGGTTTTCCATATATCTTTATAGGCAGCAGAAGTTGTTTAACTGTGTACAGCAAGGCAGAAGGATCTGGCAATCAGGAAAAGGAAGTTCAAAGTCAGTTTAAAAGCAAGCCAGAAACTGAAACAGTCTGTGATATTTTTAGAAAAGTGGAGAAAGGGAAAACCCAGAAAGTCATAAGCAAATCATTACCTGGAAGAAGAAATGCTATCAAAATGATAGCAGAACTTTAAAGGTTGTGGGTCTGCCTAAGAAAAAGACAAGGGAAGTTGATGGATGACTTACTTGGTTCTAAAACCGAAATATATATTTGCAGCTGGAACCTCTACATTTTCAATGCTTGGCAAAGGTGAGCTAGAGCAAAAACAAATCGGTACCAAACAGAATAGCAACAGGGACTAGGAAGCTTTATAAGAATATGATGGCTTCTTGGAAGTACATTGGAATAATAGTGATTTCAATAGGGCCAGGAACTCTGTTCAAGTCTGTAGGTACTGAATAATTACTGCTTCTTCCACAGGAAGCATTTCTGAAATGACTGGGCTGAACTGGCAGGAATTTTAACATTCAAAATGAAAAGTGGCATTCACGGCAGGAAACAGGCAACGACAGCAGAGGGAGCAGGACTAGTTGTGGCCATTGGTAATGCCTTCACTGTGCATTATGAAGGGTATGCATTGATTTACAGGAAACAAAGGTTCAAGGCTTGTCTCCAGCTATCCTGTCCTTGAGACATTCCTTTGAACTGCTTGGAACAACTATTAAATAGATATTAAAATACTGTTTGGTCAGTTTGGCTGCAAATATTAGGCATAGGTTTTTAAAAATTTCCTTTGAGTTACATCACAAGTGATCAAAGAAGAACACTTGAAAAACAAAGTTGAAAACCAAGTAAGTGCCCACATGCTAGGAAAGGACATCAGGGTGAAAAATCTGATGATTTCACAGACAAGAAAGCTGTGGTAGTAATATCTAGGAGCCCCAGTTAAATACACGAGGAGCCCCTGCCGCAAACACCTTACAGTCTTTGTTATTAGCAGAATGCTATTTTTTTCTGGGAAATATGTAATTAGGGAAGCAGTGTATGTTTTACAAGTACGTATTCATTAATTTGGGATGCACAGGATTTTGAGACATCCAGCAACCTCGACTTGCACAATCCAAAGCTGATCAACATAAAATAAGTAAACTCTCTTGGACATGCGGTCCCGTGTTTTATAGTTGACACATGCAATATTCATGCCCTCATGTATTATATTTGTGCCTTCCTTGACTATGGAAATTATTTTGGCAATAGTGTTGAATGTACAGCCATAGTGAAGAAATATGTATATAATGTGATGCCAATTATAAGCAAAATATGAGCAGCCAGGAATGTTTTCTTTTTAGGACAAAGTTTATGTACATAAAATGCTAGAGAACTGTAACTGCCTTTCACATATTTAATTCAGTACAACCAGGCCCTGGAGCAACCAATATGCACCAAATCTCACCTCAATATCAGGAAGCAGAGTTGTCTAGCAGGAGGTTAAAAGAAGAAGAGAAAATAACTCCATTTCAAATCCATGCTTATTAGCTTTCTTCAATTTGAATTCTGAAAGAATCTGAAGCTTCAATACATCCTTAATCAGAATTTTGTGCCAGACCCATGGATACAAAAGCCCTTGTATTTTCAGGCCAAAATGTAATTGGTTCATTAAATAGTTACTTGACATACCCAATTATAAGACAAGTTATAGCTGGTTATAGTAAGGACACATTCACCCAAATGGAAAAGTTATAACGGAGAAGTAATCATAGAGATAGTCCAGTATTTCTTTAAACTTTGGGTAACAGCCTAAAGAAAATTAGGATATTAAATGGCAGCAAAAGAACAACACAAAAATCTCCTCATTTCCTTCAAGGGTTGTCTCCCTCAGGAAATGTGAGCAGTTTATAGCCAAGATGAATCCCTTTGTATCCTGCTATAATGTAACTCTGTTGTGACTAAAGCTACAAGAAAAAAAACAACACAAAACGAAATGCCTTAAGTTAAAATATGTACTGAATCCCATCATATGTACAGAAGTGACATTTATTTATAATATATTCTTTCACAGAGACTTTCTTGCTGGTAATTATGCTTTCCAGTTTTCATTAGGCATGCTAGTTACAGCTGGGAACTTTGATTCAAATTCCCTGATTTCTCCTATCTAATGCTTACCAAACCAAGAACAAATGATAGACTTGGGCTGACGCTCCTTAAACTGCTTTTCATTCCAGGACTTTTAAGTTTTGCTTTGCTGTTTTGTTATTTTCACAACTGAAACTCATTCAGTCAACACACAAATACCCAAGCACATGACTCAGCTCTCCAGCCTGTCAGCATAAATCAGGTGCAATTCCACTGAAGTCATTTCATTATAAAACTCAAGAACATGAGAGAGAGGAATCAGGCCTGGGTATGTAAGCTGGTAATACCCACCTTTTTTTCTGATTATATACCAGTGAGTCATTCTAGGTGAGTCCCATACTCCTTGGGTCATTCTCGATGGGTCCCATCCTTCATTCCTTTTACTAGGGCTCTCTGCTCTCAAATTGTGGGAGTGCTAATATGAGATCCTCAGCATCTGTTGAAGATGTACCTCTGAAGCACGGGTGTAGGTTGTAGCCATGTTGGTCTAAGGACATAGGCAGACAAGGTTCTTTGGGTGAATGTGATATCTTTTATTAAACCAACTATGACTCATTATTATCATTGTTGGTCTAATAAAAGATATCACATTTACCCAAAGAACCTTGCCTGCCTATGTCCTTTGACCAACACAGCTACAACCTACACCTGCCTGCCAAATGTTATTTGTACCCAAAAGCTTGCTAGGAAGAATTTTTCCAACTATTTGAGTTGGTCTAATAAAATATATCAAATTTAGCCAGAGATCCTTGTCTGCATTTGAATAATCATGTATCATGGATGCATACGTAAGTGGAACTATCATATATTAATAGGCCTGTTGAGTAAGGAGAATCTGTAAAGTCCAGGGACAAAGAACAAATCTGCCAAGTCTCTCTCACTCCCTCATTTTTTGGCTTCTTCTCTAGGTAGTTTTAAAAATAAACATTCTCCCTCACCGCTGTAAAGAAGAGTTTTACTATATTTCACTAGGGCATTTGGTATCTCCCTTATTCAGACTGTCACAGTTTGATGCCCTCAGGAAAAAAACAGGATCCAATTAAGGTGGGACATATCACTTGAACAGTACATTGAATTCTTGGGAGGAGAAGGGGAGAGGCAATCTGAGACTATCAAGTGGATTGAAAAACACTGAGACACTTTTTCTTAATATGAGAAGCCAATTCCGGCCTGTGGATAGAGGAGAAAGGAAGTTAGAATCAAAAACCGGAAAAGAAAAAAAAAATCAGCTAATGCAAGTTAGTATAAAATAGCAAAAGGCAAGTTAGTATAAAATAGAACGGTCTGAAAACATTTCTATTATTATTACTACATAAAACAGGGATATATTTTTGCACAAGTTTTGTTAAAAATATTCCTGTTTTCTGATCAACTCTAGTTCAGGCCCAAATAAAAAGTGCCAGAAACAACCATCAACGATACAGCTTGCCCCCACAGTGTTACCCAATTATATTAAAAATTAAACTATGCAAGCTTTGCCTATGCCGCAGGACTCTGTCATACTAACTAACCACGCAAAGTTCTTTAAACACTGATTTGCTACAAACATTTTAAGATCTCCACGGACCTTAGTTCTTCTGAGAACAAGTCAACACCTTTGTGTGCTTGAAGGGTTTTATGAAAATGAGCCCCCTAAGGTATGGATTTAAATTGATATTGCAAGCATGGAACAAGAGGGTCCAAATAAGAACTATAATTACAGTTATACTAACATATTAGTATAACTTTTGGAACTTGCCTATTCAGACAAACCAAGTCAACATGTTTTCTGAGCACAAAACGTAGCGGTGCTATTGACCGCTGGGCAATCCGAACTGGGATTATCTTTTTTTTTCTGGGTGTACAGTGCCTCACACAGTAGGACTTGATTCATGATTGCATCCTCCAGACGTTACGTAATATAATAATAACTAGACATTAGTATTATTAATTAATGTAATTGTATTGGTAATAAACATAATCATTTCACACCAACTCCTACTGTTGCTACTACTCAGTTGGCACATTGCAGCTAGTCCTCCTACTAATCCCTGTGATTCCTTCAGCCTCTCATACAAGCTTTTATGCAGTGTGCATGTGAAATAAATACAAGTACAACAAGATGGATGAAATGAACAGTTCACAGTGGGCCAATTACAGTGGTCTCATTAAAATGTTTTAATTACACCTGCTGTAATTCTCCAGTGAAGATAAGGTCCTGAAAACTAATTTCCCAGAAACTACAGTGGAAACTAAATAAAAAGACAGTTAAATTAAATAAATAGGGGTCAGCCTGGGATCTCCATTTAAGCTAGGTAGATTTTTAAATTAGTAGTATTTGCAATGAAAAATGAGTCCAGATCCAATCAAAAGTAGGTGTGTGCATTGGTCCTGCTACATGTCCAAATTAAAGCTGGATTGAAACCAGCTATAGAGTTGTTACACATTTTCAAGCACTGACTCAAACTGGTTGACTCTTTTTCTAGCTGGATAGTTATTTTTATCTTGTGATAATTACTTTGCACATATGGTTGGGTCTAAATGTATTGCATGATTAACCAGTTAGTCGTGTGATAATTACTTTGCACTTGTGGTCAGTCTTAATTGGCATGTGGTCAGTCTAAATTCATTGTGCAATTAACTGGTTAAGTGTGTAATATATGTAACGTGTAGGGGGGTCTACATGTGTGCGTGCACACAAATGGAAGGGGTTACAGGCCATGTTCAATAAATGCATGATAATTTTATAGGAAAGGCAAATGCTTCCCATACTTCTAGTGGGAAACATAGCAAAGGGTGCTCTGAAAGAGCACCTTGTTCTGAAGGGCCAGTTTCAGCTAAAACTCTATTCAAAACTCAAAACTATTTCTTCTTCGGCCAAAACTCACCAGACATCAGTAAGGATCCTCCCAAAGCAGAGTTAGAGTTAGGACCTTAAATCTTGTGCTTATGGGAGTTGATAGACCCAATGCAGTTACCATCTCTGTTTATAGAATATGAGGTATGGTATTGTGGTCTATAATAGGAGCCCAGCCTTCCCCACTCCTCACTGAGGAAAGGTTTTCAGTGCATAGGCCTATGCATGCTGGAGTCCCTATCTAGGAATTTGTTGGTTATGCCTTCACCTAGTCCTCTACCATAGAGCCACAAAGGAGCTTAGATTGGCCTCTTGTGCGGTCTCTTTACCGTACAACGGAAAGTCAGCATGAAAATTAGAGGTAGTCATGCAATCTGGCTAAATTTATATCCGTCATGAACACTGTGCTGCTTCCTTGAAGGAACTGATCTCCAGTGGAAAGGTTGTTGTATTACATTCATCATTCTTTCTTCTAGCCTGTACAATGGCTAACACCTGTTCAATTAGCAGCTGATGGAAGACGTAATAGCTGTATAACTGAAAATGTTCAGCAGCTGTAAACATTGCTGTGAATCATACCTAAGTGACTGAAAAAGTAGAAAAAGCCTGTTATACATCCTAGAAGTTAAGCTGCTCCACTCTGATGGCATTTCATTTTTAAGCAGTGGCAAGTCTAGTTTTGCTGAAGCAAAAGGTAATGAAGAATACTTTCCATGAGCTCCAAGTAACTGCAGCACCTTGTTACTGCGGTTAAAGTTTTGAAGGTGATCTTTTGCGCTAGGGACAGAAATGACACATAAACTAGTATAAGTGATTAGAAACCAGTTCAAGTCTGTAACACAATAGAAGTTCAGTGCATATAAATCACTCTCAAAATGGTTGAAACCAGTTTAAGATAAACCTAACCAGTTTAAGGTAAACCTGGATGGATGTAGCATCAGACTTAATGGATTTAGGTTAAATCAGTTTATTGAACTTCTGTCCCAGATCCCCTCCAGATTCAAGTTTGGTCTAGTGCCCCCCCCCCCCGGCTTCTGTCCTGGACCACTGCAGGCATATGGCTGTATTTCCCGAATCAAACGTGAATGTCTGTTCACTTGCTTATCAGTTCAATCTACGCAGCTTATGCTAACCCTTGAAGATTGAATTGATTCAGCCTCGGGTTTTTTGACTATCTGTACTTAGCCTTGATAATGGTTACTGTTCTCTGGCTCCTGCCACAGCTTTGCTGTAGGTAGAGGTTGTTGGATGCTTGAAGTTACAGTAATAGAAAATTAGTTAGGGGGTAGAGGAAAAAGGAGAAACTTCTAGTACTAATAGCACATGGTACTAATTATGAAGGAGGTACAGTAACAGCCGTGAGCATCAAAATATTAAGAAAATACGATTATTTTTTGGAGCTGCATTTTCTCTCCCCAATCTCTTTCCACCCAAGACTCTTTGGCTATTCAGTAAATGGTGTTCCAGAAGAGCAGGGAAGAGTGTTGTATAAAATTATATTATTTTATCTCCACCCCTTGTGGATGACAACGTCTCAGTAACACACGCATGCACACGCACGCGCGCGCACACACACACACACACACACACACAATTTAGAGTGTGCAGTGTTCTCTAATGAATAAACAGCCCTGGATGGGGGAATGCGTACACTTCTATCTCATTCCTAGCTCTGCCACTGACTAGCTGGGTGGCCTTGAAAAACTCATCTCAGCTCTCTGCCTCAGTTTCTCCAGCTGTAAAATGGGGATAGCAATACTAATTTCCTTTCCAAAACACTTTTGACATACACTATTGAAAACTGCTTTATAAGAGCTAATTATTACTATAATATATCAAACCACAATAGACTGTAATGGCATGCTACATGAGTACAGACCACTTTAAAGTATCTTCTAATGAACTTGGAAATGACCACAGACCTTTATAATATTTAAAATCCTGAAATATATAATTACTGATATGACTTAGCAGGTAGGATTCAACTGTGAGTAGTTTTACCAGCAGAAATCCTATCAGCATTTTACAACTGACATGCCTCTGACAGAGTACATACACATTTAGCTGCCTCTGCCAGTGCTGCAAATTGTCCCAACAACAGGTTGTGTGTATAGTACTGCAGGCAGGCATAAAAAATACAACCGATACCCCTACCTGCCACACTACTTGATGGAAAAAAATTGCATTGCTGTGGAGTTGCTGACTTTAATTGTGAGAAACCATCACTCCTTTGCGGAAATTATATGAGTGAAATCCTCAGACCCCTTTGTTCCATCCCACAATCCATTTTTATTGTCCTATTTTTCCTTACTGCTGCCACCACACCATCAAAAACATAGATGCCATATTGATCAGGCAAACTGTCTTGTCCATGTTAAGCACAGAATAAGGCATTTATGGGTATCAGAATCACAGCAGTGGCATTATTAATGATGACAACAAGGGAGAGATTATAACAGTCACGACTACCTTCAGGGATTTGCTGTCCAGCAGTACAAGACAGAGCAGCTGGTTGGGACCAGTACTGCGAGACGAGATCACAACGGGATGACTAGTAGCGGTTCCAGAACTATCAGATACTGAGTGGAACTCACCCGAGCACTTCTGTGTACAGACCCCCGGGTGAGAGCTGTTGTGACAGTGAAGAAGCAGGGGCAATCACCGAGTGGAAGCTTGCAGCCCTAGGGTTACCATAATTCAAGTATCAAAAGAGAGGACACCTGTGAGGGGCAGGACGGGGAGGGTGAAGGTTGGGGGTGGGCATATGCCTATGCCCTGCCTCTGCCCCTCACTCCTAAGACCCTGCCCCCCAGCCCTGCTGGTGCCCCTCACTCCTGCCCCGCAGCCCCCTGTCCCCCCAGCACTACCGGTGCCCCTCATTCTCAACCTGCAGCCCCCTGTCTCCCTGCCCTGCCAGTGCCCCTCACCCCTGAGACCCCTGCCCCCCGCAGCCCAAGCAGCTCCTGTGTTGCACACATGCACACACACCCACCTAGCCGGGCCCCACGTAGGGAGCACGTGACCACCAACAGCCAATCACTTTGCCCACTGCTCCCAGCCCCAAGCAGCCAGCCTGGGAAAGCAGAGGAAAAGCAAAAACCCAGACCTTTGCTCTCATTTTAAAAACCCACCCAGACACATGGACAGGAGGCCAAAAAAGGGGACATGTCTGGGAAAACCTGGACATATGGAAACCGAATTGCCATTAGAGGACAATTGCTTTTGAGTTGGCAAATATGTCAGGGGGGTGGTTGTCATCCAGGTGTAGAAGGTGATTAAGCATGTCCTGCCCTGAAGCACTGAGACACTGAACATTATCCAGGAAATAATAGGGTGGATTTGGGCTACTCTAACAGTGGGGTGGCAATAGATACACCCCAATACTGACTCTGCTCCCAGCCTTTTAAACTGGTTTGAAATTGTAATTAAACCAAACCCAACCAAACCACAAGTGGTTGTTTTGCTACCCTGATAGCATAGCTCATTGGTTTGAAGAAAGCAACATTTCTTAGTGTTTTGGATTGTTGTCTAGAAACGCCATGCTTTCATGTTCTTAATAGATGTCTGCTAGTTCAGAAGAATTCCAGTTCCTGTCTCTGTGTGTGTGGCTGCAATTGTGAGAACTAGGAGGGAAGCAGAAGTGGAGGAGAGCTGAGGTTTGGGAAAGGAACCAAAAAAAAAATTAAAAAAAAAAATCAGCGATGATTACTGAGGCGGTCCTTCCCATTAAATTATACCTACTTTAGTTCTTTTTCAAAGCTGTTCCTGGAGCTAATGTGAACTACTCATTATATAGCACCAAAACAGAGCCTCTCCATAGCAGTTTACAGCTAGATCTACAGACCGCCCGCCAACGCTGAGCAGTGGCAGTGGCTGGGCAGAAGCTGCCGCTCAGTATGGAGGAAAGGTGCCCCCTCACCGCTGCCTTCTTGCTGCAGCCACCCAGAGCCCGCACCCGGGCTACCCTGTGGCTCCTCTCCACCGCCGTCACCACCACCTCTGGGCTACCTAGCGGGGCAGCAGTGGCTGTGTAGAGAAGCCGCAGTGCAGTGCAGGCTCCGGGCAGTGGCAGCAAGAAGGGCCCCACAGCAGCAAAAGGGAGGGACTGCTTTTCCCCTGTGCCAAGCAGCAGCATCTACCTGGCTGCTGTCACTGTTCAGCATGGCCAGACAAGTCGGGAGCAGGCATGGGGTGGGCTGGGGTCAGGACTGTTGCGTGGGCTCCAGCTGGTCTGGAGCTGGTCTGCTCTTCCAGGTCAAGTATGGATCAGGCACAGGACAGGACAGGGTTGGGGCTGTGTGCCAGTAGCACAGGGCTGAGGCCACTACCATGGGGCTGGGGTCAGTGGCAGCGGCAGCCAGATGGAGACGTCATTGCCACCTGGGTTGCCTAAAAAAGCAGTCCAGCTGTGGAGCCGACCCAGCCCCACTGCATGCCCAGCAGGTGGTGGGATGTGCCATGGGTCAGACCCTGCCTGGGCCAGGTGTGTCTGCTGCAGGCCATACAAAATCCCTCCCTGGGCCAGATCTGGCTGGCGGGCCTTATTTTGCCCATCCCTGCTATAACCCATCATGACTGGGGTTACCATAGGTCTGAGTTTTCCCAGACATGTCCTCTATTTTGGCCCCCTGTCCTCGTGGCCAGGCAGGTTTTTAAAATGCGAGGAAATGTCCAAGTTTTTTATTTTCCTTTGCTTTCCTGGGGACTAACAGCTTTGGACTGCTTGGGGCTGGGAGCAGCAGGGAAGGTGACTGACTGTCGGGGGTGACGTGCTCTGCATGTGTGCCCCAGCAAGTTCCCAGGTAAGAGATACAGAGTGAGTGTGTGTGTGTGTGTGTGTGTGTGCGTGCATGTGTGTGCGCGCAGAGGAGCTGCATGGGCAGCAGGGCTGGAGGGGAAGGGGCTACAGGTTGAGAGTGAGGGGCACTGGCAGGGCTGGGGGAGCAGGGAGCTGTGGGTTGGGAGTGAGGGGCACTGGTGGGGCTGGAGGGCCAGGGGCTTAGGAGTGAGGGGCAGAGGCAGGGCACAGGAATATCATTGCCCTCCCTGCCCCGGTGTCCTCTTTTTTGATACTGGAAATATGGTAACACTAGCATGACTAAACTGACCAAAGGTTCCTGTGAAGTGTTGGCTTATATCTTCTAAGCAGTATAATAAAAAGTCCTTTTTCAAATATGTAGGGAGGATGAAGAAGTTACCAGGAAATGTGGGGCCCCTGCAAGGTATGCTGGGCCAGCTGGTGGTTGTGCCAGAGGAGAAAGCAGACCAATTGTTTAACTAATTCTTCACCTCCGTTTTCTTGTGCAGGGACTGGGACTTCCCCACCATGATGCAAGATGGACTGAAGGGGAACGCCTCCAGACCTCAGGTCAGGGAGGACCGGGTTAGAGAGCTTCTGGAGGGGCTGGACGTGTTCAAATCAGCAGGTCCAGATGCTCTCCACCCCAGAGTATTGAGGGAGCTAGCAGGGGTTATTGCAGGGCCCTTGGCAAGGCTTTACGAGTGCTCATGGTGCTTGGGCCAGGTGCCAGATGATTGGAAGATAGCCAGGTCCCCATCTTTAAAAAAGGGAGGATCCGGGCAACTATAGGCCCGTCAGTCTTACCTCAAGCCTATGGAAACTCTTTGAGAAGAGCATCAAGGAGCACATCTGTGATGGGCCGGCTTCAGGGATGATGCTCAAGGGCAACCAGCACAGTTTCATTGGGGAGGTCATGTCAGACCAACCTGATTGCCTTTTATGATCAGGTCACAAAAGCACTGGATGCAGGTGTCGCCATGGACGTAGTCTATCTGGACTTCAGCAAGGCCTTTGACACCGTCTCCCACCCCCTCCTCATTAAAAAACTAGGCGACTGTGGCATTGATGCCTACACAGTCAGATGGATTGCAGATCGGCTGAAGGGTCGCACTCAGAGGGTGGTGGTGGATGGGTAATATTCGACCTGGGGGGAAGTGGGCAGCGGAGTCCCCCAGGGCTCGGTCCTCGGGCCCGTGCTGTGCAATCTCTTCATCAGCGATTTGGATGACGGGGTGAAAAGCAACCTGTTTAAATTTGCTGATGACACCAAAATTTGAGGTGAGTCAAGCACACTGGTAGGGAGAGAAAGACTGCAGCAAGACCTGGATAGGTTACAGGGGCGGGCTAACAAAAACAGGATGCACTTCAATACTTACAAGTGCAGGGTGCTGCACTTGGGCAGTAGTAACTAGCAGCACACTTATAAGATGGGAAACTCCCTTCTTGAGAGCACGGAGGGAGAAAGGGATCTTGGAGTCGTTATTGACTCCACAGGTGCATCTCAAGTAGAGCCAGGGAGGTGATCCTCCCCCTCTGTGCAACGCTGGTCAGGCCACAGCTGGAGTACTGCATCCAGCTCTGGGCGCCGCACTTCAGGAAGGATGTGGACAATATGGAGAGGGTCCAGAGGAGGCCACTCGCCTGATCCGGGGACAACAGGGCAGACCCTACAATGAGAGACTGCAGGACCTGAACCTGTTCAGCAGCGAAGGCTGAGGGGGGATCTGGTGACCGTCTATAAACTCACTAGGGGGAACCAGAAGGGTTTGGGAGAGACCTTGTTTCCCCAAGCGCCCCCTGGCATAACAAGGAATAACGGCCACAAGTTGTTGGAGAGTAGGTTTAGATTAGACATCCGTAAGAACGACTTCACAGTTCAGGCGGCTAGGATCTGGAACCAACTTCCAAGGGAAGTGGTGCTGGCTCCTACCCTGGGGGTCTTTAAGAAGAGGCTTGATGACTACCTGGTTGGAGTCATCTGAGTCCGGTTTTTCTCCTGCCCAGGCGGAGGGTTGGACTTGAAGATCTACAATGTCCCTTCTGACCCGACTGCTATTATATGATTCTGTGACATGATTCACTTTACATACATTAATCTCTTTAATAACTCAGATATGGAGATTCAATTTGAAAATTTGCCTGCATCTTTCATTGCTCTGATAAAATATTTATAGGGACAGCTTTTTACTTAGCTGTTCGTCTGCCTGTCTGTTTTGTTAAAATAAAATCCATTAAAAAAAAAAAGAGAGGGATGAACTCACATATTGGAGCATTACCTTTTAATAACAGACATATAATATTGAGCATTACAATCTTTAGAATTTTGCCTTTTCCCTAATGAACATATCTGTGGCATGTATGACACTACAATAACCCTGGAAGCAGAATTACTTGTAAAACAACAGCAGTAACTACCTTTAGGGCAATCGGGTTTCCAGCAAAATGTTTATTTTATCTTCGCATAATAAAAAAAAACAAATTCCCAAATGATATCAAAACATAGGCCCTACTGGTTTTAAGCTACACAACTGATTTCCTTCTTTCTCTTTCCTTCCACCTCTGGATTGCAGTAGTGGCAAATAAGACAGGAGTCAAATCAGAGTGGCTTATAAGAAGCACAGAAATCAAATAAGAGCTGCTTATTTATTATAGACACCTCGTTAGAAGTAAAGACGGTCACTGAGTGCCAAGACTCTGTTCTTAATGTCGATGAGTCAGAGAAACAGAATAGGGGTTTTTTTTGAGATTATATCACCTATAGATACATGCAGAAGATTTTGTAACATGTGGCTCTCTTGTAACCTGGCCTCTTTAACAGTTAATATTTGCGTGAGTTTTTTCGTTGGGGTGTCTTTTTCCCCTACTCTTTTTTAAATGTCTGTAGGTGAATGGTTTCACTAAAGGAGGAGGAGGAGAGTGGCAAAAGCAAGAGACAGCTGGAGAATGAATGATGAGCCGGCTCCTTTGTGCCACCATTTGGTTTTAACACTAGCTGCTGTGAAATGGTGGCTCTTGCTAAGACTGTTACAGCACAAAGGATCCCCCAGTTGTGAATGCAGGATTATTGTTACTGGTTACAGAGAGGTTGCCTTTAAGGGTAAAACAATGTCTCAGCCATTTTCTTGGTAACCCTGACTTTTAACATCAGTGAAGTGAACAAGCTATTAACATGCAATGAGAAATAAATCTCTGACTTTTTTGCATCGGTTGTTATGATTCTTTCCATACACCTGCACTCTTGGCATCAATATTATGCCCCCCCCCCCCACAAAGTGAAAGGGAATGAAACTACACTAAAAGTCATGCTTTGTCTTGACATGAATTATTGCATCAGTAACCTATATCAGCTCTAGGTGATGAGGTAAATACGGACTAGCAGAGTCTGAAAAGGTACAGACACCTTTCTGACGCCAGTAGATCCAGCCCTGGTCTCAGCCACATTAATGACAGCATGAAGTTACTCTAGGCTTATACCAGTGGAACTGAGATCTGAATGTAGCCCATTAGGGTAGGTTATGTTAAAAGATGCAGGGCATGTAAGGGTCTGCTTTAGTCATCTGCTGCTTTTGAAAAATCTTGCATTTCCTGAAGTCTTTTTTACCACATCCTGAGGGAGAAACTTCAGAATGAAAGAAAACACCCCTTTTGAGAAAGATTCCCGACTGCCTTTTGGTACCTAGAATTCATTTTCAGGCAAAAATCTAGGTAGGCATTCCCTTTACCCCCTGAATGTGCATGTGCATCAGATAAAATAAGGTGCAGCTTCTGGGGTTGGCGCTTTCAGATTCTGCCCACAAGCCAGAAAGTCTTGTGTCCACTCAGCTGATAAATACCCCTCGTGTGCCCCTTTCTCATGAGAGAGACCATATTAGCTCATTCAAGGTGACTATCCTTTAACTATATATTTAGGGCTGAATTCCACTCGATCACCTGAGCACAAAGGTTAAGGACAGACAGTCAAACAGCCCGAGACGGAATCAATTCGATTTACGCAGGTATTCCTAAGCTGCATAAACTGGACGGTTAACGAGCAGAATGCACGTTTCGTTGTCCATTGGCCAAGGAAGGCAAAGGCCGGAAAGTGGGTGGGGGGGGGTGCCGCATGTCTCCCAGCTCTGCTGGGCTGCAATTGCCCCAGCTTTACCCCCTTGCCAGCCCCCCACCTCTACGCTGTGGTGGGACTTGGGGGAAAATGGACTCCCATTCCGACCTTGGCTGTTGGGGGGGGCCGGGGCCAGAGTGGGGGTCCATTCCCACCCCCCCACACACACATACACACACACACACGCACACACTGCTCCCCTGTGCCTGAAGGGGAAGTGTTGGCAAGGGGCTGGGTATGGGCTTTGCAGACTCCAGCTCAGGGGAAGCCCAGGCCGGGACCCCCCCACCCCTGCCGGGATGCAGTCAAGGGAGCAGAGACTTTGCTGCTTCAGCTCTGTGACAACTGGGGCCAGGGCCAGCCAGGCTCTGTGGGAGCAGACAGCACGGCGGAGGGCTGCAAAGCACCCTGGGATGCTGGGGGACAGTGGGGTAACTTGAGTCAGGAGGGAATCTAGGACAGAAGTTTGATAGACTTGTTTTACCTAAATCAGTTCAGTCTGATGCTACATCCATCCAGGCCCATCTTAAGTTAGGTTCGGTCATTTCGAAACTGGTCTATGTGTACTGAATTGCTATTCTGTTACAGATTTAGACTGGTCTGCGATCACTGATGCTGGTGTGTGTGTAATTTTTGTCCCTAGACAAAGGCCTTTGGTAGGGGAGGAGTAAATCTTGGACCAGGTTTTGTGGTTTTTAAATTAATCTGTGCACCAAACTTCTGCTCTGTTATTGGTACAGAATAGTGTCCAGTGACTTATACCAGGAAAAGTTAAATTAAAACATTTAAGTTATCATAACAAGTTATAATACAATATCCAGTAAAAATATATTAATCTGTACCTGGCCTAAGTCTGCAGTCAAGCCTGGAAAGGCACAGCCCCCAACTTGAGGAACTTGTGGTGGAGTCATTCTAGATATAGGCTACTGAGAGAAAAAAAAAATCAAAATATTATTTCGCAAAGTAACACATCTTTTTAGAAAACAGTTACTACAAACACAAAATAGGTACATGTCAAAGTTAGATATCTTGGATGTTTTCTGCCCAAATGCAGAGTAATCAGATTGGACTGTGATATAATGATTATCCCAATGGCTTTGTGTTTTTCTTGTCCTATTGGCTCTACTTATCACATCTGATGTGAACAAGGACACATGATAAAAGGGATGGATGTGGCCAGGAAAACTGAATAAATATTCTCTCTGACACTTTTGCCAGGAAAATAAAAATATTCATTGAACAACCACTAATACGGGCACTTTATAAAGGGGCTTGGGTCCACACTTTACAAAAGAAAAACTCAGCCCCCAGGAATCAGGACAATTTAAAGTATTCCAATAGTTAAGCTTAAATGTTTTCAACCAATATGTTAATTCTACTGGGCAAGCCTCTAGCCCTGGCTGAAACAATGAGCCTGAGCACTCTGTATTTAGCAGATCCTACAGAGTGATGATAGTTCACAAAGAGTTTGCAAACCCTCTGTCAAAAGGAAAAAAAAAGCCTTTCAGAAATTGCTCAGGAATCCAATTATTTTATAATAAATGATGGGGTTTGGATTAATAAACAAGCACAGGTTTGGTTTTTACTTGTAAGGGTTTTTTTTTTTTTTCCTTTTGAAAGAAAACATGATGTGAAATAAAACAAGAAAACAAAAGCAATCCCTTCCTCTTTATGGCATAGACTTGTATAATGCCCAGCCCCCTTGGCTCTGGATCACTCAAAGTTTCTAAAATAAACATACTGAGACGCCATGATCCCAGCTTGTATGTCAAGCCCCTTGCCCCGACATAGTAAAAAGGGTTGAAAGAATAAGTGAGATTCAGAGCTTCCCTAGATGGCTATTTGTTTGAGTGTAAGTGCACTGCTGTGGTTACAGCAATGCAAACACGTAAGGCAGAACCAGGTGTACACTGATTTATTACACCGGGGGGCTGGCACATGTAACTTCATCAATGTACTTATGACATGCTTATCACTTATGAATTATTCAGTTCCTACTCCAAATGACGCCAAGCATAGGTTTTACGCACAGAGTAATTTAGAAAGCCCGGCTGGTAACTCCTTGGACTGACAAGAACCCCCTAGAAAAACCTCTAGTGCAATCACAAAGGCAGAAGACACAGCCTCTCAGAGGAGCATGTATTGATCCAACTCAATAGTTGGCACAGGTTTCCCTACAAATGCTTGCAGTCTACATTCACTGCAGTGCAGTGAAAAAGGATAAAGGCCCCATTACAGAACCAACCGCAGAGTCTTGGCATTCTCTGTAACCAGCCAGGCTACAATTCAATTGCCCTCTGATCCTGGTGCCACACCATTGAAAGTCTTATGGGTGACAAAATCTAACTGCATCCCGAACACAGGGGCAGAGCCTGAACTGGGTGTTTTTTTAATTTAGTTACAGACCCCTTCACCGTATTTTTTCTGTATTGTAACCCGGTCAGAGTACAATCATGATTTGACATCAACACTGAGTTGTATAGACAGCATGTTAAGGCAATGCTTAAGTGCTGGAGAGAGGTACACTCTCCTACCCATGTATCTGCTTAGTCTCAGAGCTATGGGATGTTATTCTCCAGCTGTTTGACACATAAAAGCCACAAGAGAAGTACCTGAGCATTTTAGTACAGTCTCTACTTACTCCCACTATACCATTGCAGAAGCAGAAATTACACCTGGCTCAAGGGTGTGAAAACTCTCTCACTGCTCAGGTGTGCAGTCACTAGGGAGCTAGCTGACAATACGGAATGAATTTTTCATATGTATATCTGCTAATGTGAGGTATCCCAGGACAGACTTTGGCCCCCGAGAACGTTCTGCAGATTGGAGACAATACCTGGAGGATTTTAAGTCTATAAAGTATTTTGGCAGCTTTTTACAGGAGCATAACACAGATGTTTCGGGGTCAGCGTGCCCTTCTCTTTGATGAGCACTTTGATGTTTAAAAGAAAGTAGTGAGAAGTCCCAACGTTATCTGCATGAATAAAACATGTGAGAATACCTTTAACTCTATAGAAACTTCAGACTTCAGGCTCAAAAACCCTGGGTGCAGTTCTCTGTTATGTTAGCATATGACACATGTGGAAGTCACGGACTGGAAGTTGCTGACACGCAGGCCACAAAAAAAAAGAGAGAAACCCCTGCTGCTTTATTTTAGAGCATAACTGCATGTAAACACAGCTTGAGAAAAATCCAGTGCAGAAACTGTAAGATTTTGGTCAGTTGTGTTTTGAAACATTTTTGGAAACAACAGTTTCCTTTGTTAAAATCCTTGAGCTAAGAAAATGTCAGTGAATTTTGATTCACACCTGTGCCATGCAAACAAAGTATTTGCTATGCTGATACCTTTCTGGTTTGTGCATGAGCACATACAAAACTGTGCTTCATGAAAAAATGAACTTTGGGAGTTTAAATTAGGAATCCCCAGCAAAGCCTCTATTAAAATGGACTTTGGGGTTCTATCTTGGGGCCCAGTGCTGAGAGCAAAAGCATTAAATGTGCTACCTCCTCTTAACACTATTTGCAATAAGGAAGATGATAAATCTATCATCAGACATGGTAAGAAAACTATCCAGGGACTGGAAGTAAAAAGGTGACATCTTGAACAAAAATCAAACATAGCCAGGGTTTTGGTTACCTCTAAGTATGATTCTAGCTACTGGGTCAAGTTAATCTGTGATATAACCCAAATGAAGTCTATTTTCATTCAGCATCCATTTAGTTTCCTTAGCTAACTTAAAAAATTGCAGATGAAGCTGTTCATATATGTCAAATTAACACTTAAATCCATAGGCCATACTCAGGTCCTTGTGTAAGTCAGTGAAAGACCATTACATGCAGTGGGATTACATCTGTTAATGCCAAGTCTGAATTTGGCCTACTGAAAAACAATGTGAAAGCGTATGTCAGTGCATCAACCAGACCTTCAAAGAAGTAAATTTAAGGATATCAGGTCACTAAGGGTACCTGTACACATGTGAGGAGGCTGCTCTGACCCACTGTAACTATTCAAGGCTGCTGGAGTGTGCTAATTATCGTACTCTAGCCAGCCTCCATGTCTCATGTATCAGCATCCCTGTGCTTCAAAATGGTGGTGGGAACACTTTAACTAAAGCTCATTCGACAAACTATAGTCAAAGCACCCCCGCCTCCATGTTGAAGCACAGGGACGCTTATAGATGAGGTGCTGCACATGCTTTAATTACAGCGGTTCTCAGAACCTCTTTAATTTAAACACTCCCACTCCCGAAGAACGTGTAAAAATGCCTTAACTGTAACAAAGGCAGCAGTACTGTTGGTGTGGCAAATGCCTTGACCAGTTTCTAAGAGAGTTTCCCTATAATCTGTCATAACCACCAGGATCTGGAGGAACGTTTGTTCACCAGAGCGCCCCAAGGGATGATGAAGTCGAACGGTCATAAACTACTGCAAGACTGCTTCAGGCTGGACATAAGGAAGAATTTCTTTACTGTCCGAGCCCCCTAGGTCTGGAACAGCCTGCCATCAGAGGTGGTTCAAGCACCTACACTGAACACCTTCAAGAGCAAATTGGATGCTTATCTTGCTGGGATCCTATGACCCCAGCTGACTTCCTGCCCCATGGGCGGGGGGTTGGACTCGATGATCTTCCGAGGTCCCTTCCAGCCCTAATGTCTATGAAATCTATGAAACTTTGTGTATTTTCACAGGAAAATTTCAGAGTGATTATCAGACTAACTGCGTCTACCTAAGCTAGAAAATTCTAGCAACGGCTCTTACTTTGGTTACTAGCCGTTGGCTGCAGAATGAACGCCCTACTTTAGACAGGACTCTGGGGACACCATCATTTTTCCTCTGTCAGCTGCTACCATCACACTTAATCTCCCAAGGCACAAACTGTTCATTACTAGTCAACATTTTCCATAAGGAAAGCACTATCACGCCCATTTTACAGACGGGAAAACGAAGGCACAGATCGATTTGCTTAAGGTTACAGGATAACTCGGTGTCACAGCAGAGTAGAATACTGGCCTCCCCACTCCACTGCTATACCTTGTCCCCTGGACTACTAGGCTTCTAGACTATTCCCTTCTATACCTTGTGTTATAATCTGACATTGCCAACATTTAGTCCCAGTTGTTCTGAACTCATCTGTCCCATATGCAAGCGTTGTGTGTGTGAAAATATGCATGTAAGTACCAACCAAGCTGGTTCCAAATGCACCTGACTTTCCTTTGGGTTAATTCAGCAAGGCCAGAAGGGGGACACTGGTGTGTGGGCAGCTCAGTGTTTGCGCTCTGGAGAGGCCATTCCAGCTTCACTTTATTTCCAAACGAGGATTACATTCAGTGAGCTGGTGTCTCACTTGGCTTAATTCTTTTGTCTTGCAAGACAGACAGATACTTACATAATAGGAAAGCCCTATACAACACTACCTTTACCTTTAAATATAAATATCTCATTCTCTGTAGATTATTGTTTTCTTATAACTTCAAACCAATGAGGACCAGAGCAAAAATAAAGATGCATTCCTTGGCTTAGTTACTGTCTCATTTAAATTCCTATTTTAATGCATACTGTTTATTTCAATAGCAATGACAGCAGATAAATAACACTAATGTGAACATCACAGCAGCAATTATTGTATTATTTAGACCAAAAATAAGTTCTTTGTCATGAAAACAGCATTCTGCAGAAGTTTGCAAATTGCCATGTGTTTACATATTTCCTAGTCCCATTAAAGCATTTAGAGAAAATAGAAAGTTTTTATTTAGGAATGATATACTGATTTTTTTTCTAAATTTCAGGCAAGTTACTGTAACTAATACTGGGAATGCTAAGATCTTCCGCTATAGAAACAGGAGAAAAGATTATATTAACATATCAATAGAACTCTCTCCTCAGGAGCCATGAAGTGGGAACAATATTTGCATCTACAGTTTGTTAACAGCACAGGAAGGGGCTGCTACTGAATCTCTTACATTTGCACTTAATGTGTTAGGCTCTTTTTTCTAGAAGAAAGACAAAGCCTATATGTTCAAAGGCCCTTCTTAATATATGAATATTTCAGTAGAACTCAGTCTTCCAAATCAAGATCCAGAGCCCTCTGTGCTAGGAGCTATAACAACATTTCCTGTAAGGTTGCACAAATTAATCCTTCACCTTTTTGGTTCCTCAACCACAGAGGTCTAGCTGCTTCCTCCTAGGGTGACTTGAAGCAGAGGAATTTGGTGACCATTTAACTCAATTTACTGTTAATCTAAAGAAACTAACTCTATACATTATTTTTCAGATGCCTAGAACACATCCGAAAAAATATAGACACAGAACCTGGAAATTACCATACTCAAGCTGGCCGCTGGTTTATTAAGCCTAGTGTCCTGTCCAGGATGCTAGTCAGTCCCAGATGTTTCAGAGGAAGGCGTTAGAAACCCAATAGGGGAATATCCTGTCCAAAGCGAAAGTTGTTCTAAAACACATCTGTTAGTAGTTGATTTATGCTTTGAAGTATAAGACTTTTTATTCCTTTGTCTTTTTTTCTTGGATATTTTTGATAAATGCCTAATCTTTTTTGGATCACAGGTGCTGGGTTTCAATGATATCCTGTGCCAGTGAGTTCCACAGGTCAGTTGTGTTATATTCCAGAAATGATATTTCCTGTCGGCGTGCCCGTGTCTCAATCATCTTTATTTCATCATAATTGATTTCGGAAATAAGGTGACCAGAACTGAGCACAGTTCCATGAGGCTACCCTGCTACATCTTCTACCCGGTACCGTATATATACGAACATTTCGATTCCTCCTGACTTTGTCTGAATGTTGAATCTAGGTTGCTATTGAATTGCTCCCCGACGGCAGCTGAGCATTTGGTTGTTTGATGGCAGTTGATTAAGAAACCAAAAAAACTCCACCCATGATTTCCTCCTCCCAATATGCTCTACTTCGCATTTGCCAGAATTGTATTTCACCTTCCATAATGCTGCCTTGTCCCTTAGGTTGACATTTTTTTGGTCAAAACTTTCAAGCTGAAAACTACCCTGTTTGGCAGAAACATATTGGTTTCAATCAAAATGTTATTGAGAAGGTTTACCAGGCCCAAGCTGGAGTTCAGAGGGAAGTGATTATTTCCCTCTGTTTGGCATTTGGTGAGGCCCGGTACAGACGACTGTTGGGGCATGGATTTAATAGCATCCTTCAGCTACCTAAAGAGTGGTTACAAAGAGGATGGAGTTAGACTATTCTCAGTGGTGGCAGATGACAGAACAAGGAGCAAGGGTCTCAAGTTGCAGCAGGTGAAGTTTAGGCTGGAGATTAGGAAAAACTTTTTCACTAGAAGGGTAGTAAAACACTGGAGCAGGTGACCCAGAGAGGTGGTGCAATCTCCATCTTTGGAGGTTTTTAAGATACAGCTAGACAAAGCCTTGGCTGGGATCATCTAGCTGGGGCTGGTCCTGCGTGGAGCAGGGTGGTTGGACTGGACGACCTCCTTAGGTCTCTTTCAACCCTCATTTTCTATGATTCCTGCTCATGTCAGAGACAAAATTCCCCAACTCAAAAGAGCCAGTGGGTAGAACAAATGCTAACGTGAGACAACTGCTAGCTTCAGTTTCTGCTTGGTTTGGAGCATAGCCCTGAATCAGTGTCTACCATGTCGCAGGTGAATGGTATAACCAGGAGGCTGTTGAGCAGTTCTTGTTCCCTCTCCCTCTCTTCCTGCTTCCCCTTTCACCCTTTTCCCATCCCATTGTCTTCCAACAAAATTTAGAACCACCCAAGAAAGAAATACCAAAACCTCAATATTTTCAGCAAGCAGAACTGTTCGTCAGTGAGATGTATGCACTCAGTTGAATCTCTCTGGTTTTCCACGCTGACTTCTTTAGCTTCCCACCTAAACACTCAAAAACTGGTGGATGTTCAGCGCTTCTGAAAATGCCACCTTTTATACAGGCCCATAAATAAGGAAATAGCTTAAAATTTTAGCCACCAGCTTCTGAAAATGGTGGATTCTAATGCTATATTTTGGATCTGGGAACAAGTCTGAACTGAGCTGAGCTTTCAAATTCCAAGCTAAAGGCATGATTTTCAGAATCACTGAGCCCCCTCAACTGCGGTGGAGACCAGTGAAGCGTACAGGTACATAGCACTTCTGAAAATCGTAGCCCATCTCGTTTGTTTAATTCGTTGAAAAGATTTCCTTTGCTTTAGTCCACTAGCAACTAATTAAGTTGCCACCAGATTAACAGTCTGAGCCAAGAATTACAGGATATACCACATGCTTTCTCAAGGCAAATATTTACAGTTGTGTGTAGGATTGAAGTCTTTGACATTTATCTTCAATGCACAAACCTTTTTTTTCTTTAAATGCAACACAAGAAAAAATGCTACATGCCATTGTGTGAAAGGGTTTTTTTTTTCTTTTTTTTCTATTCTTTTTTTTTTTAAGTGAGATGCGTTGAGTGCCAGCTTGCAAATTGTTTAGCAGATGCTATTTCTGTAATGCTGGCACGGCTCCTTTTAAAGGCGGGGGGGGGGGGGAGAAACATAAAAGAGTAGATCAAAGATTCTTTTTTTGGTAGGCAAAGGGTTCTGGCTTCTTTTTCCTAATAGAAAAAGTTTGCGATATCAGAGGAAACCGCACATCAAGCGGCGTTATGCAGCCCAGCTTTAGCATTCTCTTTATTCACTGCTTTGTGCTCGCTTCTGCTCTCTTGTCACTGTGCTGGTATTTCATGGGGCCTCGGCAGTATTCAAGGAACAGATAGAAAGTGCGGGATAAAGAAGGATCTCTAATAATTTGTTTACTGGCCCTATTAGAAACCACCTTAGGCATGTGCTGAAGAAGATTAATCCCAGGGGTTTTTGAAGCGTTCCAATGGCTCCCCCATGATTTCAGTGGTCATGGAAGGCTTTTATGCCTAATGGTGACATGGGGAATTAATCATTACATGGAAGGCAGATTACAGGGGGCGGAGGAAGTTCTTTAGGGCAGGCAGGGTGGGCACTGTACTCCTTTAAAAAAAAAATGACATGTATTATGATTTTAATAGGAACTCACTCATGTTCTGCACTGTTGGAAGAAACAAATCCAATGGATGCACAACTATGGATTTAGTAGCCAAAATGTAGGCTAAAAATATCTAGGGTGGATTTTCTAAAGCACTCAGTATTGACCTAATTCTGCTCCTATTAAATTCTATGGTAAAACTTCCATTGACATAATGGGAGCAGAGCATGCTGCTGCAAACTATGCCACCCTAGCCAGCTATTGGTTAGGTGTTCCCCAGCACCTCTGCATAGTTCCCCACTACCCCGTCACCCGTGTATATTGGGATGAGGAAATTACCCTACCACCCCTGTATGCTGTAATGAGGAAGTTTCACATGGTCCTGAGGCCAGGTCCCATTGCATATGGATATGAAAGTATGAATACTTAGGAGGGGAGAAAGGTGGGACTACTAAAACTGTGTGCAAATGATCCAGTGAAATGTCCCTTCTGCACCCAATTCAGCAAAAGGAATTTATCAAGTTATAGTGGACTGCAGAGACTGCTGAACAGAGACAGTGAAGGACACCACCTGAATGATTACAAGAACACAACAGACCTGTTGTGGAGCTTAAAGAACTAGGGAGAAGCCCCCCCCCCACCCCCCCCTTGTAAGGAACAGGTCTTTGAAGGTTCGTTATTTGAGCACTTACTTTTTGACAACAGGAAGTGAAGAGGTTGAAGACTTTGCAATTCCGCTGGAGATCCCTAGATAGGAAAGAGAAATGTAATTTTGCCCCGCTTTCCCGCCAATTCTTTCCTGTTTTTGAGCTGTCTTCTATACAAGGGTTAGGACCGAACAGGGAGGCAACAATGACTCTCTGACTTTACATGACTTGACCTGCAGGGTTGAAAGAGCACAGCAGAGCTCTGCCTACCCCTTGCTGCCCATCATATTCAACCCCATTCCCCCCACCACCTTCGTCCTCAACACACCTCTTAGCTGGCTGACATAAGGGAAGAGCCAAGTTTAAGAGAGCAGCTCCTGTACCCCAGGGAAATTCTTTGCTGGCAAGTTGCATCTAGTAGCTGACCAGAGTGGCTGCCAAAGGCTCGAGTATAGCAGAAAATCTGGCTTTCAATACGTACAAATCCACATCCTAACCAAATTGGAGCCTGATTCTTTTCCCAGCAACTAATTGTTACATCAAACCATCCACAATGGTGTTCTTGAACTGAAAATTACAGTTTTTGTGGGGCCTGTTTAACAAAAATGTCCCAAATGACTCGGGCATTAACTCTGCTGATAAATGATAATTAACTCATCTCGTTTCCTTGAATTCAGAACTTTTCCCCTCTCTCTTCACTTTGGCTGCTTCCTACATTTTCAGGAATATAAAGTCACATGCATGTGTAATTTAGGGAAAGGTTCACATGGTTGACACACAACAATCTTTATGGAGCATATGCCAACAGGGTGTACTTCACAATAATACAATCTGTCTGTGTACCTCTCAGTGCTGGTCTATGCTACTTCCATGTTAAGTTTGGGAGTGTCACAGAGAAGCATAGCCCAGTAGTTCACTCCCACTCCATGTGTGGCTGATCTCTGAACACGACCTTGAACACGCACACCAACTTTACTCTCAGGGTTTCTATACTGAGCACGTACAGTCGGTACAGTCATTCCTAGGAGATTACATTGCCTCCTTTCTCCAGGATTTGGCATAACAGAATCAGGAGTGACTGGTTGGGGCATGCTTCTTGGCAGCTTCCCCAGGCTTGGCATGGAGATGATGAAGACAAGGCCTCACTTATCTGCTTGGGTTTTTGCGGGCTCTAAGAATAGGGATTTCCAGGTATTTTAATTAAGGTACTAATTTCTAACATCCAAAGTGATATTAGATATTATTTATGTGTATAAGCACTGCTGCACGTTCACATAAGTGTGCAACCTCATAATTGCACCATTACAGTAACTGAGCACACAAACACTTTGGCAGCTAAGTATCAACTGCATGTGCTGTTTGCCCACTTGCCTGAAATCCTAGTAATTGTGTGCATGTAATTCTAGGGAACCGGGCCTAAGATGATTTGTAACCTGAACACAAGCAAGTCTTTTTATTGTCCCTGTCACTTGCCTATGTCTTTGCTAGTCAGGCATTACTAACCCATTCATGAATCACAGCAGCAGGTGACCAGTTAAGGAATCCACATCAGACAATGATGGAGCTCCCAGTGGATTTTTAAATATTAAACTTAAGGATGAGAATAAACTTCCTCTTAGTATGCTGAGTGGATGGTGAATGTTCTTGAGTATGCTCATTTTTTGTAATCCTCTCCCTGGCAACCAACGTGACTAGGACATGTATCTGATGACCTTCAAAGAGGTCATGACTCCCCATATCGTTGACCCTTGATATTGGGTCTCAAAAGCATGAAAAGAGAATCACTTAGGAACAATATACCCAAATGACAGTGTAACTGATACACAAGCAGAGAAGTACCCTGCCTATAAAGGACATCACCATGGAGCATTTCTGCTTTTCTCAATTTCATATAACAATAATACCTGTGTCCTCTGTTTTCCAGTTAGTTTTGTGGGGGGAGGGAAGAGGGGGAAGAATCCCACTTCAATCCCATTTCAGAAAGATTATGATGTTTAAAGAATGAATCTTTTGGAGTATTTTTCATGAGAAAACAAGAGCGATCCACCCAAGGATGTCAAAGAGCTTAATAATGTGGAAAGCAGGCTACAGTCCTTGCTCTAGCTTTTTAATAATATTTTTATTGACACCGATATGTCTTGGCAATACCTTTCTGTTATAATGAACTGGAAGTTTTAGATGGAAAGAAAAAGTTCCATGGAATTTCCTCCCCACCCCACCACCAGCTCTAGTGCTTTCCATCTATGTACCTCAAAACATTGCAAAAGAGGTCAACATGGGTGGGTAAATATAGGAACAGGAAGGGAGGAATGACTTCAGTCAAGATCACCCAGAAAACAAGGGGCAGAGCTATCTAAGGGGCCACAGTGCCCCTACCAAATCTTATGAAACAGCCATACTGAAGGCACAAACTTTTTCCTCTTCTTTAAGTCTTTTTGTAGTAAATCATTCTGAAATCATGCGCGGTATCATGATGGTTTGCAATAGGGGTGTATGAAGTGGGTCCTATTCGATTTGGATTCAGCTCAAATCAGGGACAGTGACTCCATTTGTTGATTCAGATCACTGTCCCCAATTTGATTCAGCTGTAGATTCAATGCTGATTCAGAGAATCAGCGATTCAGCCATAGACACAGCTATAAAATATTTTTTCTACATACTTTGAGGTACCAGCATGGCTCGTGATCACTGTGATGCTGGGGCACATGGAGCATCCCACAGGAGCATGGGGGGGCCCTCCATGTGTTCAGTAGTGAACCCAGAAGTGGACCGGAATTACTTTTGGTCCATCTTCCAGTCTGCCAGGGAGCGCACTAGGAGGCTCCCCCTCCACCCTCCCCACCCTGGCTCAGCGATCAGCCACGGGGGAACTGTGGGTGCCCCCCCAGACCCAGGAAGCACCAGTCACCAGGATGGGGAGCCACAGGAGGGTGGACCCAGAAGTGGACCTGAAGTGCTTCTGGTCCACTTCTGGGTCTGCTGCTGAGCACACTAGGGAGCCCCCGCGCTTCTGTGGGATGCTCCATGCACCCCAGCATTGCAGCATTTACAAGCCGCCTGCTACTTAGCAGGTATGTAGAAAAAGCATTTATACTTGTGTCTGTGTCCAAATCTCCAAATCTTTCCGAATCTCTCTGAATTGATTTGAAGGCTTCCGATTCAATTTGGAGAGATTAAAGTGTCCTCTGATTCGATTCAGATTTGGAGATTTGGTCACTGAATTGGGTCCAATCTCCACCAAATCGAATCAGGGACCAAGGCTCTGCACAGCCCTAGTTTGCAATACACTTTGTTAGCACTTCAGATGGAGGATTTTGTCTTCATTTTTCAGATGGGGATGAGGTAGGAACACATTGTTTCCATTTACCTTACAGACAGTTTTCACTTTTAATATTAGTACACAGGGGGAGGTGAAGAATGGGTTCTGGAAAGTGTCATGCTCCTACTGGGGTCAGTGGGACACGGGAACTGAGAGAAAACTGCTTAGATAAACATTAGTTACTAAAGAACATGAGCTAATACTCTAATCAAATATAGTTAAGTTTTATATGCTAACAATCAACAGCACAATGCAATTCTAATGCTTTGCTTAGCTTTTAGGGAGGGCCTTTAGCACTGAACTCAAATTAACAGAGAGAAAGAAATCTGTCTTCCCTCGTGTTCCCCCCAGACAATGGCCTTTATGCCGAGTACTGTAAGAAAATCGTATTCAGAAACCAGCAGACAAAGAAATCCATTTAGCACCAGGTTTGTGAAATCTGTGGAGTATATGCCTGTCTCTATAAGGTGTTTGGCACCTGCAGAACACCTGTGACTTCCAAATGTGTAGCAGTTTCAGGCTGTGTCCAACAAAATATCTCGGATCAAATGACACCAAATCCAAATTTCCCCAAGGACTGGATCAGGGCACATTTTCCCCCTTCCCAGACACATGTGTGATCAAAGGCTGCATCTGCTTTCAAACTTTGCTGATGGTCTGCATGGTCTCAGCCAGCCTTGCAGTGTCTGAAGAGCTGTTGCCTATTTTAGATTGTATATGATATGGATTTTCCGCAGGCCTAAGACAGGTAAGGAATCCTGAACATACTCCTCTCCTTCTGGATCGTCTAACCACCTAGCAAGGCAGCTCTCTTGACGGCAGCTGAGAACAGCTTCCGGGAGAAATTCTGCCAGGTGGCCAGACTCCTTTATCTCCGCTATCTGGGACCTGGGAAGTGGATGATATACGTTCTAGTCTGCTATTTGTATGCCAGCAGAGGTTCACGTCTAATTTATGTCTGGTGGGAAACCACACCTCCTACCCATCCTCTATACAGGAAACAAATCTAATGTGGGTTGTTTTCAAGAGAATGGGTCGCTCACATTTTTTGTTCCGAGCTGAAATGCAGATGCTAAATCCCAACAAATACAAGTGGAAACAAAGATACCATGTTTAGAATTAAAAATGTTGCTGTTTGTAATTTCATTACAGTTTACTTGGTTACTGATGTGTGAGGACACTTTTTGCGGCAACCTAACATTCAAAAACTCATCTTCCGCAAACATTCCTCCCTGTCTTTGGGAGAACGAACCCTTCCAAGTATCCCCTTGCAAAGATATCCTAGTTGCCAACCGCTTTTACATTTGTGTTCACTAATTAACCCTGTAACAGGAACGACACAAAAAGAGAACGGAAGAAAAATCATTCGTCACAATCAGCTACACGTGCTGGATTGGAAATACGATGGGAAGAAAGCATTTACCTATATGCTCACCCACCCTTGTCATGTAAGGTCAGTGATAACGCACCATGAAGTCGTTTGCTACAAGCCTGCCAGCCTTGAAGAGAATTTACATGGTTTTTTTTTTTCCGCTGAGTGAGTTCCTCCTACTTGTCACTATTTTGACTCACTGGGACATTTCTTATATGTTATCTCTCACACCAAACTTCCATTCACATATGTGCCTGAAAAATGTAGGCTGAAACTTCTAAATCAGGCCTCTTCTGTCTGAAGCAATGCTAAATGAATGTGATGAGAAAAACTATTTTAAGCTATTTTTATGTCCCGCATCTTGGAGGCTGTGAGACATCCAGCCGGCTTGCTATCTCCCTTACGGTCCATTCATCCAGCCCATACTTCCTCAGCTTACTTGCAGAAATGCTGTGGGAGATAGTAGCAAAATCCTTGCTAAAGTCAAGGTATTTTATGTCCACTGCTTTTCCTGCATCCATAGAGCCAGTCATCTCGTAGAAGGCAATCAGGTTGGTCAGGCTTGAGTTGCCCTTGGTGAATCCATGCTGACTCTTCCTAATCACCTTCTCCTCCAAGTGCTTAGAAATGGGTTCTTTGGGGATCTGCTCCATGATTTTTCTGGGGACTGAGGTGAGGCTGACTGGAGTCTCCTTCTTCCCTTTCTTAAAGATGGGCACTGTTTGCCCTTTCCATAGTCTGGGACCTAGTGACCAAGCTAGTAACCAAAGATGACTTTTTAAAAAATACTCACTGAATGCCAGTTTTCAAAGATAAGAAAAATCCTTTGCAAATTTTTAAAAGTCTTTTTGGTAACATCACACAAACCTCTTGCATGTACAAGGAGCAATGGTCTCAAGTTGCAACAAGGGAACTTTAGGTTGGATATTAAGAAAAACTTCCTTACTAGAAGGGTAGTAAAGTATTAGATCAGGTTACCCAGAAAGGTTGTGGAAGCTGCATCCTTGGATGTTTTCAAGAGCTGACTAGACAACACATTGGCTAGGAAGATCTAGTTAGGGATGGTCCTGCTTTGAGCAGGGGGTTGGACTAGATGACCTGAGATCCCTTCCAACCCTAATTATGATGCTATGTACATTATGCTGCATTGCTAGCAGAAGTGTATTTCAGGCTATTTGTAGGAATGAGATGCTAGGAAAATGCCATGTTTGCTATTGTTTCATTATTGAATTGTCTGATGATATTGTCCATGGGCAATAAGAATGTCCACAGGCAAACATATCCTCAAAAGGAGGGCTTCAAAAATAATTTAATTTTATCATAGGCTTAGAAGAATGCAAGTCTGGTCATTTTGCTAATTTCTTTTGCCAAGAAAATGAAATGCTTTCTGGTTCATTGAGCAAATGGGTGGGTTTGAATTCCAGAAATTCAGATATCCTCACAAAGGCAGCCATTATGAGTGAACAGGTTATGTGTTTAGGATTCTGGCTGGATGCCACTTTGTTAATAAATACAACTGTTGAATTCAACTGGATCTAAAGATTGTGTTCTTTGCTTGAGCAAATCTGACAGTGCCAGAGCTGTAAGTTATCCTTGTTGCCTATGCTTTGGAACCTGGCCACCCTGTTACGAGTGCAAAATATGGCTCTTGTCCTGCAAAAGAAACCCAGTGGTAGATCTCTGAGCTCATGCAAAGCTCAATTGACTCCAGTGACCTAAGACAGCGAAAGAACAAAATTATGTGATTTTTATTGGCTGGCTCAATTAACCACAATCCTGGTAAAGAAGCTACTAGACATATTTGAACTGTAAGCGTATAAAATATTTTCTTTATATCTCAAAGAATAATAGTTGAAGTTGCAGGACTTACTGGGGCAGAAATGGTTTATATAGCTGTATACACCTCAGCATGCTGTTATTGCTCAGTGAAATGTTATGAAGAGAAATAAATATTTTAGTCATTGCATTTCAGAAAGTCCCAAGGTTTTGTTACTTTGAGTTAAAAAATTCAGTTGCTTTATTTTTGTAATTAATTTTGGTTGCATTACACAGGACAGCGTTTGTGCATCTTCTAAAGAGTATGGTTGTTAGAGCTAGGAAAACAAGCAACTCTAGACAAACGATATATTCAAAGAATGCCTTCTCTGCTTCCATTCACAAACAGCACACCAACCTGTAAATATGAATTCAAACGCTTTGTTACTCAAAAAACATTCAGTGAGTATTTTTTAAAAAGTCATCTTTGGTTAGTAGCTTGGTCACTAGGTCATTCAAAATTCCCGCCAGGAAGGGGGCTGTATGTTTTTCCCTTCTAAACAATTGTTAGTTTTGATGGGAAAATGTTGCTTTTAAATTTTCAGAAGTCACTTTTTGCAAGTAATGTTTGCTTAATAGTAGTCATTTCTGTGAGCAATCTAAACAGAAATCTATTTGCTAGAATATTTATAGCTAGCAAACCCTAAAGAGGCATGAACATAGATTAAACACATTCATTTGCATGTTTATGGATTTTTTTCCAGCATTTCCTGAAATCATCCGTTATTTTCTACTGAATTTCAGTCCCTGATGCACTGATTTGGTGCTCATTCTCTCTTTCTAGCACTTTTTTCCCCCACTCATTAGTAGAAAATTCCTTCACCTTTTTTTTTTAATGTTGTATGCAACAGCTTAACTAACCCTTACCCAGAAGATTGCAGTCCTGCCAAGGTTTCACCTAGTTATATATGACTTTTCAGGATCAGTACCTAACGTTTTGCTCTTATGAAGGTGATTTCACTTGCTTGTCATGTCAACGTAGACCAATTAATTAAGCTCCCCCCTCCCCAGTGCCACTAAGAGACGGTTACAAGTAAATATAGTTATGAACACAATGAAAGTAACACAGATCCTGTAGCAGAGATGGGAGTATTGGCTCCTTGTTTTAAACACTAGACTACTTGGCTTCAGGTTGAGCAAATTCTTTACCATGAGTTCATGGCAAAGAATCTGCTCAACCTGAAGCCAAGTGGCAAAATCCACTGGTCTGTTTATACACAGAACAATTGTTTAAACACATTATTGATGCTGGTCTCTCCAGCAGCCTACCCTGCCTTTAAGATCCTGCGTGTGATTTTAAAAAAGCAGGTTTAATGGCTAAGGAACTGCCACCATGCAAAATAGCAGACAGAGTGAAGCTTAACTATTTATTTAAGTTTAATTTTCCTCCCACCGCTTTCTTGAGAACCTAGTTGTGACCCTCAACCTGCCAGAACCAAGATATGAACCATGAAGTATCACAGTATCACAGTTATTTATGCAGCATATTTGCCGCTGTGGGATGTCTTCCTTCTGTGCCAATGCCTCTTTCTGTAAGCTTAGTTTCCTGGTTCTTTACTTCCACTGGATATAACTTTCAACAATAAAAGTGAAGGGGCAATCTAACATGAATGCAAACCTCAGTGAAGAGGTATGCTTGCTAGTACTCAGATACTCTTCGAGTACAAAGGTGATATGGGATACAGATTTGGAAATTTAGAGACTGGCAAAGGGGTGAGAATGTTTGGTGATGAGATAGCGCTGAGCACTCAAAGGCTAGGGACAGAAGTTACACATCAACCAGTTTAAGTAATCAGAAATTGGTTTAAACCTTTAACAAAACAGAAATTCATTTTGAAAATGGCGCAAACTGTGTTAAGATAAACCTGGCTGAATGTAGTATCAGACTTAACTGACTGAGGTCAAACTGGTTTATTAAACTTCTGTCTCAGACCCTTTCCTGATTTAAGTTAAACCAGAGTCCCCCAGCATCCCAGCATGCTCTGCAGCCCTGGGCTGTGCTCTGCTGTCTGCTTCAGAGAGCAGGGCTGGCCCTGCCCCTCTCTCTAGCTGGAGCAGGGGCGGGAGTGTGGCCAGACACCAGCCCAGCATGGCTCCCTGGGTTGCAGGGGACGGGGAGAGGGATGCCATTTGGGGTCTGCCAGCCCTGGCTGCTGCCTCCACTGGTTGCCCTCAGCCAGGCACACCCTGGAGGGAGGGGGAACTGCAGATGGAATAAACCTCTTCCCTGCCACCTTTGCCTCAGGGGGCCATGCCGGGCTGGCATCTGGCTGGGGGCCATGCTCCCTACCCCCCCAAAAGCCTGGCAAGGGCTGCTTCCTGCCTCTACCTCCAGGCACACCCCAGCTGGGGTCCCTACAGGCCAGGATCAGGCTTTAAACCCCTCCCCAAACATACTCAGGCTAGGCCCTGTCCCCCAGCTCAGCTTCCTTTGGCCACTGTGGAAGGGAAGGGAGGGCTGCTCTAGCACCCACTGGCTTTTGGCCTGAGCCACTGCAGGGGTGTGCCTGCATTTCTGGAATCAAAAGTGAACGTCTGTTCACTTGCTTGGTGGTTCAATCTCTGCAGGTTAGACTAATTTGCAAAGATTGAATCAATTCAGGCACAGGCTTTTTGAATGTCTGTACTTAGCCAAACACACTTCTGCCTTACATCTGTACCTTTGGGAATGGATCCTACTGTAGGGAAGGCTGTGACACCCAAGCCAGGACACATTTTTGAGTTGTACATAGCTAGAGTCAATGACAGAGCCCTGGCTCAAATGAGACTATGTTGTTAAAAATGTGTTCAAATAAATGAGCAGAAAATCAGAAATAGACAATAACAAACCAACAGAGAGAAAAATAATGGTTTTTACTTAGCTACTCCTCTCTCTTCAGCAACTATATTTAAATTGCTCAGGAGCCACATGGAACCCACAAACCACAGTTTAGCTACCCCATGCTAAAGCAGGAGGGGTGATAAATTGAACTCAGTGGAAGCAGAAATAGGTCACCCCAGGGAAGGGAAAGAAAAAGTAAAAAAGAGAAAAATCAACCCTTGAAGATTTAACATACACCCTCAAGGCCGGGGGGGATCCAGTAGTTAGCATGGTGGATACAGGATCTATTTCGTGCTCTGTCCCTTGCTTCCTGTGTGGTGCTAGGCAAGTCACCTGAACTCAAATCCCAATAGGTATTGGGCACCTAACATATCTGGGCCTCATGCTTTCTGTGCCTGTCCTTTCCAAAGATAACTAATAGCACTGTCTTACCTCGAGGATAGAGGGGAGTATTAAAGATGGTGAGGTGCTACAATACAGTAATAATGGGAAGGTGGTCAGGTATCAGACATCAGAGCAGTTTTAACTGGCAGGGCATAAGGGTGCTAGCTGTCATTGGGCCTGTTGGCCCCACCATCACTTCCACTGAAGAAGCTGCAATAGTGTTAGCAGCTGTGGGGAGTGTTATGCCAGAAAACTCTAGGGTGGACAAAAGCACAGACTTGCTGGCAGGATTTGTTATATGAGGAAAAATAATTATTTTATCTGAAATGACTCAAAGACTCTGCTCTGAATGCCTTCAGGGGAAACCTGTTCATAAAATCTTTGTTACTGGCAGAGACAATTTTTGTTATTGGCACAGACATATTGCATGTGTCTAAAAAAAGACATTTGTTTTCTCATTGCTTCCTGGATAAATAGGGTCCAATCCTGAAATGCACTGTGTGCTCTGTTCCTTACAAGTTCAGGTCCTAAATCAGCTATTGAGACTACGGTGGTGGCTAAAGATGTAGGTAGGCACCTACCAGGAATTTCAAAAACACCCCAATATTTGAAACATCAGAAATGTTAACCAATATTAGCTAGAGTTTGTGGGATGCTGAGCTTTTACTTGGAGTCTCATGTGCATTGAAGGCAGTGGCAAAATCTTCCCTGCTTTTTATCAGCTAAATTTGGACCATTTAGTAAAGGTGTTAACAATATTTTTCCCCTAGTTGGGCTTTGAGTTCACACATCCAAAGTCTCCCATAAAACATGGGCCTGGAATTTATGCAGGCCATCCCAGAAGGCAAAGACTTTATGGCTTGCTAAGAGAAAGCCAGACAAATAGAGACAAGACAAATAGAGTTTGTTAAGAAAGACAAATTTCTGGACCCTACACCAGAATTGTCCTCAGAACATAGGAGGGTAAGCCCAGAATATAGTAGACTGTGATAGTTCCCCGATTTTCAAGGCAAGCTCAAGCTGATACAGGTTTCCAGAAGTAACCTACACCAGTGACAAGTATGATTGGCATAGTCTAATGGAGCTATGCCATGCCTCTGTCCACCATGACATATTAGTTCTCTTTACTGGGGCTGGGGTGGAAAGGAATAAGTGCACCATGTTACCTGGAGGAACTCTTTGCTACACCTTTGTGGCCTCTTTGCTCGGACCTTGTGCAACAGGCCTAAAAACTCAGTAGATAAATTGGGCCGAAGTGATCCAAGCCATCTGGTGAAACTGATCACCTTATTCGATTTGCATAATGATACTCTGCAAAACAATTGCCATGTATTGAACACCACCCATATCCGTGTTTAAAGATTTCCCCCTTGTTTTCCAGTTTGGGCATTCCGCATTAGAGATCCTTCATCTCCATCTCATTATTTACATCAAGTCTGGAAATCACCAAGTTCATTCTAAATGAAGTATACAAAAAGTGTTTGCAGAAGTGCATCTCCGCATACTAAGCTGTGTGTTTTACTTCTTCATTTATGTAACCTCATATTAAAGGGGGGAAAAAAAGGAACCATTTAGCTTTAACATTTTTGCATTTATGATCATAACTCATATACCCAGGAAAGTGCCATGTGAAAAATCAGAGAAGGACAATAGAATAGTGTTTATTTCTTTTCTTCCAGTGTTACATGATAGTTGTCATGCTGAAATCAGTTTTGCTGCTCATGTGAGGTTTGTTTGCTCAAGGACTGCAGACCCAAATTCCTAAGTGAGTGTGATTCAGTGGTTAAGTTCAGTGCTCTGGCTACATTAGAGTTACTTAAGAATTAGCCTAGTGTCGACAGCAAGAAAAAAGAACTTCCCTTAATGTAAATTGGAAGTGGGAGTTTCTGGCAGCAAGTTTTCTGACACAGTCACATGTGTATGTCATATCAGTGGGTAGAAAATATATGGGTAAGGATATCATGATAGTTCTATATTTATTTTTATGCCTATAGACATTTATATGTAGAGCTAAATTCTCAGATCTTGAATTCTCTAGGTACAGATGATTTTTTGTCTACATTCTCCGCTGCTACTCGGCACCAATTGAATTTATTATGCAGTTAGTGGCAACCATATATACTGAAAGTTAGATATTCCATGCAGACTAGATGAAATAATTTTACTTTAATATGTTTTGGGATAATTTCTTTCTTGCTCGCTTTCTTTCTTCTCTCTTAAAAAAATGTACCACTTTCTCCTTACTTCATTCTGCAACTACGTTTCCATATGAGCATAGATTATTTAATTGTTGTACTCAAAACAGAACTGAAAGGATTTTAGCTCAGAATCAAAAAGAATGGTTCCTTCTCTCTTTACTCTTTCATGATTTTAGAAAGTAGTGAAATGCCTTCACATTCACTTGCAATTATTTTCAGTCATTTAAAGTTTTTTGGGGATAAGACCCTTATCCAGACACCCAGATATTTCAAGATATTTTGCATTTATTTTCTTTGGGAACACAGTTATGTTCCAGGTCCCATTTGACTCAATTTCAAATGCTCCCTATTATTTTCCATAGCTAATTGTTTTGTATTATAGATGTAAATATGCCCCCCCCGCCGGCATCTACCTTAATCACAGGGTACCTACAGACCTTTAGGCAGCCTGTCAGGTAGGCACTCTAACTCATGGCACTTCCCAGAAAGCACCACGAGTTAGAGCACCACTTAACCCAAGACGCATGCACCTGTTGTGTCAGAGGGACTTGATCCCATGGGCACAAACCCTGGCCAGTAGGTGGGAGTCTCCAGCAGCCTCCCAGGACACTGCTGACCCTCCTCTCTCCCCAGCCCCTGTCTCAGAAAGTAGTAAGTGACTTCGCAGTAACCACTGTAACTGTGCAGTCCCAGCAGCACATGGGTCATTTCTGACCCTACTGCACAGTAGCAGAGAGGTACTGTGCAGTAGCTCATTGCTTGGTATCATGGTTTATGTTTGCTGATGCTACCTTGCTGTAGCTCATCATTATGGCAGTATAGCATCTCATGTAGAAAAGCCTAATAAGTACATCGTTTCAGACATTTTATGACCAGTATAAGAAAAACCAACACTACAGGTATTTTGTGACTGAATCCCATATTATCTGACTTCTAGAGAGATTAGTTATTGAAAAAGGAACTTTTCATTTAATAAATTTTCTCAAAATGAATACAGGCTAAGAAATTAAACTTACTTTCGTATGGCTGAAGAGAGAAAGGGTGGCTATAACATAGTACAAGTTGTGCTCTGTTACTCACAGGGGAATGAGCAAGCAGTGGAGCAGCTTGCAGGTAGCTGCACTTCCAATCAGGCACAACTGCCTGATTGGGAACAGGGCCCAGCTGTTTATTATAACAACAGGGCTCTGAGCAGTGGAGCTGGCAGTCTGCTGCAAGCAGCCAAGGAGAGAGCATCACCCGGTTGGAGCTGCTGCTCATAACATCTTGGAGGTACAGGAAAGGAGCTATAGAGAAGGTGGAGGCTTGTGGTCCTGGGTCATGACCTAAAACCACACCCGGCTGGGGCTGGATAGTGTGGTGGGACTGCTGGTAGTAGGGCAGTCTCCAGGAAATGCCACACCTGTGCCTCCCTGGTGAAGGGTAAGTATGGGGCACCAGAAAACCTCATCTCCCATTGCCTTACAGGTTACCCTGTGGAGGGGAAAGGCTAGGGAAGCACACCTCGAAGACAAAGCAATGGATTAAGCTCACAGTGAGGCCTGAAGCAGAGGCCAGGTTGTGTGAAAGGAAAGAAAGAAAATTAGAGAAAAAATGACCTTGACAAGCATAAACCCTGACATCCCCAACACAATCCTGATTCTTGCTCCATGTTTCAAATCAGACTTCTAGATGCCTATTTGAACTGGCTAAAACCTTCCTTTGAAAACCTTTGAAAGATACTGGGCATGTCTATACATCACCCTATAGCAATGTGCTACATCACCACATTGTGTGCTAGGGCAACACAGTGGTCATATGGGTTTACATTTGATCACTAGCTACATCCCCATAATGGCACACTCCTAGCTGGAAAATTTACCCATACGTGGCATACCTGGCACTGTAACAACCCATGCTGGAAGTACTAAACCACAACACTGTAGCAACATTGCCATATGGCGATGTGTAGATGTGCCCACAATCTGGACAAAGGAGGCATTTTGTCTTTTTTTTTTTCAACACTCTTCCCTTTTGAATGTTCTTCTTCTTTAGGCCTCAACTTAGAAGCCGAACACCAGTGAAACATTACTTGCTTTACCCACAAACTTCTATTTTTACAGAGGATGTTGCTTAGTCTTAAATTCTGGGTCCTTACTTTGTGGGACGTGGGAAGGAATGGCTTCCACCTCTCTCTGCTGGGGAGGAGGCTCTTCTCAACTAGACTGGCTGACCTGCTCCACCAGGCTTTACACTAAGCCTGCTGAGCCCCTGTACTCAAGGAGCTGGCGAGCGTCATAGCCCAGCCCCTGGTACAGATCTTTGAGACCTCCTGGCACTCTGGTGAGGTGCCTGAAGACTGGAAGAAGGCCAATGTGGTGCCTATCTTCAAGAAAGGGAGGAAAGTGGATTTGGCAAACTATAGGACCATCAGCCTGACCTCTATCTTAGGGAAAGACTTAGAAAAGATTATCAAAGAGGCCATTCTTAACAGACTGGCTGATGGCAACATCCTGAGGGATACCCGGCATGGGTTGTTGTGGGTAGGTCTTGCTTGACCAATCTTATTTCCTTTTATGACCAGGTGACCTATCACCTGGACAAGGGAGAGGAGATTGATGTCATATATCTTGACTTTAAAAAAGCCTTTGATCTGGTATCCCATGATCACCTCTTAGTCAGTTTTGCTAACTGCAGCCATGATCCATTGGCTGGGGAACTGGCTTCGTGGTCGGACCCAGAGGGTGGTGGCTGATGGAAGTCAATCACTGTGGTGCCCTTTGACCAGTGGGGTCTCTCAAGGCTCTGTCCTTGGGCCTATACTATTTAACATCTTCATTAATGATGTGGACATTGGTATCAGAAGCAGACTGGCCTAGTTCATCGATGACACCAAACTTTGTGGTAAAGTGTCCACACCTGAGGCCAGTAAGGTGATCCAAGCTAACCTTGACAGGCTTATGAAATGTGCGGATGAGAACCTGATGGTGTTTAACACTGAAAAATGCAAGGTTCTCCACCTTGGGAAGAAAAACCTGCAGCATCCTTATAGGCTCGGCATTGCTACGCTGGCTAGCACTATGTACAAAATGGACTTGGGGGTCATGATTGACCACAAGATAAACATGAGCCATTGATGTGATGCTGCAGCTAGTAAAGTGAGCAAATTGCTGGCTTGTATCCATAGATGCTTCTCAAATAAATCCCAGGATGTCATTCTCCTGTTGTACTCGGCCTTGGTGAGGCCGCAGCTGGAGTACTGCGTCCAGTTTTGGGCTCCACAATTCAAAAAGGATGTGGAGAAGCTTGAGAGAGTCCAGAGGAGAGCCACGCGCATGACCAGAGTTCAGGAAAACAGACTTACGATGACAGGCTGAGAGCCATGGGGCTCCTCGGCCTGGAAAAGTGCAGGCTCAGGGGTGATCTAGAGGCCACCTATAAGTTTATCGGGGTGCTCACCAGGATCTGGGAGAACCTCTGTTCACCAGAGTGCCCCAAGGGATGAGAAGGTCATATGGTCACAAACTCCTCCATGACAGTTTCAGGCTGGACATAAGGAAGAACTTCTTTACAGTCTGAGCCCCCAAGGCCTGGAATAGACTGCCGCCGGAGGTGGTTTAAGCACCTACATTGAACACCATCAAGAGAAATGTGGATGCTTATCTTGCTGGGATCCTGTGACCCCTGCTGACTTCCTGCCCCTGGGGCAGGGGGCTGGACTCAGTGGTCTTCTGCGGTCCCTTCCAGCCCTAATGTGTAAGAAATCTATGATAAGCTAACTTTCTTTATGAACCTCAGTTCAGATGCTTCCATCCTAGCCCAGTCTCAACACCATGACAGAATACTATTTGTTCAAGGCAAGTCTTGGTAAACCCTGTACTGCCTTCCATAACTGGTATGTCTCTCCATGTTAGGACATTGCAACCTTCTGTTTGATTCACCACACTCTTTTGCCATGGTACCTGAGTTGTCTCGGATCAGGAGTAAAGGTGGGGGGTGGGAAGTAACACAGTGTGGCTCCATGGTATTAGTGGGATCCTGTGGCATTCAGTGCATTTTGTAAAGCCTCAGCTCTTGTACTTAAGTGAATATGTGGAAATCTCAGCTTTCATTCTTTCAAAAATAACTTTCCAATCTCAGGTTTGTATAGAAAAACTTGAGGGCATCTCTGAATAGCACCTGAACGTTCCACAACCTGGGTGGTAACTGAAGTACCCCAGATGTGTTTGAGATGGTGTTGTTTTACATTTAAGTCAATCCCAAGGTTTTTTGAACGTTTGAAGCTGGCCCTTTTCATAGATTGTAAGGCCAGAAGGGACCTTGGAAGATCATTGGGTCTAGCCCCCTGCACCAAGCAGGAAAGATAACTGGGGGTCAGGTGATCCCAGCAAAGTGACCGTGTAGTCTCCTCTCGAAGATTTCCAGGGTAGGTGATTGCACCGCCACTGGAGGGTGCTTATTCCACAGTCTGGACACCCTGACTGTGAAGATGTTTTTCCTAATGTTGAGCCTGCATCTGTCTTCCAGGAGTTTGTGGCCATTACTCCTGGTTTTCCCATGACTGGAGTCACAAACTGGAGAACCATATACACAGCTGAAAAGCATTGCTCTCAGTTAGTTTAATTTGAATGCGTAACACCGACAGACGCACCGTATGGGTATCCGGATAGGCTAGAAGTGTGATTCTTATAACAGTACAGCCTTAATATAAGTGCAGTTGTAGTGATTTAGGAAGGTGTTTATACCCACGTAACCGACTGTCCTTTGCATGTGTGAAGAAGTGATATTATTAGTACCTCCGTACCCACACTAGTTAAAATAATGCAATTCTTGTTTTAGACAGTCAAGACGAAGGTGTCAGAATGATGTCTGTTTTAAGGTATTTCATCTCATTAAACTTGCTGTAGCTATACTAAAGTGACAAATGCTCTTCTTTTCCAGGTCTTGTCTCTGGCCTTGTATATACTGACCCACCTCTTCTGTCAGAAGTTCTGGTGGCAGACAGGAGCTACCATCACCATGGTACAAGTCCCTGTACACTTATGAACACTTATGGATGTTTTACTGGCAGGACATGACTTGCACCCTTGAAAGACGCTAGCTTCTCAAGGGATCAGCTGCCAGATCCATCTTCTTTCTCTTAGCAGAGGGGGCAGAAAGGAAGGTTTTGTTGCCACAGAGGATTTTTGCCAGCAAAAAAGTCTTCCTCATATATATATATTAGAAAATTAACAAGCCAAGTTATGGTGAAATACGTTTTCCACCATGATTTTGTCAGCTTCTCTTTGAAGTCTCCCTAGAAGAGTGTCGAGTTCCCTTTACACAGCTGAGAAAGGAGTGCAAACAGAAGTTAAATAAAAGCCAAGTTGGGTTCTGAAATAACAAATAAAAGAGTCTCTCCTTATAATCAGATCAACAAACACATCATTCCCATGTCCAAATAGTAAAGTCAAAGGAACATATTTCTTTATATGCAGTCCACAAAAAGATAGAGGCTTCCAACTGTGCTGTAGGTGCAAAAATAAAAGGCTAGTTTAATGAGAAGAAAAGTATTTTCTTTAAAATTGGACTTAGTCTTTAATTTCTTTTATCCATTGTTCTGTATTACTAGCAACAATCACATTTCCAAAAAAAACCCTATGTAGAAGGAAGGGACCCTTTGTCGAACGAAGTGAACGTGCCCTAACAAATAGGAAGCTTTATAAAAATTCTGCTCCATTTCTGAAAACCCAGACAAGAAAGGGGGATTTTTTGCCTCTCCCCACATTCAGCTTTTCTAAGAATCATAGTTTAGGGAATATCCTGAGTATTTGCATGTTAACTTTAGCAACTGAATAACTGGGCTAAATAAATAGCCAGCAAAACCACTCCCCTACATAGCAGACACACCTATAAGAGGTGGTTACATAGCTTTACAGTTTTTTAAAATGATTTAATACACTATGTGGTAACTGGTTAGTGTGTGGGATAAACCCTTTATAATCTAGCATGGTGACTCAGTAACCTTGTTAAAAGGCACTAACCCCACACCTTCACTTTTTCAATTGGAGTGGGTAAAACAAATGCTTTGTTGGTGATCGCAGTTTAGTCTCAGACATTTCAGAGGGCTGTTTACCTGTGATTTAAAACCAGTATCTTTTGATCAAAGAGATAAGCTGTCTCCATGCTGTCTGGTGATCAGTATGCTCAGACCCTTCTCCACCTTCAATTAATTTAAGTTTTTTAGTTTACCTGGGTATGAATGAATGCTAGCTTCAAGTTTTCCCAATATAAGTTGACATGTTATTTTGGTTTTAACATCTGCCATAGAGAATTGCAACGGGAGGATCACAGCAATATAACTACTTTGAAGCTGTCATGTGACAATAAAATCTGCAGCTTCTTGCTAATGCTGCATGTGGGGTTATTACCAGCCTTTTGGAGGAAGATTTTGGAGCCTAAGAATAGTCCGCACAAACCTGATAGCTGTTTCTAGTGTTGGGAGGGATGGTGTAGCTGTGATGGTCCAGCAAATATGTGAGGGAAGGATTTGGGCGGTGGGGGGGGGGGGTGAACTCTTATTGGATCAACTGCATAGCTGGGAGAGTTTGTAAACATACTTGTGGACACAAGGTTCCCTTCTTGCAGTTGCTCCAATAAAAGCGATCACTCCCTGCCAACAAAATTCCCCCTACCTCTCGCATAGCTCTTACTAGTAACTCTATCTTGAAAACTGCAATAAAAGAAATCCAAAGTCATTCTTCTTCCTGGTAGTTTGGAGCGCAAAAGCAGCAAATTAGTATTTGACTTTCTTCTACACTTGTTGATATCACTGGAGCAGAAAGAATTTCAGTGCTCAGCCGCCCACTTCCTGAAGTCAGAAAAAAAAAAGATCTGCATTAGGGCAAGCTGCATTGAGATTGTGCCACTGATAACATGAATCATTGATCTGGCTGACTGTTAACAATAGAAGAGAGACTTCTGTCCCGTTACAAGTTCCACCACAGAGAACAAGAAATCGTCTCTTTTACTATCACAATGTCTTTTGTGTCCACGGAAGGACAGTTAAACCTGACACATTTCCTCCTCGTTAAAAATAACCACATTGCAATCAATTGTTGCATACGAAACTCCTGTATCTCAGCGTCTTTTTGCTGATGGGATACCAACAATTATCAATATTTATTTGAAAATAATGTCAGAGACAGACTTAATTGAAGTGCTAAAACTGTGTTTGCTTCTCCTTGTTCAGCACAGCTGAAATAACAAAACCAGTTGGACAACTTCTTTTTTTTTTGGTCAGGTATGTACTGAATTGCTGGCAATAAGCTTCAGCGTTCTTGAAAGAGCTCCACAGCAGCCAGTTGATTTCTTCTTCAAGTCCTTCCACTCCTAACCCCTCAGACAGAAGCACTTCATTTGACTGGCTTTGTTGCTCTTTTTATAGATACTGGTTGCTGGCTCAGTGTATCCATTTTGTGGCCAGTTTGAAAGAACCGAGTAAGAAAACATCATTGAAATTTCTTCTTCTTTTTTTTTAATTTCCAAAAAGAGCCATAACAAAGGCATTAGGGCATTTGTCCCCCCCGCCATCTCAGAATTAGAATTTAAGTTTTACGTGTGGGAGCATAGAGCTTAAGTTTTATGTATGTGAGCATAGAGCAAGTGCAAGAGAGCACCCATGCAGGCATGAAAAAAGCACATGCATATGAACAAGCTGCATTTTGCTTTTGTCTGTTTTTACTGTAAAAGGTAATGAATCTTTGGAATATGCAGATACAAAATGAATGTTTTCTGCATACTTTACACTATGCCCCTTAATTTTGAGAGCTGTAAAAAAATTATCTTAAAGTTAAAGGACAAGCTGCTTGAGTAGGATCTGCAGATTAGTTGATTCAACCTCTGAAGATGTGTTTAAAATAGGGAAACGTACTGGAATCATTGCACTCTATCAGCAAAAGTTTTTTGGCCCCTTCATGTATTTACTGAAGTTAAATGCTAAAAGACCCATTTTCTTGATGGTAAAATTGAGGCACAGAACCTTAAGAAGTACTTGGGCAATTCTCTGTTCCTGTTGACACTTCACTGCACCATTTATGTGCTGCTGCTATCCTCAAACAGAGTCCTGGATACTTGGGATAGACATTTTATTTGGGAAGAGGATTCACAGCACAAGCTCTGGAGCAGAGGGAGACCTGTGCCTTGTGAAGGCATTTAATTCTCCCCATCCTCTGGACAGGAATCCTGGGCACCTACCGGTAAGGTGGGGCTAAGAAGTCCATTAGGTGGCAGGTGCCTTGGAGTTAGGCATGGCGGCCCCTACGTACCTCTGGGGTGAGAGGTTAAGGGTATGCGAGTCAAGGTGTGACCGTTCTGTGGCATACGCTGCCAGGTTGAATGCAGCCAGCACAGGTAACAGTGGTGAAAATGCAACAGCATCAGTTAACAACCCAGCTACAGACGCAGAGCATGCTTGTGCTTGGGTTCCTGAAGTCTACAATCCTACTTCCCCACCCATACCATTACCGGGGGTAGTGAGGTATATGCCTTCATTTGCAGTGTAAATGCACACTAAGCGACTTGTCCAGGCTCACACAGGAAGCTTGCAGTGGAGCATGGGACTGAACCCTGATACAGTAAGAAGCAAAGGAAAAATAGTCTAGTGTTGTTACTAATGTATCCTTGACTCTGCTGGACCAATACAAGCTTAGTTTTTGCACCAGTGTAATTTAATTTACTTACTTCTATCAGGTATGCGCATCTATGATCTGAATGAGTCCATCAAGACACTTCCATAGCAGAGATGATTTTTTTTGGACATTAATCCTCACCCCTGTCTTCCACAATCCTCTGACCTTTGCAAAAAGTTAGGACTACTAAAACGGTATTTAATTCCCCAAATAGTAGGATTTCATCCTTTCTTGATTATTAAACTGAATTTACAGACTCAGAAGGCCTATATGAGAGACATTACCCACAGACGTGTAACTGTGCATGAAAGCTGCAGACTCATCCCTTGTATATCTTAGTCCGTGTGGTTAGTTTAAACACATGAATAATCTGACTGAATTTCTCCCATGTGTAAAAGTTACTCTTGAGTGAAAAAGAAATCAGAACTCATGCAAGAGGTGATATCTTTTATTAGACCAACTAAAATGATTCCATTTCTACCTAGGAGAACTTTTACAATCTCTGCTCTCTCCTATGCCTGATGAAGGGGTGAATGTGCCCAAAAGCTTGCAGATAAATACAATAATTTGTTTGCAAATATCTAGTTGGTAATAAAAGATATTACCTCTTTCATGAATTTTGATTCCTTTTGCCTCTAGGCCAGTACGGCTACAACCTGGATGCCTGACTCTTGAGCGAAAGTGTTTGCAAAGTTCAGGGCCTTCATTTGCCCTTACTGTGACTGTGCATGGAAATGGCTAATTATGGACATGCATTTAAAGTGATTAAAATGAAAGAATATCTATCTTAAAAAGCATCCAGCTGAGCAGAAAAGTTTATTAAAGTGACATTCACTCTTAAATTTAGCATGTGGTTGTTCAGTTTGGTAGTGCAGGAGACAGACACTGCTGGTTTAATTACCAAACTAGTCTAATAGGCTGCTGAAAGACACGGTGTCATACTGTTTCACCAATTTCTCATCCATTGCAGTTGGAAGTAGGTGCTTTAACCCGGAGAGAGAACATTTATAAATCCCACTAGCTGCACTTTGGTTTCTGTAGGAGTCTGAAAATCTGGCTCTGAGCCTTTAGGATACACTTGTTTCATGTTTTCACCCTTTTCTCTTGAACCACAAGGGCTAGAGACTTTTTTTCTTAAAAAAAAAAGCTCAGATTCTCATGCCATCTCTCATCTCCAGCTGCTGGGTTTTAGAGGATACACAAAATACAGAAGCAGCATACATATTACAACAGGGCTCATGATAAAGTCATGAGAGCTGACTACACAGAAAATTATGGACAGTCCTCATGGAACAAGACAAAGTGAACAAGGTCATTTTTCAGGTGCAGGCAGGCATCCGGTGCTGAAGATTGCTTCTACGACATGTACACCGGGTGAGAGGGAGATAAAAATTGGGGCAACACAAAGTGTTCAAACTGTTTAAAAAAACCCAAAAAACTAGACATTGTTTAAGTTGCATGCTGCAAATGGCTTTTGAAGGCAACATAGATTTCTGTCCTATGGAGTCAGAATTTTCCTCAACAGGTCCCTTTTCACAGAGAAAGAGAGGGGGGAAACGCTATTTAAAAACTGAGGCGGTATCAAGCAGTATGCAAAGATTCTCTTCTGTTTCATAAAGAAAATGTAGCAATGCATACCAGGTTGTGGGTGACAAAGGTTGGTGTACATATTGTGGAAAAAACACATGTGAGGTGTGAAAATAGATTTCTAGTGGAGGTTTATATACAAAAATATCTGGAACCCCCATTAAAAGCCACATAACCCACACAATCTGTGATTTAATTCTTTTCCCCCTCAATACACACTAATAATGAGTGGCATCATGGCAACGCTTACTGTGCTTCATAAGTGGATGTTCAGGTCATTCAAAATAGCACAGAGTGCCTAAGGGCCAGAGGTTGCCTCCTTTTTTTATACTGATAGCAATGGGACAGTTCGGTAAGACTAGTTAGGCTGCAAAGCAGTACTCAATCTGAGAAAAAGTGACAAAAATCAAGCCCAGTGATATTAAATCATAGGTCATCTGTATCTGTAAGGACAGATATGGCTACCAGTGCTCACACGGAGCAACATTTTCCTCCGAAGGTGTCGCCACTCATTGCAATGGAACAACCAGCCAAAATGATTAAGGTTATTTTCTTCTAGACCATAGAAAGGTAAGGGATCAAGTGATGATTATACCTCATTCAAAGTTGAATTACACAACTCTCTTTATTGTGGCGATGCTGAAAGGCCCATTGTGCCCATATAGGAGGTGACCCATGCTAGACTGACAAACATGCATAGCCTAAAGTATCTAAGTACATACCAACTAGAATTTATGAAAGATGCCCAGAGTAGTTGCCCAATTCTTACTAATGGTCAGGTTTCTAACCTGCTTAACTACTTCTAAGAAGCACTGGCATCTATAGATGCCTAAATACCTTTGTAAAGGTAAGCTCAAAGCTCCTGTCTGGATGATGTTACAGTTTTAAAGCTATTTCCTGAAAACAGAAGTACAAATAAAAGTGAACTCATGGTAACTTAATACCACATTCTGACCACGGCAAAACTTCATAGGTGGAAGTTTCCCCATGCACAGAAAGAGGGAGGTGATTACAGTCATTAATATTGCTCACTGGAGGATTATGCTTCCCTGACTCAGAAAATGAGAGGTAAAAGAGGGTGTGAAAGAGCCAACAATTGAACACATCAGCCTCGTGTGAGATAGCCCATCTTGATAAGGAACAGCAGACTCAACATATGCAGGTTCAACACTTAACACTTTGGACTAGATTGTTCAACCTTTACATGACAGATTAACCCTCGACCTTTGCAGCTTCCTGTCATTTTTAAGTGCACTGAATCTGTCATTCTTATTCCACTGGATTAAATTCACCCTGCTCTATAGCTGGCCTGGTATAAGGCTTGCGCTCTGTTAAGTCTGTAAGGGTACAACCTGTTCTGACCCATGGCCTCGGAGGTGTATTTCACCGACTTGTACTTGCTCTACAAGTATTCCCATTGCTGGGCTACTTGACATGAATTCAAGTCAAGGGTGTATAAAGCCAGAAGATCTTCTTGGTCCCAGTAGTTACACAAGTAGTCCTTGTGACTAGGTAAAAGGTGTGTGATGGGGCAACAAAAGTATTTGAAATAAAATTAGAGGGAAATGCATTTTTATTAAGAGACAAAGACTTCTGAAGCCATTAATGATGGTATGTTGGCTTCCTTAATGCTCTTTTTAAAAAAATACCAATGAGACAAATTCTTGCATTTGGTTTTCCTCTGTGTTTATTGATAGAAGTCCCTTACCAGTGCTTGTGAAAGAGTAATTACTTAGTGCTAATCAGTGGGAAATATTGCTTCTGCTTTCAGGTTTAGGCATTTATTAGAAATGAAGAATGCATGGATGGGCAACACTGGTTTCTATCAAGTGTACAACTTGTTTACTTAAATTACTCTAGCGCTAGGGACAGAAATTACACATAAAACAGTTTAAGTGAGTAGAAACTGGTTTAAACCTGTAACAGAACAGAAATTCAGTGCACATAAACTGGTTTCAAAATGGCTGGAACCAGTTTGAGGTAAACCTGGTTGAATATAATATCAGACTTAACTGATTGAGCTCAAACCAGTTTATGCAACTTCTGTCCCAGACCCCTTCCTGGTGAAACCAGAATACCCCAGCATCCTGGCTTTCTGGGCTGTGCCCTGTGCTACAGCAGAGCAGGGCTGGTCCTGCCCCTCTGCTTCCCAGCCAGAGGAGGGACAGGGGAGCAGGACGAGATTCATTCCCCCTCCCTCCTCTGCCCCACCAACGTGGACCTGCATTTCTCTGCTTGCTGTTCCAGCAGCAGGGATGTGGCCAACCGTGGCAGTAGCCCGGAGTTAATTGGCCAGGGAGAGGGTTGAACTGCATCAGAGAGGGCAGTCAAATCTAGGACCCTGACGGGATCCAAGTATGGATGCTAGAAGGGTATGTGACTCTAGGTGTCACACAGTCACTGCTAGCTGGTATTGGAGAAGGAAATCTTGGCTCCTGCCAGCATTTAAAAGATAGCTAACGTCCAAAACAGTAGTAAGTTCAAAGCACATGGACAGACCAATCCAGATGTGAAACAATGCAATGTGGGAAAGTAGTTGGAGGACTGCCAGAAGCAGAATAGTTAGGAAATAATCTAAATAAACCAAGCCAGGAGTTATACAAGAGAAACTGCTTCTGAGCTGAGGAGTTATTTGACCCATACTTTGAATGCAAGGCATTTCAAGCTGATCTAAAGATGACTTTAAAATGCAAGACATTAAGATGACCAAGATATAGACAAGGCCTTAGGCTCCTTAAGTAACCAAGCCCTGGTGTTGAAAGGACTTAAGAACCTGTGTCATTTAGGAGATTTTAAACATTTTACCTGAAAAGAACCAAGGAATATTATAATGCCTCAAGAGTATTCAACAAATGCAGAGAGCTCTGATCATGATATTTTCTCCTGATCCTCTGTCAGAGGCAGTTCATCATCCTCTTAATTAACAGTGTAACATTTGTTTAAAAAAAAAAAAGAAAAGAAAGCGATGCATTTTGCTGCACTGTAATGTGACGAATGGCTAATTAGGTGGGAAGGGAGGAAATCTGTAAGAAAACTGAAAAAAGTATATTTATTACCAATTCTTGCTATTAGGTTTGACAGATAGCAGTTGCCTCCAACCTTTCGAGCCAGAAGTGGAACAGATGTTCATGAAAAGCCAGTTAATTTCCTGCCATTTGTGAACTGATTAGAAACTGAAACATTAGCACCCTGAAACTTCTTTATTTTTAATCTTACTTATGTTGTGAAAGGAAAAGAAGAGAAACACCAAGAGCTAACCCTCTGGGTTTCAGAAAAGAATGGCTGCATATTCTTCTTTTAACCCTAATCCTTTCTGTTAATGAAAGAGAAGAGAACAAAACTGACTCCCCATAACCCCTAACAATTTTGCATTGCAAATTGTCTTTTAGCATAGACAGTGCTGCTAGCATAGGGCGTGGATGAAAGAGTAAGAATAGGTGTTCTTCTCTCCCATCAATAGCTATTAAGCAGAGAGAGGGAGATAGCTATGGACCAAAAAGAGGAAGTTACTCAAAAGCAGAGGTGGTTAAAAATGGTCTGATAAAATCATTTTATTGTCCACTTGTGATCCTCAGAATTTTTTTTTTTAAAGTGACTTTGTTCAGATGTGTTCTCATGGCAATTGAAATACAGATGGATAAGGTTTAGAGTAGCTTTCTTTGAGGTTGAAAAGGATTCTGTATATAATTATGGGCAAGGTTATTAATTTCATACTCCATATACCATTCAGTCCAAAGTAGATTGCTCACAGAAGCCAGTGGTAATTTGTATAAGGGGTAAAGGGAGAATTCACCCTTTATGTGGTAACTGAGAAGCTATTTGTCATATTCAGCATTACTCAGTAAAAGAAAAACAAATCCACTCTTCTATCCCTGCTCTTCCTGTTTTTCATGCCTCTTCCCCTATCTTCTGGGTGTTTCCTCTCCATTACCTTCCCTGTAGCAACTTCCTCTTCCCAGCTCCACATAAATCTCACTCTCACCTTGCCCCGTTCCTTCTGATACACTGAGCAGCTGTGGAATAGTTGATGCTGACATAAAAGCATCATCAACCCTGAGCTTTGGAGGTGGTATTCCAATGAGATACAGGTGGTACAGAAGAGCCGACTGTTTTCAGACCTATCCCCTAAAGTTATTTGTAGACTCAACCAAGCATCACTGCATTGGGTTATCTTTCCAGATGGGAAACAAGTGCTTCGTCAAAGTAAGAGCTAGAGACTTTAAGGAAGCTGAAACTCTGGAGTGTACAGGTGTCACAAAAACCAGAGAAATGCATCGTGTGTAGTAGGTAGGCTCTGTTGTTCTTATGTTTGACATCCTTGCATCAGATCAATATGTCTAGCAGAGACAAGGTCTCTGCCTCTTATCTAATGCATGTTTGTTCTTCCAACACTCCCTACCTTCACTCCAAAAGTCAACTAAGCAAGTTGTTTGAATGAAGCAATTTATTACCTTATATAAGGTCAAGAACTTAAAAGGACAGAGTTTCACGCAAGTCAAACATACGATACATTGCTGAAAGATCTCTGAAAACCTATGGCAAAAAGATACATAAAAGCCCAAACTCATTTTAAATCATACATATTAATGGGTAGGTAAAAAGCGTCTTAGAATTGATAGAAAAGGGATCTATAAACATTGGCCGTCTGTCTCAAATTAAGCAGGAGGTAATTCTTCTCCAGTTAAACTGGCTGATTGCTCCAATAATACTACATACACTGCTCAGTGCTTTAATACTAGGGCAATTCAAAGTAAATTCAAAACAGCAATGAAAGTAGAGGAATTTATGAAGAAGATATGAGTGCTAAGTTTGTATAGTTTGGTTAAAGGGTGACTAAGAGAGGATATGATAACTGTCTACAAATATTTGAAGGGTGTAAGCACTAAGGAGTGTGATGAATAGTGTAGGCTGAGAAAAGTTTGAACTGCAATGACATCTTCTAGACCATGGAATATTTTCCTAATGGGAATGGTACTTGAATCATTTAATAGCTAGACTGGATAAAGAACTGGAGTATTTGCTACATGGATCAGGTCTCAGCTACATCAAAGACTCCATTTCCATTGATGATTCACCGTGACAGCTGTGCCCTCTGGGAAAATGCAGAACACAAAACCCAGTATGAAGCATGTGAGAAACGGAGACATCCTCTATTGAGTGGGTCTGGCTAGCAGACAGACAAATCTAGAGTTTGTCCATCTTTAGTAAGCATTACCAAATGTTCTCCAAAAAATAAAAGAATGATGCTTACATCACTGGCATCTTCTCCCCCTCATACCTCCCAACCAACCAGCTAAAAAGACACCAACAAAAGCCATACCCACAGTTAACTTCTGAATCGGAGAAGGGAGAAACCTATTTCATGAGACTAGGGACTTTACTATGGCTTTGATTTTTTTTGCATAGATGGCACCCAGATATCATGCTGAGGGGCAGTAGCACAGCCCTTTTAGACAGGGTGGATTAAAGCAAATCAAGAGGAAAGACAGACGCATTCGATCCAGGATAAGAGTGTCCCCAAGGGGAGCTTTTTAAACTAATGATTGCAGAATTCTGCAATTTTCCCCTCACATAGGCAAGCCCAGGCATACTTGAGGATAATCTGGCATCAGTAGGGGAATATTAATATTTGATCAAACTGACTTTTTCCAGCTCTCATTTCAGACTTTTCAAATTCATGTTGAAATAATGTGTTCCAACCTCTTGTCTATGCTGGAAAATGTAACACAAGTTGAATTTACCAAATTGAGTGAAGCTTAATCAGATGTAAATGGATCTACATTAAGGGGTTGGAACACTTTCACCAAATTTAAGTTTTATACTAGGCTTTTGAGCTAAAATTAGCTTTCACTTTGCCCAGTGGTCAAAAAGCTTTAAAATAAACATGAACAGGAAGTCTCACGATGTCTACACTGTTTGCTTTATTGATTGGAATAATTTTTATATTTCAGGGAATTTTTGTGCTTTTAAAACGACTACAGTGAAAGGAAATACTCGGATCTGGGTCCAGAAAACAAAGAAAAATCCCCAAACTTATTATGTAATAATATGAACCCTGCCTCCACACACACTTCTTTATATAATATAGCTGCAGCTGGAACCTATCAATTAGTGATTTAACCAGGCTGAAAGGACTCATTTTAGGATGAATGAGAACTTGGAAATTTTTACATATATCTTGTCTTTTGGGGTTAAATTGATCCCTTGTGTAATTCTATTGAAGTTATGAGAGATTGTTTGTTTGTTTTAAATATAGAGTACAATAGCAAATTTATTCGTCTACCATGCTCACTTATGCTGTCTGACCAATGTTAAATGGGTTACACTTTTCATAAAAGGCAGTTTGTTCTTTCCTTCTTCGGTTGTATAATTCAATTGAATGTTATTTAATAATTTATAAAATAAAGTTGTGCAGAGGACAAAAATCCCATTTTTACAGTTTTTACATTTTTTGCTCCATTCTGAACCTGAACAATCATTGTGGAAAAAAACTACGAATTTTTTTTAAAAATTGCAATTTAAACTTTTTCAGAAAAAAAATGGAGAGAGCGGTGGGGAGTTTCAGGTTGATGGAAGCAAAGTGTTTTGCTTCACATTTCAACTCTATATATGAATGTTTTATCAATACAATATAAAAATAATTGTACACTCATTCTCTGAAGCTGAACTACAATATTTTAACATCCTGGAATAAAAACTCACAATTTTATCTTCTGATTTTAACCTAAACAGAATTTGATTGAAACTGCCCCAATTTCTCAAAACGTTTTTATCAAAATGACATCTATTGCAACACACTTCTGTCAAAATTTCCTTCTGTTAGCCCTAGCCTCAGTCTTTGCATGTCTGCTGTCTTTTTTTTTCTAGTCTTATTCACCAATTCAGATGCTGCTAAAATGTCACATTAGGAGAGAGATAACTTGGCTTGGTGACGTGTTTTCTTTCATCTGATCTGATCTTGTGGTCTCATTTTCCTTACTGTACATTGACATAACTAGTGTTAAACCATGAAGTTGCACTCATAGAAAGTTTTCTTGTATGCCAGAGAATCAACCCAGCATGGTTTGTTGTTTTTTCCTCTCTTCCCCCACTGTTACCTGTGTGTCCTATTTAATTATTTCTCCCACCACTGTTTTACATCAGCTTGGGATATGCATTAATTCACCACAATGTGCTGATTTGCAGAAAACAGGAGTGACCTTCAGATGGTTCAAGCATACAATGCTTTGTAATACTTGCTTCCATATCCAATTCATGTACATATACAAACATGTTTTATTAGCTGTTTTGTACATGTAATTACTGAGATTTCTAAGGGAAGATGAAGAAAGGAGAGTTAGGTGTGTACATCAAGTTACCAAAAGGCCAGAAGCCCCAAAGCATCCAATGTTTCCCAAATTTGAAAGTTTCCTTATTTTTCGAATCGAAGCCAAAAGATTTAGAGAGCAGCACTGGGAAAACAGAGCCAACCCCAAATTAAATAACAACCCCTCAAATAAATATATAAATAAACAAAACCAACAACAACCCCCCCGCCGGGAAAAAAATCCCAAGAACAAAAAAGGCAAAAAACCTGAGCATGTAACGAGAAAAAAAAGGGATCCATTAGTTGAATTTGCCAGTTCTGGCCTCCTTAGCTTTTGTAATAGTCTGGTATACAAGAATGCATTCAACTTTGAACAGGTAACATGTCACAAATACTGGTGCATGCACGACCAGAAGTATTCTTGTGGTCATTTTGAAAAGTCAGTTTCATTATTTGCATAACAGGTTTCCAAGACAAGCACTGATATCTCATTTCAGCCATCCAATCAGGAAACAAAACAAAAAAAAAAATAGCACGTCATTTAGGTTGCCTGTCATGCAACAAGAAAATTGAATTGTCCTAAATTCTCCTACTTTTCCATTCACAGAAAAAACTGCAGGGTAAATTTGCACCAACTGCTTTTGAATCATCAATAAACATACCATAAAAAGTCAGATGATTCAGGAACAGAAGAAGGATGTTACTCAATTGAAGCAGTCAAATCTTTAAGCAATTAATTTCCTTTTCTTCCAGAACTTTTTATTAATCCAAATAGATTTGCCTATCCTGAATTTTCCATGTGCATTGGCACTTCTAGACGCACTTAGGCCAGGTAGAGACATTAAACTTTTACCAGTATAAGTGATTGGAAACCAGTCTTCACCCATAACAAACCTAGTTGGCTCCTAACCAATCGAAGCTTGATTTTCACTCACATTATGAGAGCCGTCTGCCCTCCTCCTAACATTTTGAAATCTTAGATGACAAATCTCAAACCTTTTTACTTATCAAGCTCCACAACAAAAGGAGTCTTGGAGTCAGTGGTAAAAGGAGCTGACCGTGCAAAATACTGACCAATCTTAACTCTGATTTAGAGTTGAGGACATTGATACACTTTAAGAACCACTCAGTCCTTTGCCGACTATACCTTTTGTTGCACTGTATGTAGTAGCTTGCTTTCCTGTCACTGCTTTCCAAAATTTTATCAGCCAGACTGAGAGTTGATTTCTCAAGACAAGACAGTCACTTTCTAAGAACACAGGTACCTCTCAAGCAAATCTCCACTAAGAGGTTCAAAAGCACTGGTACATGTGGGAAGTAGCATCTCACATTCCTCTCATGACATTTCATCCATTGTGCACAGTAAAACCAGGGCACGGGCCTTGAGAGGTAAGCCATGCGTCTATTTGGTCCTTAAGCTTTGATAGTATGCTAGCTACTGTGTGATCTTTATTAGAAGCAGAGAAGCACTGCCTGGTCTGTCAGGCTATGGCAGATGTGCAGTGGCGTGTGGTTTTCCTCAGTCTCACTCAGTTGTGACAGTCCCGAAGACAAGCGTTTGCCCATATAGATCATGGATGTGAATACCGTATGTTTGTTTACACGTCTTTAAAACAGGATTATGGTCAGAAAAGTGACTATTTAACATATGCTCAACATTTCTACACCCCTGTAAATGGCTGACTGCTTTGCTAATACCAAGTTTTAATTATGTCGGCTGTACTGCAGAAAGAGATATAGTACTGGATATGGGGTACTGTGTGTGCGTAGGGGGGGTGGTACCCAGATTTGAACGGCTGGGCAAACTCAGTCCTCAAGTAATTCCTCATGTTGCAGCAGGAGTTAATTTGTCCTTTTACAACAGACTTGCACCACAACACAGTCACATGAAACTCCTTTTACCTAGCACAGCAGGGTATAGCGCAGGGGCGGGCAATTATTTTGGGCCGAGGGCCGCTTACTGAGTTTTGGCAAGCCATCGAGGGCCGCATGACAGGCAGCCAGGGGCAGATAAATATTAATTTTCTAAATTTTTGAGGGGCCTCATGGGCTGGATAGAATGGCCTGGTGGGCCGTATCCAGCCCACGGGCCACATTTTGCCCACCCCTGGTATAGCAGGTAAGCGCAATTTATGTGGAGTACCAGTGCCTGTCTGGTTCCTTTGAAAGATACTCGAGTTAGTATTTGAATCTACTCAGTGATCCAGTGGCACTAAAACAAACATTCGCACTCCTTTTGGATTACCACACCTATGTGCTTAATGCCTGCTGCAGTCACTTGAACTTTCCTTGACATTCCCAATATTTACCACCCCCTATCTTCCAAGACCGTGACCAAGTTACAGGAACTGCACAACTCAAAGACACTACCTGAGTGGAAATAACACAGCTCCCTGACAGGGGTGTGTAAACAGGGCCCTATTCAATTCAGATTTGGCCTGAATCAGGGACAGTGATTCAATTCATTGATTTGGACCGCTGTCCCCAACTCAGTTTGGCTGAATATGAATCTGAAGATTCGATGCTGATTCAGAGAATCAGCAATTTGGACATAGACACAATTTTTAAAGTTTTTTCTACATACCTTGAGGTAGCAGGCATGGCTCATGATCGCTGCAATGCTGGGGTGCACGGAGTGTCCCACAGGAGTGCAGGGGGGCCCTCCATGTGCTTGGCAGCAAACCCAGAAGTGGACCAGGAGTACTTCTGGTCCACTTCTGGGTCTGCCAGGGAGCACACTAGCCCCCACCCTCACACATTCCTGGCTTGGCAATCAGCCATGGGGGGACCCCACATGCCCCCCCTAGACCCAGGAGGCACTAATAAAGTTGGGGGGGGGGTAGGGCACCCCACCATGCGCTCCCTAGCAGACCTGGAAGTGGACTGGAAGTGCTTCTGATCCACTTCTAGGTCTGCTGCCGAGTGCACTGGGGAACCCCCCACGCTTCTGTGGGACACTCCATGCATGCTGGCATTGCAGCACTCACGAGCCCTAGAGGGGTGTAGAAAAAGCAGTTAAAGCTGTCTCTATGTCCTAATCTCCGAATAGGTTCAGGGAGTTCGGATTCAATTCGGAGAGATTCAAGGGTCCTCTGATTCAATTCAGATTCAGAGATTCGGCCACCAAATTGGACCAAATCTCTGCTGAATCGAATTAGGGACCAAAGCTTCACACAGCCCTACTCCCTGAGCAGTTTACACTGATCTGCTTATAATTTGATAGAGTATTCAACTAGACAGATAGTTCGAGACCCAAACCAAACTCTCCAGGACTTGAAGTTCTAATATCAAGGAACCTAAAATCAGGTTTTCTTCTTCTTCTTCAGCTAAATATCTGTTCATCCCAACTCTTCTCCCTTACCCTAGGAATAAAGATCAAAGACAGAACTCTCACTGTCCTGGACAACCAGCAGTGAATGCAATAATAAATCACTCAAGAAGTCCCCAAACTCATGCAAGACAGCATTGTAAAATACTTCCTTTCTGAAGTACTTGTCAGAACCAACTAAATATAGAACCTGAGCACAGCGAGTGCAGCTCACCCAAATTTTGGAGAAGTTTTCATCTGAGCTCATGAGCAATGTCTGGGGTTATGCTCGGCTGAACCCATTATACACTTATTCTGAGCATCTGCAATCCTGAGATCGGTAGTGACCCGACTCGTAGAAATAGAGACCCACCTGGCTTTAGAAGCATAATAGTCCTTCAAGTGCCGAGGCACTGGCTTTTCTTTGTTAAGGCCTGGCTAATAAGTATTTAGGTTTATTATATACAATTTTCCTCATCCTGATTATTTGCCAACTCTTAACTACAGCACCTATATGCTGTTATGAACCTAGGCACAATGCAGCCAACATGGAGGGGCGGGGGGGCAAGGGAGCAAAACTATTCCTGCCCCAAATTCTACAATTTCCGTACAAAGTTAAAAGCTTCTTCTTGACAAAAAGACCTTGCCAGTAAAAGCAGTTTTTACACTGGCAGTGTCAGCTGTGCTTTTTGCAGGGGGTGCACATGCTCCCGCCTGCACCCCGACGCATTGCCAATGGCTAGGGTGGTGCATCTCTGGCTGGCAGAGGGCCTGGGGGTCAGCCTGCTGGCCTGGGGCTGCTGTGACGCGGCTCAGCAATGTGGAAGGGCTGGCTGGGGCACGAGAGTGCTACGGTGTGGGACTAGCCAGCAGGCAGCCCCTGCACTGTAGCAGCCTTGTGCCTCAGCCAGCCTTGGTTACCATCTACACATACCCTGTGGCAAACTAAACTCTGCCATAGGATAGTAATTGTGTCGGGCAGTAACATCTTACAGTGGAGTTCATTAGTTCACCATGGCCTAGTAGCGCACCCTGCGTAGATGGTGATGCTTTATTGTGGAGCTAATTAGTCATCCTTACAAAAAAGCACACGTGTAGATGTACCCGGTTGCTCTTTAAGAAGTATACGTCCATTGCTGCAACCACTTGTGGAGCTATATTGACAGTTGATCCCAATTTTTATAATGGCTTGTTTTCACTAGCAAATCCAAAGACTGGCACAACCCACGTGCTAGCTGAAACATATGATGGGGGTCCTGATGCAGTCATGCGATTCCTATTATTACACACAACAATCAGTTAAGTATTGGAAAGTTAAACAGCTCTTTAGCCATTTACCCATTTGCCTTACCTGACATCACATGTATATTCACAGAAACTGCAAGCATAAAACTTAGACATACAATCAAGTATAAATTTATGAACTGTAGTTGGGGGAGGAGATGAAAATAAAATAAAATAAAAAAAATCACACATTAAGTTTCTCTGCTAAGCATTGTACAGCTTTCCAATTAATAACCTGACACACTTAGCACCTGCCATGTGCCAATTGTAGAAGTGTTTTCTCATTTGTGAGCCACTGCTGGTTAGAAAAGGTTCTCAACAACAGCTATTTCTCAAGGCTTATAAACAAAAATGCAAGTTGTTTTCCAGGAAGGATATGATGAGTTCGAAAGACTTTTTTAGAGCAATGTGGTGAGGCAGATAGGTAAATAAATGAGCATGTTTCCTTCTCATTATGATCAGCAGTCTATAAAGCAGCCCATTTCCAGTGACAGCACAAGCTGTCTATATTTTTCTTATTAACATTGCTTTTATTTAATTTCTCATTAGGCAGCCAACAAGACAAACTAGTGACTCGGACCTAGTTCATAGCACCACTTCTATTTTGACCCTCTTGTGTCTTGCACTTTTTCAGAAGGGTAAAGAAGGAGGTTAGGGAGAATCAATTTTTTAAAAACAAAAATCTTCTGTTCTTGTTTCTCTTATTTATAGGTATTTGTGGTCATCTACTTTAGTTGATGTTCTTTTAAGATATTTCTTGGAGATTTTGGAATTGCATCCCTAACTGTAAATTCTGGAAGGTCATGACTGGAGAATGCAGCTTTCATTCCCTTTTTTTTTGCATTGTCTTCTTCCCTCCCCTCCCTATCTTTTTTTAACTGTCACTATTTATGTGTTGCCCACCCTACTCTAAACCTACTTTAAATTAATACATTGAAATTCAGGAAAACATCCTTAATCGCTGGTATCTATAGGCACATGCAGAATTAAGTCACTGGGATTTAAGCATGTGTGCAAAGTTGAGCCCATGCTGTCCCAAGCAGGGATTGGTTTAGGCATGGCATGTTAAGTGCTTAGCTGAGTTGGGGCATTTCTGAAAAAAACTATAAATATGGGAAAGACTATGGATGTCATCTCCCTTCATGAATAAACCAGGCACAGACACCAACCAGCACACTGTGCAGTGATTACTGGGTGTAAAGGCAGGTTGAGATGTAAATTCTCAACACAGAAAAGAAAACTGAGCAGGAGGGGGGAAAAAAGAGAGTAGTGTTTTGCCACTGTTCAAAGCTCCACATCACCTACATTTCTTAAGATGATCTAACATGCTGTTCCAGTCGCTATTCCAGTTCTGGCTCCCGAGAAGAACCGGGGAAAGCTTCCTCCTTTCTCGGCGTGCAAGACGCTCTGAGGGCACCTGAGCAATGGTCCTTCTTTAGCCTCTCTCTATCCTGCCCCCTCTTCTGTATGTGACCAGAAGATATTTTAAACCACACTGACAGCTTAGAATTCATCAAAATGGTGTCTTCTTGCACATTGCCATCATTAGTGTCGTTTCGCCCAAAGCCACTCTTTCTTGACCGCCAGATTCTATAAATCCTTCATTTAGTTCCTCTTTCTTGCAGCACCTACTTTCTGAACCACCCGGTTTCTATGAAAGAGCCACCAGAAGAAAAAGGAGGAAAAAGAAAAAAACCCCCAAACCCTGCAAATGCTACTGAGTTATTGTAATGACCCAAACTCCTGAGAAACTAAAGCAAACTGCCCTCTACTGGCCACCGGTGGGAACACATGGAAGGACAGCGTGGGTGGGGGAAAGAGGGGGGAAGTGGTATTAGGCAACAGTAAAAGGAAACTGTGTCAATAAACTGGGCACGGTCTGAAAACTGTAATCGCATAGCAGGGCAATCTAATTGTTGGTAAGTCTTGGTGTTAGCGTTATGTATAGTACATACTGAATATTGCTGGTATGAATGCAGTAACAAGCCAGGATGTTGTAATAGCTACTGGTTGGGGGGAGGGACGAGGGAAACAAAAAGCCTGTTTTAAATAGCTTCTGTGCATCAAAAGAACTCCCAGTATAGTAGCTGCATGGTTTGGGGCTTTTTTATGATTATTATTCATTTTGGAAAAATCAGGGGAGATAAAAAAAACCCAACTCTGATTGTGTTTATTCAGTACTTAATGTCTGTATTTTATAGCTAAGGAAAACAGTTGTGCAACAATTACATTACCACATGAATATGGGCTTGGAAGAAATGATATCATATGAGCTTTAGGGAACTTAATCCATGAGACTGAAGGAAGAGAGAGAGAGAGAGAGCACGAAGGAGCAAGAAAACATGACAGTGAAAGCATGCATGGGTACACTCTCTCTCAGGAAAGCAATACATGAAAAAGTCCTTTTCAGAAAGCTTAGGAAACTTGGGGAATCAAATACTATTGTGTAATACAAAGTTCCTGTAATACATAAGTGCAACCTTCTGCGTGGCTTCAACAATGACCTCAGTAGAAGGTAGAAACAAACCAAAACATGATAGAACAACACTGTTGGACTTGTAACAATTAAAAAAAAAAAGAATAAAGAAAACTAAATACACCCATGAAAACCAGAACCGCCCCCCCCCTTGCCACCTTCCCTCTCCCAGTAATTTTGAAGTAGTTACCGTTTTGTGATACAATGAGTGTTACCTGAGGCCTGATTCCAGTCTCACTCCTCTCTGGTTTATACTGCTATGCTTTGAATGAGTTCCATCTGAGAGCAGGATTCATCCCTACCGTCTGAATTATTTGAACATGAAGTGGGATAATTTATTAGGGACAGCCACAAAGATTTGTTTGACATCAAATTCTTGTACAGAAATTTTTTTTTTCTTCTATTCATGTTACAATGGTACACTGAGGCATGAATAGAGGATCAGATGCCTACTGTTCTGGGCACTGAGCAAAGGGACAGTTCTTGCCAAAAAGAGTTTACGATCTTGGGCTTATTGATTGGGTCACTTCTGACCCAGGCCTAAACAAAGTGGTTTAAGTCATCAGAAACTGATTTCAACCTGTAACAGAACAGAAATTCAGTGCACATAAACTGCTTTCAAAATGGCTGAAACTGGTTTAAGATAAACCTGGTTGGATGTACTATCAGACTTAACTGATTTGGGTTAAACTGGTTTACAGAACTTCTGTCCCAGATCCCCTTCCTGGTTTAAGTTGACTCACAGTCCCCCAGCATCCCAACATGCTTTGGGCTGGCTTGTCTGCTCCATAGTGGTGGAAAGGCTGAAGGGAAGCTGAGCTGAGGGGCGGGCGGGGTGGAGGGGAGAGGGTGTGTGGCCAGACCCAGGCAGGCCTGAGTACAATTAGGGAGGGGCTTAGGCAAAGGGAGAGGAGGAAGGGGGGGGGGGAATCACAGAGAAGTGGGGCTGGCAGGCACCTCCAGAGGTCCTCTAGTGTCTAATCTAGCACCTGCCTGAGTCTTGGCCAGACCCTCCCCAACAAGCACTACAGTCTAAAGAGCAGAGGGTTTGTTCACCAGGGGGGCTCTGTACTGCTGGGGAAAAAAGCCACCAAGCACTTCCTGGGGCCAGTTCCTTCCCCCCCCAACCCCACCCCTGCCCTGCAGAGGGGTCCAATGCTGCACTCCTCCAGCCCTGAGCCCCGAGGCAGCACTGCAGAGTTCTCCCCATCCCATGGCAGGGGAGAAGGGGGGAAGCCCTGCCTGCCACTGTGGCTCCATGACAGCCCATCCCAGCCTGGGTGCAGGGAGCCAGGAGCAATCTGGGTGCACTGCAGCCAGCTGAGAAGGGCCCAGCCCCAGCCTAGCCCCAGTCCCAGCCCAAGGCAAGGTGGGCAGATGGCAGGGCTGAGCCAGGCTGGTCTACGAGGGCAGGGCCCTTGCCTGTGGCTGTGGCTTGGGTTGGGGCTGTGGGACCTGTACGCTCAGATTGCTCCCAGCTCCCCATATCCAGGCCAGGCCAGGCTTTCATGGAGCCACTGCAGTGGGCAGGGCTCCCTCTGTTCTCCTCCCTCATGGTGTGGCTGGGGTGGGGGCTCTCTGTAGTACTGCCTTCGGGGCTCAGGGCTGGGCCCTGCTGTGGGGGGTGGGGGGAGGAAACTGGCTCTTGGTGGCTTTTTTCCCCAGCAGTACAGAGGCCCCCTGGCAGGTGTTCTTGGTTGTGAGTGCTGCGAGCAAACCCTCTGCTCTTTAGATTGTGGGGAAGGGTCTGGCCAGGGCTCAGGCAGGGGCTGGACTAGAAACTAGAGGACCTCTGGAGGTGCCTGCCAGCCCCACTTCTCTGCAGTTCCATCCTTCTTCCCCCGCATTCACCTTAGGCCCAGCCCAGGTCTGGCCATGCCCCTGCTCCCAATACTTGACTCTTCAGTGCCAGCCTGGGGCCAGGGTCTGGCCATGCTCCCTCCCCCCACTCAAAAGCCAAGAAAGGGCTGCTTCCCCTCTCCATCTCCAGGCACACTCTGGCTGGGGTCCTTGCAGGCCAGGGTGGGGGTTTAAACCCCACCCTAATCCTACTCAGATTTGCCTGGGCCTGGCCACTCCCCTTCACTGAGCTTACTTTCCCTCCAGCCAAGGGCTCACTCTAGCACCCCCTGGCTTCTAGCTTGAGTCACTAATTGATTTCCAGAATCAAAAATGAACGTCTGGTCACTTGCTTCTTGGTTCAATCTATGCACATTAGACTAACCTGCAATGATTGAATTGATACAGGCTTTTGTTTTTTGAATATCTGTTCCTAGCCTTAAAGTTGACTAGCTCTTTTTTAATAAGATTTCTGTTATCCGGAACCCCAGTTACCCCAGTCTATTGGTGAAAGAAGTTATAATTTAGATATGGATCCATGTGTATCAGAGCAGTAGGATTATTTAATATCAATACCAACGATGCTTTTATCTGCTCTATCTTTAATAATTTGTTGCTGGGAGAAAGTAGTACCCGTGGGTCTTCACTGACTCATTTGCAGTCCATCTCTCCCTCTCTACCTGCCTTGCCTGATCAACAGTAGCTCACTTAGTGCTGGCATCATCACTTACACAGAACACAGCAAGCGTAGACTTAATGTTTATCATTTGACTTGTGCATAAACGTCTGACAAACCGGATATTAAATCATCTGCATCTTGATACTAGTTTTAATACTGAAAGTTGAATTTCCATCAAATGCAACAGGAAAAGTAGCAAAATGAAAAATCCATTTTGACTAAGCTTATATGCAACTGAAAGCCTGTGCACCAAACACCCACTGGAAACACCCACCATCAGTCAGGTGAGCCAGAAACATTGTTCCTGGGAGTCAGTTCTGATCAAAACTGCTTGCTAGAAACAGGTCTGGATTATGACATGATGGAATGGAGCATAAAGGTACAAAGAAGCCTTTTCACGTGTTTCTTGCATGTCATTCTGAGAAGAACCAAAGGCTTGATTTTGCATGATACAGAATGTCATAAAATGTCACTGAATTCAAAGGAGTTGATGGCTTCTAGAAACAGGTTGCAGATGACAGGAGAGATTCTCACCCCTGTTCTGGCCCCTTTATGCCAGATAAAAGAGCCACTGTGATATAAAAGGTCCTTAGAAGCCTCAGTTCAGATTGGGAAAAGATTTTGTGGTGCAGAGCAGACAGCCAGCAGTGTCCTTAAAGGACCTCCCTCTCTTCCCCCTCCTCCCCCTGCCCCCCAAGCATTTGAGTAAGGGGTCATTGGAAGCAATACATGTTTATCTGGGCTATGGCTGCACCTTAATACACCCAGTAGGACAGGCATAGGAAACTGCAGATGCATGGGCCCGTTTTCAGTTTTTTCAGTATTTTTTCAACCCCAGAATTAGGAAATCATAGCAATAGCTTTAAAGCTACTGCATTTCCCCTTTGCAGGCAGTTTCATAGTACAAAATGAGCTGTAGAGAATGGGCACAATTGTAGTCCAATTGTATTGATATTTTGCAAATTCCCTTTTTCTCATATACAACCCTGACACAACAGTCCATTCCCTCAACCTTTTTCTTCAGTATAAAGAAACTGAACTGCTGTTACCACTTACTTCAGCTGTTTGCATTGAATGGAATATCTACCTGGGGGAATTGGTCTTCAAAGCAGGTATTGCAATAGCATGTAAAACCTGACCTCTCATTCCAGCTAGGTGGAAGAATTTCTCATTGGCTAGAGCAGCAAGGTGCACATTCAGACCATAAAAACTCTGAATGAATATTTCATTTTAAATATCCAAGGTGGTCTATTGCCCCTGCAATTATTGGCATCGTTAGTTGCAAGGACTCACCTGAGGCTGCAGGGAGGGATTTTCAAAAGTGCACACAATATTTGTGCCAAATTCCCACCAACGTTCAATAGATTTGGATGCATTATTTTCTTAGACTCTTTCACTAATCCCATGGGTTAATATTAGCTTCAGCACTTACAATGATTGAAGACCACAAATAAAGGAGCACGATCAATGCACTAACAGGAGGAAAGAGCAGACTTGAAGTGGGGGGCGGGGGTCATGGCAGGGAGTATTTGGATTAGCATGCCAGTTTGGATAACACAAGGCTATTTTAGTTGCAATCTACAGATGAGAACTCCACTAGAACTACCATGGTTTCCACGGTTCAGTGCGGGCCCTATCACAGTTTTCAAAGTATACTAAACAGGAGGATGTCAACAAGTCAAGTTACCGCTGAAATAGCTCCAAACAGGTGAGATAGTTAGAATAGCCTCAGTTCTTAGGGTATTTTTAATGTGCATTTTGAAAGGGTTGCTATGCTGTACCTTCTCTCAACTGGGTCCCTTTGAAAGCAAGGCACCCCTAAACAAAAGCACCCAAACATCACTAGTTAGCTTAGGAAGTTTTAGTAGATGTGTGTGCATCAGAACAAGGATGCATCTGTGAACCGAAAGGTTTAAGAAATACTTCATGCAAAGCCCTACATACCATTTCAATCCTAGAAGATAGTCATTTAAAAGCAATTCTGCCAGTGACCAGTACTAATTTTAGTGCAATGTTTGTTTCCAAGAAGATGAAAGCTCATACCCCATGTAATGGCTAGGAATGGTAAATACCAACTTTCACTCTGCCTCCAGGGGTTATGATTTTTCTTTTAAGAACAGAAGGGCAGAGGGAAAAGCTGAGATTCACCTGAAATGGAATGCAAGGTACCAAGTTCTTTCGCTGGTAGCTACAGGAAATTATGACAATTGAGACACTATAGGGCACAAGATAAATGCTCCATTTGGATTATATTAAAACAACCAGCTTTCTCTAAAAGCATGTGCTTTGCTTCAAAATGACAGTTGTTTCAGCGTCTATATTGTGTTACATTACATTGGGTCAGCCACACTTATTGACATGGTGACATGTGACAATGAAAGAATGCAGATTTCTAAATCTCGCGGGGGACGTTCCTTAATTCTGTCTGTGCTATCTGAATGGCAGGCCTGGAACTTAAAATCAATAGTTCGGGTCTCATTTGTCACTACTGTTAGAGCTCAAGAAAGAAAACAAAGCAACTGCACTTTTCCACGTGCTCTTGTGGAAAAAGAAATATGTTACTAGAAAAGGCAACTGACATAGGCTCAAAAATCTGTGCTGGAAAGTGCCACGTTATCATAGTGGATTGAACTTTCTATAATCACCTTCTTCCCCCAGGCAACTCCCCAGTTGTATTTATCTTCATGGTCTTGTCCACTTTCTGACAAATATATCCAAAATTCATTATTTCCATGACATCAAGATATTCAGTGTAACCCTTCAGTCAGTATGATGTCATAGAGCAGGGGTTTTCAACTTTTTTGCATCACTGTACCCCCTGGCAGCTGGATGTGGAGCAGTGCACCCCTGGCCACTGAGCCGAGGGGGCAGATGATGGGGGGAGGGTGGTAGTGAGCAGCTGGATGCCAAGCAGGGGAGTGGTGGGTGAGCAGCCAGAAGCTGAGCGGGGGCAAGAGGAGGGGTGGGCGATGTGGGGGGTGGCAACTGCCACGTGCAAGCTTCCCCCGCCCTCCCATGTCTAGTCAGGCAGGTGGCACTTGTGTGGCCTTGCCTGCCTGCGCATACCCCCTAGGGACTTCTTAATTACCCCTGGGGGTACACGTATCCCTGGTTGACAACCCCATCATAGAGCAATACATCTAAACACTTCTTTTAAGCAACAAAAAGTATCTCAGGATTTTACACAGAGGGTCAGCATAAAGACTAGGTATGTTGTTTCTATGACGAATACTTCTGTTTATTTCTGCGGTGAAGTCAGTTCACATTTAAGCATTGTTCCTTTTTTTTAATATTGATTGAGGACAACAGCTGTTCAAGTTTGGGAACCTAATGAGAGACTCCTAAATTCATACCTTTGACACCTTAATAAAGTGGCCTCATTGTTAGAGATGAGAAGAGCCACCATTTCTTTCAACTTAAGGGAAACTGCAGTGCCAAGAATTAGACCGTTTTCACTTTAATGCTCATGTAGACATGTGATTTCATGGCATACAACTAATTGCTGCTTGGCCTCCCATCAGGAATGATCCAAAGGTTCCCTTCAGCAAGCCATTAGCTCGAATATTTCTATTCAAATCCCAAGCCAGTCCCCAGTATAATAGCAAACAAAATACCCTCAGTGGAAAAGGGAAAATAGTAGCCCCACCAGGCCTACCTGCCTTCAGAAAGGCTGTGGCATCTAGTAGTCTCCGAGTGGATCCTAGTGTGATAAACCCTTCCCTTTTGGGGCTGCTTGAGACCTCCTTAACTTATTAGCCCTTCCTTAGCTCACATGGGATATTGTATACCCCATTATAATAGGTTTAGGAGAGTCTTTGGTCCACACTTGAAAGTTTTACTAGCGTACCTACGTTTATCAGTCATCTGGTTTTAATTGCAGCAGTTATAGTGAGATGTGCTTTAATGTGTATAATTGTGTGTTTCTGCTGTGCACCACACTGAACAAGCATGCTGGAATAAGCTGTATTGATAGAAGTGTGATATTGCCAGCTTCCTTGAACAGAACTGTCAAAATGTAGTTTCACTGGAACTGAGATCTCCGCTAAGGGCTTTTGCCAATGTATCCATGCCAGTCAGGGACCATATAGTTCTGTGGCCCTGACGGACCAGGAAAAGGAAGCCTGGCTTTTTAGTTATTTTGGCTACCAAATGGAAATGTCTGTACCTTTCTAGCAATACAGTTGTGTTCATATTGGTGAGTTTTATTGCTTTTACCGTGCTAATGCAGTGAAAACGATTCACTTTCTAGTATAAGCAAGGTCGAGCTTTAAGCACTCAGGTTTGACAACTTTGACGTAACTGTTCACTTTCAAATCAGAGTGAGGAACGCTTATTGCTGTCTCACGCTTCACAACTGTGAACTGTCTTCGTGGAAATTGCCATTGTGCTAATATTTCGCAGCAGGAGATGTAGTCTGATGATTCGAGGCACCACTTAGGAAAGCCAGATAGTGTTCAGTGTCAAAGAAAGGAGGGATTTTCCCAGCATTTAACACAAGCCTTCAATTAGCTATGTTTGGTTGCAGCCTATCCCTTGCCCTTATGTTGTCCCCTAAAGCATCTGTGAAGAATTTTGCACATATTTGATTTGTTATACCATTATACTTGTATGTGTATGCCTTTCTTATGCCTGCGAATTGTCGAGCTTGGTCTGTATACCTATTTCCTTCTATCACTTTGTAACTGTTAATTGCTTAGACTAGAAATACTGGGTGTTTTTACATGTGCTCCAGGCGTTGTGGGAGTACTTTAGTTAAAGCAGCTCTGAGCATGCTCAGAGTAATTACCATGCTCCAGCAGACTCAATTAATTGAATCTGCTATGACACGCTTTAATTACAGTGCATCAGAGCAGCCTCTTGACTCGTGTACTTGCACCCACTACATTCAGGATATAGAAAGCCATGTTCTCCTTCCTTTGAAAGTTTACCTGCAGCTACTGGTTTAGGATATATGTCTGATCTTAATCTTAAATTTAGTAAACACAGATGAGGAATGAGAGCTGAAATAGCTAAATCAGCTGGTATTAACTTGCATACTTCCATCCATATCAGTCAGTGAAGCAATTTCAGTTTGCATCAGGTAGATTGGAAAATGTTGGGAAAAATTATGAAGAGAAAGAAAGGCAACGTTTGGTGAAAATTTGCAAATTCATCACCCAGTTTCCTTCCTTCTTTCAAAGAAGCTCTAATGAAGGATTTATTAAGGTTACACTGTCTTAATCTCTAAAGGCTGTAGAGATTAAGGGTGGATCTGCAATGTTCTGATATAAGTCTGAACCCTGTCATAGTTTGGGTCTGCTTATATGCAGAAGATTACCTTCTCTACAAAAAAACACACATTCAGTCACAAGACTGAAATAATCATAAAAGTCTTTATTTCTATTCTCTGATTCCCTTGGTAAGTTGTTACCCTGAAAGAAGATGCCGCAATTGCTGCATCACCTTTACACAGGGGAGTCAGATAAAGAGTTCGTACTTTTGTGATTCAAAGGTTTACAAAGGTTTTGTGATTCAAGCCTTAAGGTTTCCTTTTAAATAGGTTATTTTTTAATGGCTCACTTGGGTGACAAGTTTAATAGGAAATGATTAAGTAAAACCAAGGAGCGCTCATAAGGGATTTATGCTCCAAGACTTCTGGTAATTTGTTCTAAACAAATCGTGCAATCTTTACACTAAGGAATTTATACGCATCTTCAGCTTTCATCAGGGCTGGTGCAGAATTTCCTGTTTTTGTGCTCTCAGAACTGCTAAGCTGCTGAAACTGCCAGTAATGACATAGGGTGTGCTATCCAAAAGAGGTGGAGACTGCAGCTATTCCCAGCTCTTCGGTGATACTCTCGAACGAACGTATGCAAGTTAGATCTGTTCCATACATAACTAACAAACGGAGATGGTTCCGACAGCAGGGACTCATCCTTCCTCGTAGCTTTTTTTTTTATTTGTTTGTTTCTCTCTTCATAAAGGCAAGTCCTTTCTGTGCATTAAACCATGAATTTTGTTATCCAAGTCATCTCAAAGCAATCCTGTAAGTGCGTATGCATGCAAAAGGCATAAAAGTGCAGGGCCTAGCCCCAAGAATGCTAAGCGGAGACAATGTGAAATTCATACGTACGTTATCCAGTTTCATGGCTGGGTTGTGATCTCAGAGAAATCATAATCTGGTCTGTAAGCTCTTAAAAGAAAGAGCCTATTACACACAATAGGTAAGATCTTGATGCGATAAGATTTTGATATGACTCACACAGGGATACCTCTGATTAACACAAGCCTTGGAGCCAACTAGGTCCAGTCTGTTTACCAGGGCTAGGGACAGACATTACACATAAACTGGTTTAAGTGATCAGAAACTGGTTTAAACCTGTAACAGAACAGATGTTCAGTGCACACAAACAAGTCTGAAAATGGCTAAAACTGGTTAGAGACAAGTTGAGCACATGCGGACTACGGTCCATGCTGTGGGAGTCAGGACAAAGGCAGACAGGACTGTATCAGCTTAGGGTTTTTTGGAGTCAATCAACAGGTAGTTGGTAAAGTCCCTCTGTTCCTTTCTTGGAAAAGTTGTTTAAGAAAACTTTGAACTAATAGAGAGAGTCTTTGTTCCCTGATAAAATGGGGTGATAAACACTGAGTTAGCAGTGATAAACACTGTGTTATCAACTCCCTTCTGGGCTGCTCAGAAAGGGGGGCACCACACCCTAATCAGAGAGTCCTGCTGGGGCCTGGCCATGTCCCCCCTCAGCTCAGCCCTGTGGATGGGAAGGGAGGGCTGCTCTAGCACCCTTGGCTTCTAGCGTGAGTCACTGCAGGAGTCTGCCTGAATTTCTGGGATGCCTATGTGGTTACAAACCAGTTTAGCCTAGCCAGGTTATACTAACCTGCAAAGATTGCATCAATTCAGGCTCAGGCTTTTTGAATATCTGTCCCTAACCTAACACAGCAAGTGCAGATGGTGCTAAGATGTAAATCTCCAGAAGACACCCTACCCAGAGCCACTACACATTCAGGCACCCTTTGCAGATATCAGCACCATGAATGATTCTAACTCAGGTTCATACTCTTCCAGAAGGGTTTCTAGTAGATGGGTAACAAGCTAGGAAAGTTATGGGGATAATAACATTGATGCATAAATGATAATCCTTTTTTTATTTCTTTGCTTGTTTTATTTTGACTTTGTTTCACTAGCATGCCTGACAATAAGCACATTTAAACACAAAGATCCTTCACAGCATCAGTCTGTCCTGTGGCTACACATACAATTCTTCTTAAATTCAGTGTAGGAAAAGGCAGAGGAAATGGCGTAACATTAGTAGCATAGCATTCATAAATTTGTCTGAGAAGATGGATCTCAAGATTGAGACGCTGACAAGAGACTCAACAAGCAGGTGCAGTTCCCTACTCTGCCACAGACTCCCTCTGTAATCCTGGGCAAGTCGCTCAGGCCCAGATCATCAAAGATAAAGCAAACTGCGTGAGGAGGAGACCTAACTAGTTCAATCCCTTGCAATGATGTTTAGGGACCCGATTTCCATCAAGAGGGTTTAAGGGCCAGTTTTCCACAAACCTCTCAGCTTGTAGGAACTTAATTTCCTTCTTCCTCAGTTCTTCATCTGTAAAATGGGAATAATGGCAACTCAGCTCTTTACTTTGTCTTCTTAAAGTGTAAGCTCTGTCTCCTGCCCTGCACACGTACAGTGTCCAGTACAGTTATATTCCGGGACCTTTTTGTACCAATTAAGCACAAAGCCAGAACAAAACGACAATCCCTGATGTAAGTAGTTTACAATATAAGTATTAGATTAGACAATAGATGAATACAGGTACATATTAGAGCACAAGGGGAAAATGAAACTATGGGTTCCTGATTTATTTATTGGTCTCTAGGCAATACGGGGAAATAATATGCCTCTAAAATGAAATTACATATTTTGCCTATCTTTGTGACTAGTCTCTGAGCACAAGATTCATGCTGGGCTGTGTGACACTGGAAATTACATTCTTTTATTCAAGCAGTATACATACCTGCTTGGTTTGTTTCATCCTGGAACTATCAGCTATTTTCCTCTTCTAGTTTAACGACATTAGGCACCTGGACAGCTTCCAAAGGAGAAGAGTTGAGCTTGCATGTATTTTTACATAAGACCATTGATTTGCAGGTTCAAAAACTGTCAGCACAAAACTGTACAGGAATCTGATTGTTTTTTCTGCATTGGCAGTGCTTAGCCCACAACCAGCAGAACATAGCCATGGCGCTCAAAACAACGTAAGTGTTGAATGAGCTCATCTATGGAGGAAGTGGATAAATAACTGTCAGGTAGACAGAAAACTCTTATGAAAAGGGTGACCATTTAAACTCATTTCCTGGGATCACATTTCTTTTAAAATATCACCTTACGATCACAGGAGGGTTCATTGCATTCTGACAATGTGGCCTGTTTCAAGTCCATTCAAAATATTCTAAAATAGTGCTGGTTCGGTTAAGTTCTTTATATGATTTCTGTACTGTTCCCAGGGCTCAGTTCAGTAGTTTGAGAGTCAGGGAACTGAGAGTCATTTCTCTTTGTCCTGGCTGGACAAAATGAGCTACTTGATGTGAACACTTATACTTTATAAAAAATACTTAAGATTCAGTAACCTGGCTCCAGAAATGAGGAACTTCTACAAAATGGTGGAGGCTGCTGCTCAGACTTTTCTTCCTCTATGGGCTGTGTGTGTTGCTGCTTCTGAGAAGGCTGACTGCTTCTTCAAAGTTTGCCATGTTCCTTTTATCAGAGAGGAATCAAAACAGGGGAGTTTCTGTGTGGCAGACTCTGCCAGAACTCACCCTTACTTCATGAGTATTAGTGTCTCATTGGTATCATCACACTGATTTTTCTCTGTTTTCTGCCAAGGGGTTTTCCTGATTCATGCAACTAACCACTTGTCAATCAAGGTGCAATCTGCAAGTCACACAGTGATTTCCAGTTTCCTATAGAGTCCCACCCCACCTATTTCCCTTTGGAACATAGGACTAAAAGTTTCAAGCTGAATGACTGGCTTTAGACGGTACTTCTTTGAGTCTTTTCCAAAGATGATGTGCTCTTCAAAAGAAAATTTGGTTCACACACAGGGTTTTTAATATCAGAACAGCTGCCAGGTCAGTGGTGCACAACACTCATGTAATACTGAAATAGTTATTTCAATACTAGTGTAAAAGTGGCTATGCTACTATACAGGTGACTTATGCCATAATAGCTTTATTCCACTTCTTTCATGAAAGGACTTCATTTGTATAAAGTTCCTTTATTTTACTATAACTTCATCCACTTTAAGGGAAGATATACCACTTTAACTCTTTTGATCAATGCTAGAAAGCTACGGAGTTTGAACTAGACAAACCTGACTTTCTGACTGGTTTTGTGCCAAATTAAATATGTCAGTACAGAGTGGGAAGTTAATTTCTATTTGACAGAGCTGGATTAACAGGATTAATCACCCTTTGTCCATATTCTGTGGGTATAGTATTGACAGTCATATCTAATCATCAGCTACAAGGTTATAGTAGAGCATTACTAGCCACTTCTAGAAAGAAAGGTAGCTCTTTTCACCCATGTTCTTAATACGAGTTAGGAGTCCAGGCTTGCATATTCTACAGAATCTGTCTAACTACGATATCCGATGATATCTGGAAAGAGGTGACGTGAAACCTAATTTGGATTGAGAGAGAATGAAAGATATTTGCTCCACAGTCAAGCAGAGAGCGTGGGCGTGTGGGTGTGTATGCATGTAATTTATTTCCTGCTTCTTCTATACCAGTCAGCAAATAACAAGAACAACCCAAATTATTATTATTATATATATAGGCATGCTTATATAATCTCTGGTTAAAGATTAAAGATACACATTCTTCTTTTTTAAAAGAAAACAAGTTGTTTATTAAATCATAAGGAAATCAAAATATACAACAGGGTATCATTCAAATGCTAGTATGGATTAAAATGTCAGTCCTGCAGTTCCCTGTTTGAGCAAAGAATAAACCAACAGAAATCTGAATTTTCCATAAAATTTATTAATGACAGTTACTACAGGAGTTTTGTAAAGCAGGGAGAGGCCTGGTCAGTCTTAGGTTTGGTTTTCATTAGGATTAATTACAGATATGAATATGGACACATATCTGAGGAAATAACTGAAGGTTTTTTCTAGCATCTGCAAAACATTAATAATATAAGATTGTAGGTACACCTTCTCGAGTTAGTACTAAAGTGGAGATACTGGTGCCCCCTTGTGTTTGTATTAATACCTTAAGTAATTTTCCTTTGTTAACCCACCTCCAAGTCAAGAAAGAAACTGTGTTTCAAATCATTTAAAAGCCTTTGCATTTTAGCTTTTTAATTTACATTAATAAAATGCTAACCAATCTGAAGCATGATCTTGTAATGAATCATTGATTCTTTTATCCAATTGTCCTTGCTAATTAAAGCAAACCATAACAGGTGGGATGTTGTTTTTACTCTTATGGTGAAAGTTTATCAAAAAATGATAAAATGATCTCTTCCTCCCCCCACCCCGCTTCCCCCCAACCCCCGCTTTAATGCTCTAGGTGAGAATATCTTTGCTCACTGCTTTGCCCCACAAACTGTATTCCTTGTATCACATGCACTTTTTCTTTCTTTCCCCACTTCAACTGCAACTTTCTTAGGTTTTGAAACGTTCTCTTCCCACTCGACTTAAATCACCCACAAAACCTCTCTTGAATAATAATACTACATGTTGCTTCTCAGTGACCTTTACAGTTACTTACTAGAGACTAGTGAACAAATTCTGTAAATGATACACCTCAAATGTACACAAATGTTTGCTTTAGCTGGAGGCACGGCCCTTTTTTGATGACAGCCATATAATGAAAATAATGAGTCATCTTCACTGTAAGAGCACTTGTGGAAAGCCACTGATTCTTCAGCAGCCAAGCATATCCATTACTTGGATTTCCCAGCAGGTACAATAGACACTGGATCTGTTTGCACTTCAGCATCAGACATCTTTTTGGGACCCTAGAAATAATACAGAGAAATATGGTTGAACATTTTGGGACATTTGTTCAGTCTCGAATTATGTTTTAAATCTTTGCAAAGAGACATTTCCCATTCGCATTACCACCTTCCTCCCTTACTAAAAGTACAACTGACACCTGCACAGGTATTCTCTCCCGAGTAGCAGCAACTATAGCTAAACCTGGGTGCTGTCGTTGTGTATTCTTGCCCTGACCAGGGTAGAAGGGAGTTGCTTTTAGACAACTACACTAAGTAAACATGCTATGTGCATCCCTGAGTCAATAGCAGGGGTGGGTAAAGTGGCAGATCTGGCTGGCAACCGGGCTCCATTTCCCAGCAGCTCCTGCCCACATGGTTGGGGCCAGTTTCCATGGAGACCCCAACCACAGCTGTGCTGTGATAGCATGAGGCTGGAGCTGCCATGGAGACTGGCCCCGGCCGCGCTGGCAGGGTGTGCAGCAGGGCAGGGCTGGGGCTGCTCTGGAGCTACTGGGATCTTGTGACAGAGGCAGCTTGGTCTGGTGCCATGGCAGAGCCACAATCTGCAGCCTGCATGCTCTGGGCAGGGGCACGGTTGTAGTGGATCACAGTTCTGCCCCAGCTCCTTGCAGCAGAGGCAGTCTGATCCAAGCTGCCCCCACTGCAAGATCCCAGTGGGGGTGTGTGCAGGAGCCCACCCAGGGACCCCCATATATCCTGCGAGCAGGGGCAGCCCTAGGGACCACAACCAGGCTGCAGGGAACAGGTGACCATGGATGCCTCTACTCCCTGACTGCAGTTGACATGCCTGTGGCTGATGATGATGGGGGAAGAAGGAGGGCAGCATGCTCTCCTGTGCCCAGCAGCTAATCTGGGGTTGCCCAACCACTCGGCTGTGCTCGACAGTCTCTGGTAGCTGAGGGAGTCTGCTGGGAGGTGTGCAGGAGCGCCTCCAACCTGCTGGCCTTGGCTAGTGCAGGCAACCTGCATGACCCCCCTGCCCAAGGGTGTACACATGTTCTGTTCACTCCTGAACTAACCTATGCCACTTACAGAAACCCAGATAAGTTTGATCAATTCTTCCTTAGGCTTTTTGAATGTCTATACTTAGCCTCCCACTTCACACAGTGGGCTCCTAGTTCACACTGATTACTCAGAACTTATTCTGGTATAACACCAGGGTGAATCAAGCCCTGACTTCCTCACCTTTAGGAAGAGAAACAACAATAGATGTTTTTACATTTACTAGAGCCAGCATATACGTGACTCTGGTTGCTATCCATTTTTACTTTCTAGCTTTAAAAACTGTACCAGAAACCCCCAATGTGTCAAAGAATGCACCAGCATAAACCCTCTGTACTTTTAGGTTGGCCATGGTATAGACCGCTGTGATTGAATTTGGACTACTTTGTCTAGAAGTGGATGGCTTCTAAGTGATTAAGTCTGGAAGGCTACTGAAGATGCTTCTTTTAAAATGTATTGCTAGTGGTAACTGATGGTACCTTGTTCTTAAATAGCATACAGACAACACTAATCATTTCAAAATGTATCCAGCAACTCAAAGCGTCTAGACAGCAATTAAAAGATTGTATTAGAAGATTAGCTTGCAGACTCCCAGCTGTACCTGTGCCTGTGTGCTACAGGAAGATATTATTGTCATTTCTAGTTTGACCAAGGAAATAAGACATTACTGTTTGCCCTACTTCCTGTAAATAACACAGTTACACAGGAAACTCATTTCTCATAATTCCTATTTTGACTCACTTAGCATATTTGCAGAATTGCTTCATTTTTGGAAGGACTGGCCTTTGATTTTATGAAGTAGGGATAAGAGAGTTGATCATAAAAAGATGAATAGGTGGCAGTGTCTTGTGAAGTACTGTAATATATCAAATCCTTCTGTTTTAAACATTGGATATTCTCTTGGCCAGAAGGATGAGATCATCCATGTCCTTTTTTGGACAGCAATATCTGCTAACCACCTTCAGACCAGGTGGTTTTTCCAATCTCATTGTTTGTTTTTGTTGCTAGCAGGCCAGGCCAACTACCATGCTATCAATCTAAGACTTTACACTCTTAAAAAGGAAGAGCTAATGTTACCCTGACAATGGAAGAGGGAAAAAGTTATTGGTACTGGAGGCCCCGGTTAATGCAATGAAAGAGAATGCACTGCCAAGCCAAGTTGTATCATACATAAGATATACAAAGAAATAAACATGAAAACCGCATCGACTCCTTCTACTTTCCTTTCACTCTTCATATTTTTTAACTATAGCTGCCCCTTCATCCCCACAAACAGATTTCACCTGTCACTGCTAGAAACATTCCCTCTACCCTTTGTCAAAAAAATCTTCCCTGCATCTCTGCCTCAGAGTCTCCTCCTTTATAATGTATCATTTGAAAACATATTCTCCTGCTTGCCCATACCTCCTCCGATCTCTTTGCAGTGCTTCTAACTGTATACCTAGAAATATAGCTGGGACGTTTTTGAATGCTGACTGAATACAGGACACCCTACAACAGGGGTGGGCAATTATTTTGGGCGGAGGGCCACTTACTCAGTTTTGGCAGGCTGTCGAGGGCCGCATGCATAGCCCTGCCCCTTGACAGGTGCCTTGCCCTCTGGTCATCATCTTGGGACCAATGCCCCAATGTCTTGGGACCAATGTCCCAGGGCCAGCATCGGTGGGGCCCAAAGCAGGGCACAGGCTGGCAGGGGTCTGTGGAGCCGGGCTGGGCTGCACCAGCAGGGAGTGGGGAGCTGGCCTGGCTCCATAGAGCCCCTGCTGGCTGGGACCCCAGGGGCTCCTGCCACCCTGCTCTGGGCCCTGCCGGCACTGGCCCCAGGGCACTGGTGCAGACCCCGTGCTCCTGCTGGCTCCCCGCCCACTCATGCCCAGTGTCCCCCAGCCCCATGGTACAGGTGGGGGGCAGCACACAGCCCCGACCCCCTGCTCGCTGGCAGGGAAGAAGCTGGTGCTGAGCATGGGGAAAAACATCCCCTTGCCTGCCCCATGGCTGGTGCTCCCTGCTGCAGGGACACACATCCCACATGGGGCTGTCTGGAGCAGGCACAGGCAGCCCTATGCGGGCTGCAAGAGGCTACAGCAAGGGGTACTGGCCATGAGGTGAGTGAGGGGCTGCTTTTTCCCATGCTCAGAACCAGCTTGTAACCTGGCCCCACTGCCAACTTGGGCTCCAAGCTGGCTCTGGGCTTGCCCATTGGCGACAGCAGCTGCCGCTCCCCCACTTGCCGCGCTGGGCAGTGTTGGCTGCTGCTGCCCACCTGAAGCTTGGGCGCTGGGCAGCCCAGAGGCAACAGTGGCAAATGATGCTCAGTGCAGCAAGCAGGGGGGCCACAGCTGCTGTCACCACACGCAGCCCCGACGGGTGAGTCCAGAGCCGCTATGGAGCCCAGGCTGGCAGTGGGGCTGGGTCACAAAGCGGTGCTGAGTATGGGGGGGGGAAGCAGCCCCTCCCCACCCCATGCCCGATGCTCCGTGCTGCAGTTGCCTGCAGCCCACCTAGGGCTGCCTGTGCCTGCTCTGGACATCCCCACATGGGCTGCAAGCAGCTGCAGCCCTGGGTGCTGGCCACAGGGCAGGAGAAAAGCAGCCCCTCCCCCACCCCGTGGCCAGTGCCCTGCACTGCAGCCACTTACAGCCCGCAGGGCTGTCCGGAGCAGGCACAGGCAGCCCCATGTGTGCTGCAAGTGACTGCAGCACAGGACGCCAGCCACAGGGTGGACAAGGGGCCGCTTTCCCAGGTCCCAGGCCAGAAGCCCCCACTGGGGCTTCCCCTGGATCCTACTGTCATTTTTGACAGGAACCAAGGGCAGATGACTATTAATTTTCTAAATTTTTTAGGGGCCCCATGGGCCGGATAGAATGGTGTTGCGGGCCAAATGTGGCCTGTGGGCCATATTTTGCCCACCCTGCCCCACAACAGAAAGTACTATTGTCAACAAATACAGAAGCCCTTTTACACTCATTGGCTTCCTTGACAATTTTAACTAAGATCATTGGTATTTAGCCCAGAGCACTTAATTTCAGCAGAATCCAAACCAAGAAAACAAATTTTTGTTATCTTTAGAAATAACAGAAGTAGTTAATATTTGCTCTGTTCCTGTACAACCCATGCTAGAAAAGTATGGATTTCTCTTTCCCTCCAATTGACAGTAATAAGTCTATAACAGCTTCCCCCTGAAGACTTTAGCTCAATAAGAAATTCATATCTTCACATCAGGCACTCTCAGGCTCAAACCCAAGGTAAGGCTTGCTCCTCATATTTATAGCATGAGACATGCCACTCATGATATGAGTCCTGTTACGCAACATATGCACACACACATAATTGTGCATAGTGGAAAAGGATGTGAACTAATATTTCACTCTAGGACTCCAAGGCTATGTTCACATGGCCTCTGGAGACAACCCAGGAGTGCTGCCAACAGACACATCCTGGCCACTCATGCTACCCCCGATTGTTCAAGTTACATCGTAAGCAGAATAGATGCTTTAGAAGACTGAGAGGGCCAAATAAGCACACGCCCAAGCTGTCTACTCTGCCTAATTTGGGACATATAGAGGTAGCTAAGAGTATGCAGAACCAGTTAGAGACATACACTCTACCTTAGGTACCAATATTAGTACGGCAGAATTAAGAATATTGTGCTTCACAGACATCCTATAAGTGATATGCATGCTAGATGGCAAAGAAAATTATTAAGTGGCTTCATTATTATTAAAAATCAGATGAAAATACTTAATTTCCCTTCCGCCCCCACCAATATGCATTTTTTTTAAAGTGCAAATAATACTCTGCAGTGCTTTTCTGTGAAATATATGAAGATTATGATGTGGAAAAGCATCTGCCTCATATTATTCAATACAGCAGGTTCACTTGATAACTTAATGTTCTGACAGGGCTAGTTTTCAAATTGGCATCAACATTTAAAATGCAGCTTGTTTTTTTCCTCTTTCAGGCCGTGAAATTTGGCTTAGTTTTATTCTTTTTCCTATGTGTTTTTTGAGCAGGGAAGGCAAAGGAAAAAAAAGGGTTTTTAAATATCTCACAGGGACCAGACTGAGTAGGGACCACTACGGGTAAAGTAGTCACATCACTGTGTGTTCTCCACAAAAATGGAAATACATGCTGGTGTCCATTTTGCATGTGGGCTATCCAAAGATATGACTGGCGCCGGAGTTCTTGAAGTAAAAAATGACTCTTGTCTCTTTTATGAGAAGGAGAAAGGAGTCAGCTGCAGATGTTTTAATTCTTTAAAAAAAAAAAAATCAACTGCAATCTACCCTCCTGGCATTGACCTCTTGGAAGAAAGTTTGCCTATTTGTCCCATGCCAAACCCATTCAGAGGACTAATCACCCTTTGTCCATATTCTGTGAGCATAGTATTGACAGTCATTTCTAATCATCAGCTACAAAGTGACAGCAGAGCATTACTAGCCACTTCTAGAAAGGAAGATTTCACCCACTCTTTTCTGAACTTCTGCATCGATCCCTATAGCCCATTAGTATGGGTGTGTCAGAGGGAAGCAAAAAAAAGTTGCACCCATTGCATGTCTTGAGCAAAGGACTAGGCGCATTCTCCAGAGAGCTCAGACTTGCGGTCTTCTGAATCTTTCCAAAAATCTACCTTTTGGTGCTGTAGAGACACGAGCATCCTGCCCGAGCGCAGAACCCAGCAGTGAAAACAAAGCACGCACATGGGTTTCCAAGCTATTTTCTACCCGTTCCATTGCTGGTTGGCAGCTGCGTCCCCAATTTTCCAGACCTCTGCCTGAAAGTGAGCTGCTCCCTGGCCCCTGTCCTGCACTCACTGCCACGGAAGTGCAACCCTCCACTCAGATAGCCCACCTAGAGGCCATGGCATTGCGCACCCCTACGGGGACCTCTGAGCAGTCTAGACCAGCTCAAACTTGCGCAACCCTATGGGAACCTTGGGCAGCGACACCGTCTAGACCAGCTCAAACTATTTAAGAACAAAAGGTGAAGCTAACGTACAAGGCCCTTGAAAAAACCTCCAAGAGACTGTCTCTTCTCTGTCTTCTTGAGGGGCGTTTCCTTTGCGGTGTCTCCTCCGTTCTGGATGGAGTCAGTCTCGCCTGTATGCTGCTCTCTGGAGTCTTGCTGATCTTTGGTTTCCTGTTTGTTACCTTTCTGCTTGCTCAGCTCTGCTGTAGACTTCTTGTCTTTCGAACTCTCTTTGCTCTTCTGGCCCACAGGTTCACTTTCAGCTGGGGCGACTGGCCTCTCTGTGGAGTCTGATGTCTAAAGTGGTTTCAAACAATGGTTATTTTTAGTGGGAAATGGAAACACTTTGCCAGGAGGGTCCCTAAATATAGTAACAATTTAAGACCACCTGCCGGGGAGCAATTCCGTTATCCCACAGGTTTGCATTTACAGAGGTAGATCCCGATTCCTACAACCCTTAATTCAGGTAGTCGTTCCAATGAGATTATTAGTATAGACAGTGTATAGTGAGTAAAAGCTGCAAGGTCAGGCTCTTTCTGCCTTTCCTTTCATATATTTCTATGATGAAGGTGCTTTAGCTGGCAGAGCTGCATATGCACAGAAGGATAGAATCACATGCACATATCCATAGCTGCAAAGACATAAGCACCTTTGCATCTCTGTAGAGGTACAAAGAGAGTCTGAAAGCAAAAAGGAAGGGGGAGTGAGAGGCAGAGAGGGAGAGAGAAAGAGGAAGAGGAAGAAAGAGAGGGAGAAGTGCCAGGGTGCATAAAGCAGAGGTAAAAATATCCCCTCTATAAAATTACAGCACTTCACCAGATGATTAACACCCCGCGATTTGGCCCTGGTAATGTCATATAACATTCTTCATCGAATTGCTAAAAAAAAAGAGACAGCAAATACTCAGTAGACAAACAATGTTACATAGCACCTAAGTACAAGAAATACTGTACAGGAAGTATGAGAACTCTGACCCGGAGAAAATGGCTAGACAGGATTAAAGTTCCTAAACCAAAATTTCAACCTTGAAAATAAATGGAATAGCACAATGACACCGCCAGTTCATTTCTAATAAGACACTTGCTTGCTGAGGGGATTTTCTTTTTCTGTGTTATACAACACCAAAACCATGTTAGCTCATTTGTTCAGTTAAAAAAAAATTTGGTAAGGAAACGGACAAATTTATTGTGTTTTAAATTGACTCAAGATCTTGCATCTGCAGTCTGGAGATGGCTCACTAGTTTAATAAGCTACTGCTTTGCTATCTTCTGTAATTTTATCATCAAATTCAAAATATAGGAGCTGTTCAACAAACACACCAGAAGTTGTGTTAAAATCTCAGCTTTCATTAAAAACCAGAAAACCTTTTTAACTATCATCATTTCAGAGAAAACCTTTAACGTATAAACTCTAATAGCTCAAAAAACAGAAGGCAAATAAAAAACATTGTATCTCAACCCTTTTATTTAAAATCTGTCATAATTTTGAAACCAACCTCATAATATAGAGGTTAAACTTAAAAAAAAATCAAGGACTGGCAGTACTGAAGAGGCTCCATATTTAAGTTTCCTTTCTGTCCTTTCTATCTTTTAAAAAACATGTAGGTTAGGGAGCCTTTGATACAGACCATACTAATTCTCCCGATCATTGAACAGTTTATTTCCCCCATAAAGCTATAATATTTTCTCTATATTTTTCCTTCCCTCTTGGGCAAGCACTCTTTCTAATTTTATATAAAAATCAAACCACTATTTTATGGTTCGTGCTGTAGCACATAAGATGACACTACAAGAAATGGGGAAATATTATAGAGTTTATAAGGTTACTTGTGCAAAAGCACGGCACAGCACAGCGACACCAACCGTGCGCTTAGAGTTTCTTAAGGCAAAGTCAGTAATCTTGGAACTGTGGAAGACCTGCCAGATCTGCCTCCGCAGGGAACGACGGTACCTGTGCCTCGTAAGTCTTGCACTTGTGCATCTAAATGGGCTTTCTCTGAGTGCCGAGAATGCAAGATCTCTCCTAGCATGTAAACGAGAAATGTTTCATAAAACCCAGTTTCACTGTTTATCTTCATTCTGATGGATTTACGTTGTCAAACAAGAAGCACTCAAATGCCTCCCTGTCGCTTTGTTTGACAGATCCTTACCGGAGCTTGATTTTTTTTAAATGTTAGGATTTGGTGGGTTAGACTTACAAGAGCAGAAAATAATTGAAGAACAAAAGCTCCATCGCTATTTTCATCAGATGTCTCCTACCTTAACGGTCTAAGGAATGCTTCTGGCCCTGAAATCAATGAGTGTATGTGCAGGGTCAAAGTTAGCATGAAATTTGCTCGGTCTTGCATATAACTATTTTTGTGAGTGTGGTGAGCAAGTTTTGACCTTTAAACTATTTAAAGCACCATCTATACCTTTTGTAAAGCAAAAGAGGGGGGGGAAAAAAACAATCAGGTGATCTCTGGGAGGTGTTTCGTGTTCATTTTGAAAGGCAGGAAATTGACATATTTGATACTGATGGGAGTGGCAGCAGACATTACAAAGAGAAACCAGTGAATAATGAAACACGTGATGCTTCTCATTTTAAAGGCTCATCTCCACCTGACAGACTCCACTTATTCTCCTCAAATTAGAACTTGCAGGAAAAAAAATATTGACAGATTAACAGGATTAGGTCTTTAAAATCCTATCACATTGTTCCAGGGCCTGATCAAATTCCTAACGGAAAAGTCACTGATTTTACTTGGCAATGTCAGAGCCATGAAGACTATACTTAATCAGGCAGTTTAGGCCCAGGCTGTAAGGTTTATTAAGCGATTTTCAGACTTAAAGCTTCCAAATCTAATATTACGGGAATGCTGTTTTCTGATTTCTTTTGTTAAATTTCAGTGACAAGGCTTTTAGAAAAAAAGGTTATACTTTTTCTGTAATGTTTCCCATCAAATAATAATCTTTCTAATTGTTCATGAAGAATAAAATTAATCCAGAATAGCACTGTCCACATTGCATGAAATTTAAAACATAAATAATATAGAGGGCATAAAGCAAAGTAGTATATAATAAATTATTATTAAAACATAAATAATATAGAGGGCATAAAGCAAAGTAG
>NW_017728942.1:2634215-2671291 GCF_001723895.1 Crocodylus porosus
TAGAGGGCATAAAGCAAAGTAGTATATAATAAATTATTATTAAAACATAAATAATATAGAGGGCATAAAGCAAAGTAGTATATAATAAATTATTAGTAACATAAATATATTTTATGAACACAGGGGAAATATTTTGAAAAAATATGATTTTTTTTTTTTTACCTGATAACAAACCATTTTAATTAACTTCACTAGGACATAATAAAGAGATGGGATTGATTGGGCATGCTATCATTCTGCTGCAATTGGCGATTTTTAATTTAAAGAAACCAAGAGATACATAATTGGAAATAAGCTACAGAAATCCATCACCAAGAGATGAATAAATTCAGACACTTACTTGGTAATTGGGGTTTGGCCCTTTTACCTCTTCTGAATTGGCTGTCCCTGCATCATCTTTGACTGACTAAAATAACAAAGGATTACAGGTCTTGCAACTATTATCTTTTTTTAGGCACATACTCAACATAAAAAATATCAAATAAAATGAAGGTTTGTTTTAAGAATATTATTCCAACATGGTTAAAACAAAGCAAAACACCACATCAAATGATCTGCACTATGCCTTTATCGCTACGGTAGATTGTTGTATATCTATTTTACTACAGCACTATTGTCTTTAGCAAGGCATTTCTCTGTTGACGATCTCACAATATGATAAATGGGATGTTGCTATCATTCCTGCCATCGTAAGTTATGAGGGGAGCATTTCCTGTTAACAGCTCTCCCTTATAAGGTCATCTTCAGCAGAACTGTACTCTTTGCCTTATTTCTACATATTTGCTTAATATGTTGGCTAACAATTAAAAACTGCTGGGGTCTACAGATGGTTTGCCATTGCTGTACAATTTCTTTCAATTTATTTCTTCTGTGCTATGCTTTATCTCTCAAAGGAGCATGTGCATCTAGGCAACAACCTTTCTTGGCATCAGCTCTTCTTGGCTACAACAATCAAAGCAGACCCTGAAGCTGTAACACAGGCAGCTTGTTCAAAGTAAACCTTGACTCTCAAATATATTTCTCAACAGTGATCCACTGTAGCCATGTTTCAACAAAACAAAACAAAAATCCCTGATAAAATTCGCTTTATGGGTGGACGTTGCAAAAAAAAATTCATTATGGCTATGCTTAGATTTTAGGTTACAATTTTCGTGAAAGAAAAAAAAGTCACTGGAGCCATTTATAAATGTAGCATTTGACGTGTAGACAGGAGAGGGTTGCTTAAAAAAAATTGATACAGTATTGTGTAGCCATAGAGTATTAAAGCATAACAAAAACCGTAGTATTTCAAAGTACCTGAATTTAAATGTCATTTTTCATTGCATAAGTTCAATGAAAACAATGAAAGGATATGACTTTTGCTCTAAAGATAGATCAGGCGGATTGTGGTTTTCTGCAGCTCGTAGATTTGTCACTTGTAGCACAACACTATTCGCTCAATCCTATTTTCAGTCTCTTAGTGAGGATCTGCTTTCACTGCATGATTTTCTCTCTCTCCAGCCACTGAAAAATCAATACTAAATAGTGGTTTGCTCAAAAGTTAAAGAATTCAGCAATAGTTTGTTATGAGTAACCAATCTGGGGACAGTATTATTTTTTTAGCAAAGTATCTTTGCTCAGCTAATAAATTACATGTTTATATTCATAATGGTTGTTATCTGTGAAAGGCTGAAGAAATGGTGGAGGAAACTCAGTGTGGTCTGTCTTACATTACAGTCTCGTAACCTAGTCCATGGTGTATGAAGATTGCCTAGAGATAAGATCTAGTTTGCATTTCTGTTGCAATGCTTCTTTATATGTTTGAAAAAGAACTTGCATAATGTTAAGAAAGTTTATGCAGTAATACGAGCCATTCTGTTGCATTTCATTTAAAGGAAGGACTGCTGTGGCAAACCTTTTGCAATCACACATCATTTAAACTACTAATTACTATTAGTAGATCATAAATAACTATGGCGTAAACCCTGCAATCCACGTCCAGGCAGAATTCCAATTTATTTCAATGGAAGTTTTATATAAAATGACAGAATTTTACCCTAGAGAAATTCTGTCATCTTCTGCCACACTTTGATCAAGTTAGAAGTGCAGTGGATTGGTTCCCCAAAGTGTTTTCAGCTTTTATCGGCAAGAAGGCGAGGTAGCATGACCTGAGACCTTTGACTGGAGAAGGGCGGAGAGCAGGGAAGAGCCTTGCTAAATATACAAGTTGTATTTGTGTGAGTTACGAACTTCAGTTATATTTGGGTTAATGTAAAATACCCATAGTTATACTTAAAACAGGAAGCTGTTCCTGAAGGGTTGTCTTTACTTCCCCTATGCGAACACTCTCTTCTGAAAAAAAGGGTTTTTTCCCCCAGAATAATTACTCAACTTTGCAAGTTTATTATTCCAGAATAGAATAACTTTTATTTCAGAGTAGAGCATCCAGATGGGGAACTATTCTGGAAAGGTATGTTGGAAAATTTCCCTGGTTTAGAAAAAAGACTTGCCAGAAAATGAGGTTGGTAGCTCCACCCATTTTGGTATGAGAAAGAGAAGAATTTCATGCTGCCAATGTTTCATCATAATATCTACAGAGATTTCATGTCAAACAATACCTACATAGTTTTGATGAATAAAGTACAAGTGGCATATTTTCCAGTGCCAAGACAGGATTTTACATTCTTGTGTGATTACAGCTATAGGCCTATAGTTAGGCATAATAAGGGTAATATTTCTTTGTGAGAGGGTTAGACTGAGTGGACTGCATCACACCATCGCTTCTCTGGTGCTCCCAGTAGTTATTACAGGATGGAATTATTGGGGGGAAAAAACAAAAATACAACCTCCTAATTCTTGTAATTGCATTTAATTCTCTCCAGGTGGGCATGGGCACAGTGTTGCCTTACTGAATCTACAGACACCTTGGAAGAATAGCTCCATGAGAGATGAACTACCCTTTCATATTAAATCCCAAGTCTAATCAAGATGGTCAAAATATCAACAGCATTAATTATAGCAATGCTGTTCCCTGGAAGAGAAAAACCCAACAACCGCGTATGCAAGGCTTGTGATCTTGGTGCAGAACGAATAGAGGATACCAGGTTTTCCCCTCCTGCTGCTACTTTGCCAAGAGTGTTTTAAGGTAGAATGATTTCCTTGGGACCGAAGAGCCAGAACTGTCGGAAACTTGATTCAGAAACAAACTGGCAGAAAGCATAGGTCTTTATTAGGTCTGCCTGTGCTGTTTTGTTTAAAGGAATAATTAAAGAGCCTGGAAGGTGAGGAAAACAAGAGTTCATCCACAGCTGGACTTGGGCGGAGGAATTATTGTACGAGGAAGAAAAATGATCAATTAATGTAGATGTATGTGTTTTGTTTATTTGGGCCTTGTTTAGCATTGACTGATGTCTGCCTTCACCACACTGGGCAAACCTCACCTCTCACTCGTTTCGCCAATGACATGTTAAAAATAATCCCGATGTCTCCTTTCCTAATATTTTGTGCATTATAGATGGCAAATCATGTATTCTGGGGCATTTCCTAGTGGGCACACAGGCAATGAATAGCTTATTTCAGTTCCTCTATGAAACAGTGACTCTGTGAGTTATATAACAACTGAGGACTCTTCTCTTTTCTTGATTGGTAACCAAGGATGAGCTATATAAATCTTTATCAAAAAGCCTGGATCTCTAGCATCAATTGTGCTCTCCTGAGAAGGGATCTCATCTGATCAGCCAAAATGGTAGAAACAATACTAAAACTGCTGTAGGCACATGGAGTCTTCTCAAAGAATTTTACCTGTATATAAAAAAGAAAAAAATCCTATTGCTTTTGTATACACCTGGTTTGGCCTTTTGGTTTTCTCTTCTGGCTGTTGAAGGCCACAGACCCAGACTCTTACTTGTGACAAATCTATCGGAGGAGGTTGTGGTTATAGTGACACCTCTTCTCTGCTGAAGAGGCCCACCATGCCCACCCTTGTCATCCTATCAGATAGGGATAAGAATTAGGGATGTGCAAAACTTCAGGTGCTCATTCAATTTGGAGGAGATTCAGCCCAATTCGGTGGCTGAACCTCCAAATCCAAATTGAATCAGGGGACCAATTAAAAGGTCCAAATTGATTCAAAGCACTCAGAATTGATTTGGAAAAGATTTGGGGAGCTTCAGTGATTTGAGCAGTCCCCGCCCACTAGAGCAGGGAGCTGGACCCAGACTCCATGCTGGTAAACAGAGGGCGGGGGAGGGCGACTGAAGAGGGTGAAGGGAACTATGTGGAGAACCCCTGCCAGGCACTGACCCCCCACCCACTCCCCCAGCCCCGCCCATGGTTACCCCGCCTGCCCCAGCTCCCAGCCCTTTAAAAAAAAGCCCCCACTCACCAGCTGCTGCCCAGTGGGGGGGGGGTGATCCCTGCTGCCCCCCATTGCTCCAAGCCACATGGGCGTCTCTGCCATGAGGCCCCCAATCTCAGCCTGCTCCCACTGCCCCACTGGCCCCAGCTCTGGCCCTCTAACATAAAGGAAACAACCCTCCCAAACTCACTGGCTCCTACAGCAGGCTTCTGGGGGCTCATGTAGAGCCCCCCATGCAGCACGGGGCAGTGGGGGTTAGCGGGGATTTCTCCTTGCCAGGTAGCAGCTGGTGAGTAGGGACTTTTTTTTAATTTTTAAAGGGCTGGAACAAGGGTGGGTGAGGCTGCCATGGGGGTGCTGGGACAGTGGGATGGGGTCAGGGGGCTTGTGACAGCACCCCCCACATGGCATGGAGTAGTGGGGGGCAGCAGGGATTACTCCCCGGTGGGCAGGAGCCAGTGAATGGGGGCTTTTTTTGTTTCCAAAGAGCCGAGGGCTGGGAGGGGCAGGGCAGCCATTGAGAGCAGGTGGTGGATGAGGCCTGTGTAATTCAGAGATTTGGTGGATTCAGCAGCAGCCAACTCTTCTAATCAGATTCAGCTGAATTGATTCGGGACAGTGATTCGAATCACTAGATCAAATCACTGCCCCCCTGAATCATTTGAATCTGAAGTGAATACTAGATGCTACAGGCCTAATAAGAATATTTCCCTGTTTTACGGGCAGAGAACTGAGAGAGAGAAAAATGACTTGTTCCAGGTTCATATATCAAGTCTGTGGCACAGGCAGAAATTCAGAACTGAGCCTAGGTTCCCTGAATCCCAATCCTGACCCTTCAGCTTAAGAGAAACCTGTCTCACTTTCTCTCTTGTTTTTATCTAATGGAAATATGGAAGTTCTCGTTATCCATATCAGCGTCAATCCTTTTGTTTTCTTGAATTACACCAAACTCTTGGTTCTGGCGGTATCTTGCAGCAGTGAGATTTTCCAGTTAATTATGCATTGTATAAAATCTATTTTCCTTTAATAATTTTATTTTTTTTGTCTAAATGTTTTTATCATTGCTGATGTGTAAATGTTAATAGTGGGGGGGGGGAGGGGGGGGGCACAACTCCATACCGCTGCCACCCCTGCTGCTGCCAGGTGCTGGCTCTGACTGGGCTGCAGCCCTGCAGTTGATGCAGAAATTGCTGCTACTACCCTCACTGCTGCCGTTCCCTGGTTGTGGCTGGGCTGCAGCCTTGTGCCCCACCATCAGCACAGAAATCGGGGGGGGGCAAGTGCCCCCCCATCCCCCTGATGTATCGCCAATACTTTATCTCGTTCCCTCTAGTTCATGAAATAATTGGCAAAGTATCCATTTATATTTCTCCTCATGGTATTAATCTTATATAATGTGAAACATAGCATAGACATGATCTTATATTGTAGCTATTTGAAAGTAAGAAGATTCTAGAGTAGGCAAAGAGGAAAAAGAGATTCCCAGCAGAGAATCACATTCACTTAAGATGAAAAGACCATTACTATTTAAAAAAAACTAGAGTAATAATATGTGTATTGTCTAAAGGAATTTTACAACCACCACCACCTAACTTGAGGCCAAACAATCCAGAATGAACAGCAACTTGTGGTTTGTCCATGAGGGTCAGCAGCATGCCTTTCCATACACAAACACATTGTGTTTCAGAGGACTTGAATGAATGTGCTGGTTAAGATGTTATCTTATAAGAATTCATTGGCTGTTACACCCTCAGGGAAGAAGAAGGATCATTTTCCACATGAAGGGTAGGATGTGTCAGTGGTCTGTCTCACCCAAGCAACACATGTTGTACAATGTACAGCATGGTTTTAAGGGTCTTGTAGCTTCCTTGCCACTGTTTCCCATGTTTTTGCTCTTTGGGGCATGGTACCAGTTGGCATGTTGTGGTATAGGTTGAATTTGTAGTGTAGTATCATAATGCTTAGGGTTGGAAGGGACCTAAACAGATCATCAGGTCCAACCCCCTGGCCCAGCCAGGAACAGGTGCCGGGGTCATATCACCTGGTTCTGTAGAGATGAGAAGCAAATATCTGTCCAGCCTCCTCTTGAAGACCCCCAAGGTAGGAGAGAGCACCACCTCCCTTGGGAGCCCATTCCAGAGCCCGACAGCCCTCACTGTAAAGATTAGGGTCTTATTTTGTATGAGAAATACAGAATGGTCTTATTTTGTATGAGGACTCTAAGCATGTAAGCCATTGCTTTAGCTCTGAAGATTTATCTAGCAGGTGCTAAGGATTATGTTCCTCACACAATGCAAAAAGCACATAGGATGTGGTCAAATTTGAAGGGATTCTGGGTCTTATTCTTCATTCAGCACCCCCTTATGCTAGGTTTAGGCTGTAATTGGAGGGGAGATGACAGCTTGTGTAGACATGCACTGACACTAGTTTTACACTAGGTGGTTTGGGAACTGGTAGCAGTTTAGCTGTAGCAGCCTGGAACTCAGTGCCCACAAATTACAGAAAGTGGGTACATTAACCTCTGCCAAACTGCTGCTACAGCTAGACTGGTACAATGCTTGGGCTCTAATAGTTAGCTTGTGTGTGTTGTCACTATAGTGTAGACATTGCCCAGTGAGAAATACAAAGGAAATCCATCAACCTTTGAGTGGATATTATACCTACTAGTATACGACTCGATAATATTCAGCTATGCAATATGCCTCTCATCTCTACAGAACCAGGTTTAATTGGAGTTCCTACGCTTCTTACTGCAGGAAACTTCTTGTTTGATGATGCCCCTGAAGACCAAGACACTATTAAGAGGGGCAGGAGAAGATGGGTAGAGATGAGGCTATAATCAGGCTTCTCTCACACACTAGCTTTGAACCAAAAGGTGAGGGAATCCAAAATACTTCATGCATTTTCAGCATGTGCATCCATATAGGTGCTAACATCTTCATTTGCATTTAAAAGCATTTAGTTACAAAGGGGGGGAGTCGAAATAATGTCTTAGGATTTAGGTGTTAACTCAGTCAAACAGGATGATGAGTAATATTCTAAGCAACAGGATGGCAACAGGATGACAAACATGCAATAATCCAAAAATTATCCAGGGAAATTTGGCAACAGTCAGAAACAACAAGTATAGTCAAGGGTCTGTTCGGGAATGGTTTGATAGCAAAAAATAGACTAAATCGATAACACCCGATTCAAAAAGCGGAAAGTATAGCTGTACATTAGCACAGTGCTGTTCCTAGCATTAATGGGATGTTTGTCTTTGCTGTCATTGGTTCCTTTTATTCCTTTGACAATGAGGCTAACACAGAGGCTTTCTCCTTTAAAGAAGCAGAAAACAGAGGAGGCTAAACTGGAACCAACCCCCAGCTCTGATTATGGTAGTGCTACATCTACCACTTTTAAACACAGCTTTGTTTGTTTTTCCATGGTGACTAAGATGGGTGTGGAATAGAGATTTATTTGAAATCAAATGCTATTTTTGGGGGGAGGGTGACATAACTTGAAGTCATAGCTGCCTCTAAAATGAAGCATAATGCACATTGGTGCTGACTCACAGAACTAGCCTTTGTATGCATCTGTATAAGAAGTCCACATAAGAACAAATAACAAGTTTTTATAGGGAATTACCACACATCTGTCTGCAGACTAAGTGATTTAGGAGCAGACTGGGGATTTTCAAGAAAACCTGGGGATGCATTCAGTACCCCCAACTCTCTTTGAAATTGTGTTGGGTGCAGAGCTTCTGAAGGTCCTTTTAAATATTTTAGTCTGGATCCTTGGTTATACAAAGATACAGCCCATCCCACCTCAGGATAACTCTTAAAGGAAAAGGCAGATAGCCAGGAAGCTAGATTTGCTACTTGGAAGATAACTTGCTCTGTTTACTATCTGTCGTCGCTCCCTTTTCTCCACTTGTCTCAACTACCTGCTATATCTTGTCAGAATCTAAATGGTGACAAAGCAGCTCTTTGGGGCTCTAAGGCTGCCCTTTCAATTTGTCAGGACAATAATAACCAGGATGGTGCTATGATCCCTGGTTGAGGCCTTTAGGAATTACTGCCCACCACATTCCCCAATTTTGAGGTCTGCTGTAACTTGCAACCACCTGCCCACGGTCACAAGCAGCCACTCTGGCAACTGGGTATCACAGGGACATAAACACGACCAAACCATGCTCCTTTCATTCAGCAATACCAGGTACTGGGACTAGGAGGTTGTCCAGGTCTGGCTCTGTACTATTTAGCTGTCCCTTCCAAAACCTGAGGCAGATGGTTTAATCAGCTTTCTAGCCGGAGCAGAACCAAGAATCTAACTTTACAGGCACATACTGCCTAGGTAAAAATATCAAAAGCTATACCATAGCCATAAGTGATTCCAGCAAGATGAGCAATGGTTCACACAACCGCCGGGGGTTTGCTCTGACAAACAATATTATTTTTCTATATATATATTTGGTGGATTTGGTCCAGAATTTTTGAACCTTTGAGATTGGTATTGCTGCAGTTACATTCCCAGGAGTGTAAAGTTATGACAGTCTAGGCCATTGTGCATGTCAGACAGGAACTACATTTGCATATTTTAAACACCAAGACATCACTGACTCCACTGCATAACTGCTTAAAAGTCAAACAGCTGTGGAAATCCCTGTCACACCCATTTGAGCCACTAATAAACTGGTGATAAAGTTCTGATGCAATTGTACTTAGGACAGAGGGGATTGGGTTGAGATCTGCCTGTTTTTGTTTTCTTTTCTGCTTCTTTATCATTATTTGAGGAGGTTACTTCATGTGCAGCAAGTGAATATGCTATTCCCTGTTGAAATATGACTCTACCATTTATACTACTCATTTGCCAGGAGAGTAGCTATGGAAGTGTCGAGACACATGCTGTTTCACCGCTTTGGCCATTTTGTGTGCATAATGTTTCCCTTTTCACACCACTTTAATGAGGGGCAGGGGGAAGGAGAAGAATCAGACTTTCATTTGTCTTTCGACGGTATAAGATCTTTGAAGCAAGGGCTGTGTCCTCTTTAGTGTACATGTTCACTTAGGTCTCCAAAGGGGTACCTTTAGCACCAAAATCATGGCCTGCTGTCTCTCGAGCTAAAGAATCTACTGTCTGATTCAAAGCTCATTGAAATAAGTAAAAGGTTTCACGTGGCTTTGGATCAGGCTCTCACTCCCCCAGCTGACAGCAGCAGCAGATCCATAAGCCTCTTAGGAACAGCCACGAGAGGGCGATACAACCTCTAGTACCCATAGGGTTTATAACAGTATGCAGAATAATAATTTTACGTGCACTGAAATTAATTGCATCTGCAAAGCAGGCAGACAGATGCTTCCCTGATCATGCAGGAACAAAGCATGCACGCAGTTATGGAAATGGGTGCCATCATTTAGATGCACAGCTTTGGTTATAGCACTTAAAAAAAAAAGCCTCTTTATTCTGAAAAGTTATCCCCCAAGAGCATCAACCCTAATATCCTTATGTTCAAAATGCCCTGCTTACCAGTTTAAAAAACTTCCTCAGGTTTGTTTTGGGGGGTTTAGTTTCTTCTCTTCTGGGTGTCACTTCTGTAGCTTCTGTGCTTTTATTCACATCTTTATCAGGAGCCACAGCTTCTAATGATGCTTCCACTTTCTGATTGCTTACAACCTCTGCGTCTTCTGGTGCAGTCTAGGGTTATGTTTGCCAAACATTAAGAACGCAGAAAAACATTCATCTATCACACTCTTTAAATCAGTGTGGCTTTAACTTTGAGCTATAATTATCCAAGATGTCCTTGGTTAGAAATACAGCATTGCTATGTACTAATAGAACATAGATACAGAAATAGAACATGGTTAGTTTTATAATATCCTTTCAGTCCTGCTATCCAGGAGAAAAAAATTAAATAACTGCTCAGGAAAACACTTACATTGGTATGAATTAAGTACAGACTAAAAGAGTAAAGAATGCTTTCTTGACCTGGAGCCTTCACTGTTGAGTACAATAATTCACTTACTCTTCAAACTTAAAATGAAATGTTGTTAATGAATATATGATCACTTAAGACTATCATAACTCATGAGCAAGTTCATCCAAGTTACACTAGGGTAAAATGGCTGAGAGTGAGAGAAGGACCCCCTACCTCCCAGGAGTTTACAAGCGAAAACCAAAATCAATATTAAAAAAAAAAATTCTGATTCCAAACCTAGAGATACCTTAAATTGTCTAAACACCAGTTTCTGCCTTGCAGAGGGAATGTGAGGTTCACAGAAACTATCACAGCTTCCGAATTCTCAACGTAGTCATATCACAGCTGGCTTTTTTTCACTTTGCCCAGATGTTAATATTTGTACAAGAGAGGCAAGATATTGAGGAGTTACATCCATTATCTTACTAAGGGCCTGAGCCTCTGAAGCACAGAGAACCCCTGAGTGTCTCCTATTTCTGCTAGAGTTCATGAATGCAGTTTGCAAGTGATGCTCTGCACTGTGAAGGCCTGGCATCCACCTGAGAGAGCTTAGTGTTGTCAAGTGAACCATGCCCAATGCAGAACTGGTGTCCAGGGGCACGTGTGTGCCTCACGGGGTGCGTCTACATGAGATGCTAACTGAGCAGTAGCCTAATAATATTGCGGAGTAGTGCTCTGGGCAAAACTCGTGTTAATAAGCTAATGCACAGTTAACATCTGGGAAAAAAACCCAAAAACATGCGCCAGTGCTACTGCACATTGATTTAGTACTTAATTATTCAAGTACAAAACTTAATGCACAGTAACTATGGTGCATTAGTGAATGTATAGAGGCACCCACTGAGGGACGGATGTTTCAAATGCCAACAAGGCATGGGGTGAAATGTTCTTTTCTTTGGCTGATTGTTCTATTCTTTATAATTCCCTAGGTACATAATAAAAAGCCTTTCCCTGGAGCACTAAAGAAATGTTAATTAATTCTCCACTCAGTTACAGTATAGCATCTTTCCTTTCTTTCATAAAGAATGAGCTATTAGCATAGAAATAACCCAAATAATTTGACCTGAGCCAGCCCCTATAGTATTTTACAACCAATTGGAGAACGGTGCATAATATCATAAAGCTGCAGACATTGTAATTGCTAATCTGAAACACTGAATTAAAAGGGAACCAGTTATACTTGATATTGGTGTTTAGAAACTGGCTGCTTCTTATAGTGCTCACCCTTGAACGTAATCTAAATGCTATGTAAACCTAGTGCTGTAAGGATGCATCACAATCTAGTTACACGTGCAATGTATATGCACATATGGAAATGAATTGTTAACACGTGCACATATATGTGAGATGCCATTTGAGTGACACATCAGAGATTAAGCCAGAGGCCTCCAGACCTGAAAGTACTGACAGCTAGAGAAGAACCAAACCCCTTTGCTGCTGTAACTCATATCCTCTGTGTACGAGCAACATCTCCTTAATAGCATGGTTACGCATCCATGCATGTACAACCATCATATAAATTGCATCATCAGACTGGTTGAAAAGTGACTTGGCAAAATACTTTAAGAGGTTGTGCCAAGTAATCCTGGGTATTTGGGTGAAATTCATTTCCGCTGCATAAAGCCGGTTGTGGGTGATATGTCTGACATGTGGAAGTCTGGGAGAGGAAAAGATTGATCAGCTCCCCTACAACCTGAAAGTGCTGGGCTGCCTCTTCCCCCACAGAAATGTACATTTTATTTAAATGGTATGAGCATTCATGAGATGATTAATTTATAGCAATTTTAATGTGTGCAACTTTCTGATCTACTGTAGGCACATGCACCATCCATTCACCTGTCATTTGCTAGGGTTGGAACAGTGGCTCAATAAAGCTGCGACTGAGCTTCTGAGAGCTCATCATTCAAAGATTACACTTCGGGATCATATTACTGCCCCTGCTGTTACAGCTGCAACCCAAATGTGCTTTGTCTCTCAAGCTATGTCTGCAATGGTTTCCATTTCTCTAGTGATAACAGTTGCATCCTGGGAGGAAATGCCAAATCCTGTTGTTTTTTTTTTAAAGTACTTGTCAGTCAAAATACATTAAGAGAGACCCATTTAGAGTGGTTATTTATTCACACTAAGAAGTGTATTTTTATATAGATGCAACCACTTCCGAGTTTCCATAGAATGCATTAGGAAAGCTAGGGGAAACAATTAAAGATAGTATTAAAATTACGTTTTCAGTCTACCCGAAACATGCTATTACAGGGACAGATTTGTTTTAAATAGGCATGTAAAAAAATGCACATCTCATTTGCAATGATGACAACTGCATAAGAAATTACCCAATTTACCTGTGCAGTCCTACTAATTATACATTCTAATTAGGCATCCCATAAAGTTACTAAAGACATTATAAGGTGCCTTGTTTGTAGTCCTTTGCCAGCTATTAGAAATGGCATTTTATCATATTTCTATTATAATTATCACCAGAAAAGAATTTTACACAGGTGTGTGTGTGTGTGTGTGTGTGTGTGTGTGTGTGTGTGTGTGTGTGTGTGTGTGTGTGTGTGTGAGAGAGAGAGACAGAGAGAGAGAGAGAGAGAGAGAGATCACACTAAAACTTCCCCTTACCATTTAAAGGCTCTGTTATATTGCCTTTTATTCAGTCCTGAACATTTTCTTTTAGATGAAACCTCAAGGTAGCTTTACGATTACAAATTTACAATTTGGTGTTGTAAATGACAAATATTTACTGTTATGAAGTCCAAATTAGAACGGTGAATTGCTGCTTTTCAAAAAATTTCAAAATATTGAAATCTGTTGCTCAGATTATATAATTGTTTCCCTGTTTATATATCCAGACATCACACATGATGACACATTAATTTGATTCAGACTATAGCATATTATACACACACACACACACACACATACACACACACATTTACGCATACGCACACAAAGTCTATACTTTCTGAACTAGGCATATTTTGTATGCTTTATCTGCACACCCCATTAGTGTAATTTCCTGAACATCTAGCATAACTGGTGATTGGCATTGACTTTAACAAGGCAGGGTTTTGCCCCTTTTGTCCAAGCCATTGATTCTCACCTGGGATCCTATGAGTTCCTTTTAAGGAAAATGCAGGGTTTCCTGTAATATTAGCATTTGTAGATATGCAAAAATGTATATATGATTCACCAGGTAGACCCAAAGGCCAGATCCATACTAGCAGGGACGTGCCTTTACAGCGGCACAAATGGTAGGGGCACACATTTGTGCTGCTACTTTGTGCCCCAGTGCACACCCCTGTCTATGTGCTTTGCGGCGGGACACGTTGTGTCCTGGTTTGCCTGCTCCCCTGTCTCTGTGCTTGTCCTGGCACTTGCCACTTTGGTGTGGTTTGCGCTGCTTTATTCTAGTGTTGCTTTTTTCTTTGCTACCAGGAAATCCCAATAGCAATTTTTGCCCTGGTACTGCAAATTAGCAGAGCAGAGCACTGATTAATGTCCAACTTGTGTTGTTTGTGGTGCTGCAAAAAGGTTTGCAGTGCCACAAATCACATGTGCCTGCACGTCTGGATCCAGCCAGAAGGTGCATCCTGACAAGCGTGCATATACAGGGGTGCACATTTCCTGCAGGACAAATAGCAGTGGCACACATTTATGCCGCTGGTATTTGTCCCTTGGCATGCTCCTGCATGTGTGCTCCAGTGTGCAGCAAAATGACCTGGGTGGGGTAGGGAAGGCTGGGGCCAACACCTGCAGCCTTACCTGGGGGCCTCGTGGGTGCTGAGCTGGCCACTTACAGCCTGGCCAGCAGCCAAAGCATGGCTTCTAGCCAGCCAGGATCCCTTTCTGGTGGTGCACACTGCTGCTGTGGGCACCGCACTGCTTTTTTCAGCGGCATTTTTTTGACACTGGGATCTCCTGGCATCAACCCCCCACCCACCATGTTGCAAATTAGCAGTGCAGCAAATAGTTGCATGTGTGCTGTGCGTGGTTTGCGGTGCCTCAAACTACTTTGGGGAGCCATGTGTATGCGCTCATCAGGATGCACCCGGAGATTTCAAATAGAAATCTATAGTGTCAAAAACATGTGGACCTGTTGTGGTCTGTCTTTGCAACAGCTTTATTATTGTTCCACCATCAAGAAATGAGTGGAAGCTAAAAGTTGGCATTTTCTGAGGGATGCCTCAAGCCTAAAAAGGTTCAGAACCACTGATCTAAACAGTCACCTGTAAATAAAATTTCTAGAAACATTAAAAAAGGATTCCCTGGATGGCTGGATACAAATGTGCAGGTTCACATTTGCCCATGCCTTTAGATTTACTACATCCATTTCCTAAACACAGATATACACAGAGTCATTTTCTCTCTCTCTCTGTTCTTCCTACTATATGTGGTATGCTTAGTATTTCAGCATAGTGAACAAGGCATGAAAATGCCTGCCTTCAGTCTGCCAAGAACCATTTTGTGTGTTATGCATAAGAAAATCCATTTTATGAAATTTTCTTATGTTTCCCTGCCTTGTTTCTCACCCCAGTAAGCTCCTTCATATTCCTGTGGCAGGATACTAATATGTCTTACGTGCTATAATGATGAACATGCTTTCAGTTCTTATTTTAAAAAATATCACTCAAAAAATGAAATGCCTTAGACTGGGCTTGGTAAATAGTATCTAACCCTGGAACTGCTGCACACAAAACAAAATGCTCCTTTATCTCATAGGCACTCTGACATCACAAAAGATGTCTCTGTTTATAGATGTCACCACTATTATGAATGTAAAGATGGTTTTCCCACCTTTAGTTGGTCAAGGAACTGATGCTGGGCTGTATTTAGTTCTTCCATGAAGGGCACTTCAGTAAAAAGTAACAGGTTTTAAAGTTATGTTTTATGTTATTGAGGGTCAAATTAAAGAGAATTAACTCTTTCATTTTCATATTTTCCTCTTCTTTACAATGGTCACATTTTCCTTCTCCATATAATGAATCAATAATTGGGCTTTGCTGCAAAGTCATATCCTTTGGGTGGGGGAAGGCACTGGAGCTGGGCAAATAAAGATTTTTATAAATAATTGCTAAAGCCTCATATCTTTGAAGAAATAAATGCCCATCACAATACTGAAAATCAAAAACAGTGATACCCTTGACATCCCTAAGCCTTGCAGGATGGTTGTTTTAGGGGGGAAGCTGCTAGCCTGGGATTTTAGAGATGTACGATCAGTTCTTGAGACTGTTACAGACTTCTATTGTGCCTGAAGTTTCAGATCCTGAAACATATTCGGGCTTGCTTGATCCAAGAGGCATTGAGCCTCATGGATACCTTTGGAGATCTGGACTGCATTGCCTTTTCTTCACTGAAAAAATGGGGATACCTATATTTCCCTACTTCACAGCTATGCTGGGAGGCTGTCAGACCCTGTGCAGGGGGTCATGCGACTCACTAAAATAGATAAAACCAGAATTGATATGAAATCTGGCTATCACTGTCATGTTACCATTGCTTGGCTAGATGGCACTAAGATTGCAGTGCTCTTTAGAGTCTGTGCTGCAAAGTCTGATCCTTCATTTGGAAACAGCTGATGGGCAACAATTTCAAAACACCACAATCAGCGACAGTCACCGCTAAAGGCACTGAAAATGTAAACTGGTAAGTTTGAAGCCTTTTAACATTACCAGGGGCCACTTATTGGGAAGAGTTAGTTTGGGGATGCCTTTATTAGGGCATTTTGTTAGAGAAAAAACAGCCTAATGATAGGTTACAGTACACTGTACTTATGAAACTTTGATTGAAAATGGTGAGATGGTAATAAGGATAACTCAGTGGTAGAGCTCTTGCCTGCCACACCAGAGACCTGAGTTCACTTCCTAGCCAAGGCATTTCATGGGGGGAGTTCCTGCTGGGGGCTTTCAAAAGTTCAAAAATGATTGCTGGGGGGTATTTCCTTTCAGAGCAACTGAGGGGAAAACCAGGAGAAATGGTCAAAAACTCCTGGAAGATCCATTCAGGCTCAACATTAGGAAAAAACTTCTTCCCAGCCAGTGTGTCCAGACTGTGGAATAAGCTCCCTCCAGGGGCGATGCAATCACCTACCCTGGAAATCTTCAAGAGGAGACTGGACGGTCCCCTTGCTGGGGTCACCTGACCCCAGTTGTCTTTTCTGCTTGGTGCAGGGGGGCTGGACCCAATGATCTTCCGAGGTCCCTTCCAGCCTTACAATCTATGAATCCCTAAGAAAGGGGTCCTCATTAACTAAATCACATTTCTAAGCTATAGTGCTGAAGAAATTAGAGTCATAGTCTAGAAGAAATGCAAATTTGCAGAGAACCAAGACATACTATGCAAACCTGGCAGGAAATGGTTAAACTCTAGAGAGTTGATAAAATATCCTTCTGATAAGGGTATGACATCTTATATTTGCAGATCCTTGGAGTCTCATATATTCCCTTTTCTACACATGCACAAGATTTTAGAGGGCTATGTGCATTTCTCCAAAAGGGAAAAATGATCTCCAAATTGCAAAGTTTTTGTGACATTCTTTTAAGTGTTCCCTTTTAAGTTTCTCCTGGGAGACTGGAGGAAACATTCCTATTTAGGGATTCCCAGGTTATTGAGAGATGCACATGGCAGCAATTGAAAGTTTAATAGGAAGGGCCTGACCAAGATGAATTGTCAGTAAACCTTGAGTGATTTTACATTAACTGAAATTCTTCTCTGGAGTACTGGCCTATGCTTCCCATTTACTCAGCTAATGCTGGAAAAACAATTAACATGATTCTGTGTTCTCAGACTGTGAAGAAGAAATGAAAATTATTACACAAACTGTAAAGCAGCACAGCATTATCAGCTTCATTTGACTTAGTGCACCAACATCCTTCTATTCATAAATTACTTTGACCAAGGTTTTTTGGATTTACAAGAACTTATACCTGTACCTAGCAGTTTTTACGTGAAGTGTTTTCTTTTATGCTACTGCTTTACCAAATGCAGTCATCTAAGAATGACACTTATTTGTGGACTTGGTGAGCATGGACATCAGGTTTTGTTACTCTTTCTTTGCCATTTTGTTGTCCTCTCCTTAAATTTAAGGTAAATGCTATACCTTGCAACCCATATTATTCTCCCATGCCATCACAACTTGATGACTCTCCTTGAGTCTAACCTACACCCTGCATGAGGCTCTATTTTTCCTGGGACATGCACTCTTTGTGCAAACAGACTTTATCTTTTCTTTTCTTAAAACATATTTAATAAGTTTAACTCGTGCTCCATTATTGAAAAGGACTCTACTTGTTGAGACTCTGTTCTCTGTTTTGTAAGGCATGAGACAGAATCACAGCCTAGTGAGAAGGAAAGGCTGATGTTGCTTTAAGCTATTTTAGTCTCTTCGTGATTCGGGGTGGCTGTCAGTCTAATTCTGACAGGGTTACAGTAGCCTAGTCCTGCTCCAAGGGTAGAAATTCTGTCCAAAACTGTGGCAGCACTATGTACTGTGGACCTACGCTATGGCCTTAATTCTGGCCCCATGATGTTTCTGCTCCTTCACCCAACATAAAAGGGGCCAGAACTTCACCTTATTTCTCTGTAACTTTGCTAGTGACATTTTTTGTGGCAGAGGCAGACAGAGGACACGCTTAGCCTCAGCAATGCGCTTATACCATCTTCTTCACCCGGATCATTAGTTTCCCTCCTCTGTTGCACTTGGCTCTTTCCTTTTCAGGTACGGTTTGCTCTGCAAATGATATGTTAATGACTCTGCTAAAGGGTGTTCTTCAGAGCATGCAGACTGTCAGCTGCGTTGCTGGTTGCATTATCAACGCATAAATCTTCCTCTTCCGGTAACAGATAAAGGTCTGTTGATACCTGTATGGCATCAAGCCTCAAATTGTGATTGTTTGGGGGGAAAGAAGCATAACCTTAGCTGAGATTAGTCCCAGGCTAATTTCTCTGAATCACTCTTAGAAATCTGTAGTTAAATTTAAGCAGTTTGTTGTAACGATGCCACACTTAAAACTGGTTTGATTGGATACACAGGTCTCCTGGTATATTTCCCCATCCTGGTTTGCTATGGGCAAAACTCGGAGTTAATTTCCAGTGCAAATCCTTACAATTACAAATTAAAATCTGCTTCCTGTTCTAATCTGTCAGCATTTGCTATATAATCACCATTTTGTGATAGACATTTCACAGAAACTGCTGTTTGAGAAAGTCATCCCCAAAATGGAGTAGAGGCAGTTGCAGTCAATGCATCTGAAAACATGAACAAGCAGTTACCAATGCTATTTTTCTGCCTCTGCCCAGCTTCAGTTAAAGCATTAGCATTAACTGCAGTCTGTTGACAGGCGCTTCATTACTTATGCTTTGAAATGAAAGCTCTTTCTAGTGAAAGGCATTTGAGAGACTCTACCTGGAAGCAGAAAAGTTAAATCTGAGAGCTGGGTTTGGCTCCATGTCAGGGTTTCTCTTAGTTCAAAAGAAAAACTGATTTGTCTGAATTACATTCACTTACTAAGAACCACTGCTAGCTTCTGCTTTCTAACAACTAAGGAAAGAGAGCAGTATGTAGGAGTGGATAATGACAAGAATGCGAGAAGCAAGGTGTTACTATTATTATTTTTTATTGGAAAAGATATCCCCCTCTCTACTGCCCTCCCCCCCCCCCAAAAAAAAAAAACAACACAACCTTTGCTTCTTGCATATATCCTGAGCCATCATGGCTACAACACCACTGTAACCCAACTACATAAAAAATGAAAAATAATAGCTTCGAACCAATCTAAGTTACAAAGGGGAGAGATCACTTTCCACATTTATGCCAATTTTTTTTTTGCCTCAAGCCAATCAGGTTGCTAAGGTCGCTGATCAAAGACAACGTAATACAAGGAAACCCAGTGAAGTGACACAAGCCAGTTGCTGGTAAGAACTCAGCAGTGATGCCAAACAGGTAACTGTTTTGTTTGCAAGCTAAACACATAGCACAAAATGTCTATTCTCAAGCACAGCATTTCAGTAGCTCCAAAAAATTCATTTCTCCCTGCTGAACCCCATGAAGACTGCACCAGGGCACAAAGTCCCACAACTCATAAGAGAGGAAGGACTGAGACTGGCTTTAAAAGACACCTCTAGCAGTCGTGTAAATAGCTACCAGAATTTTGCACATCTTTCCATTGTGAGATGTAATGTCCAGACACAGAAAAACAGTTCATTTCCCCCGACCCACTTCTTCTATATACAAGACTTGGTTACTTAACTATTCACAATTTGGACAAAAATTATTTCCCAATACAACTTCAGTAGACATCACTAGGTTTACAGCACAGATCGATTTGATCCCAAGTCTTCAGTTTTTGCTTAAAAAAAAAAAAATTCAATTCTGATGCTCAATAAGATCTTGTTCTTCATATCAATTTTCAAATAAGCCAAATATATTCAGACAGTGGATACGGTTGCCGTGTTAAGGAAACCACATGAAAGCTCTCTCTCAGATACTTCTTCCCCCATCTTAAAGGTTTCCCTTCATTATGAATACTTGATTCATTGTGTTTCACAGGATAATAATATGTCTCAGATAACAACTGTTTCCAATGGTCTTGGATATGAAATGAAGAAAGCAAATCAGGTTTATTTAATTTGGAAATTGCTAAACGCCCTACATTTTCAGTGTATGTAACATGCCCAAAGCTGGGTATCCAACATCCCTGTCGAGCGGATGAAGCACAAGCAAAGGAGAACAGATATTTTTTTTATTTGAAAGTACTGAATTTAGGGGATTTGGGTTTGAATAGAAGCCCAGGAAGGCAGCTTTTCAAACTATCATGATTCACTATAGTTTGGTACAACACCTCTATTAACAGTAATAAGAAAGGGCCCAGCCTTCTGTTGAAGTACCAGAAAAAAATCAAAGAAACACAAGCTTTCATTAAAACCAAATTTTAACCTGAGGGAAATTTCATCATCCTAAACAGGCAGTGGGAACTCCTGCACTTTAAAGGTAGTTTTTTGTTTGCATCCCTTGCTTTTGAATGAAAAGAAAAAAGACATATTGGCCAGGTACAGACATTCCACTTTTACTGGTATAAGTGATCGGAAATTGGGCTATACCTGTAACAGAACAGAAGTTCGGCACACGTAGACTGGTTTAAAAATGGTGGAACCTGGTCTAAGATTTAGTCCCCCTCCCCCAGCCCCACAGAGCGAACGTGCACTCTGTTTGCTACCGATCTAAACTACACTGCTTACAGAAAACCATCTCACTTAGATCAATTCAGCCTTGGGCTTTTTGAACGTCTGTGCCTAGCCATTGGGAGTCAGATGTCAGGCACTTAGGTTGCGTAAAGCAATTAAATCAGGAGGAGTCTACAGAAATTAAACAGGTTTCTATCAAAATACTCTAAAAACCTGTATTTTACTGAAGATGGATATAATCTCTCTAAGATTTTTAAACAAATCTGTTGCATGAAATAGAAATCAATACCCTCTAACGTATAGGGCTAATTAAAGCATTCTACCCCAAAGTTATCACTTCTACTTAAATTATATTAAATTCTTCCACGCTGGCCAGAATAACACATGTGCTTAAGTATGTTCACATGCAAATTCCAGCAGTAGCTATTTACATGTGCAACTGATCAAAGCACACACAAACGGTAAATGCTCACACATTTTACGTGCATCTAATTTGTTTAAAAATCTGGCTTTGCTTGACTTAATGGTGTTGCGATTCTAGTTACGTTGTCCTGGGGACTACGGCGGGGTGGAACCATTCTGAAATCCAGACATACCTTTTTCCAAAAGAGCTTGCTCAGTGGTGTGGGAGTGGATGCAGCTTTCTCCTTGGTTGTGTCTTTAGGGGTTTCTGTTGCTGCTGCTGCTGCTGCCTGCTGCTGAGCTGCAGGTTCTGGGGCTTTTGTATTCTGTTTTGTTGTCTGGGGCTCTTGGGAGACAGGGGCATTTTTTTCCGATTTTACATTGGTAGAGGCGGCAGACTGTTGTTCAGCACCCTAGAAACATACCCATGAAAGTTGTTACAAAGTCCTTAGACACTTATAAAGATAAAGAAGGTTGAACACATTCAAATAGTGCTGACAACAAGAACCAGGACACGACACACCACGACAACCCAGGATCAGTGCTTGACATTACAGTGCCACAAACTTCAGAGTTAAGTAACGTAATTCACTCTTAACAAGGAGGTAAAGTAAGTGGAAATCCATCCATTACAACAGATGATGTTAGCTGTTAAATAAATCCACGCTATGCTGGGAATGGTAGCGATATTAGTTACAATTTGACTCCATCAGTCATATGGAAGACTTAAATAATCCTACTCACTTTGGTATTGGTTGTCTGTTGGGCCTCTTTCGCAGACTAAAGGGGAAAAAAAAGAACAAAGGCAAGTCTGTTTCTAACAATGCCATTCCTGCCTGTTACACAGTTTAGGAGATGTCTGTGCCTCTCATTATTTTATTTTTAGTGAATGTTTGTGTTTGTCAAAGTCCCCGTTTCTGCAGCCATGGAAACTGTATTAGGCTGCCCTTCCCCCGCCAACCTTTCTTAAGAAGCAGAGCAGCCATAGAAGGAGTAGCTCCAGCAATAAGCCTTTTACCTGACCTGGAGGAATCACCTTTTGAAAGAGAATAATAGACTATATCAGCTTAGTTTTGGATCATACTGGAGCCAAGACGGCTAACTGAACTGATGGACATGACGAAGTGTGGACCGCTGTGCTCATTTCAGTTAGAAACGCATCTCCCAAGCATTGGGTTGGCCGCAGATGGCCCACAGGCCACATCCAGCCCACAGGCCACATCCAGCCCACAGAGCTAGAGGGCTTTACCTGTGTCTGCATCTGGGCCAGGAAGCTAGGAGCTGCTGCTTCTCCCTGCCTCCCCCAAATCCAGTCCAACACAGGCTAGGTGACTTTGGTGGCATATCAGCGGTTGGGGGTCTTTCCCTGCGTGTACATTAGGGACAGAGGGCTGCAGCATAGAGTTAGCTTCCAGCTGGTCAAGAGCTGTTCTGGGGACCAGCAGCTTCCAGCTGTGCCACAGTTGGCGGGGGGAGGAGGGAGAGTGGGGAGAAGCAGTGGGAGTGCAAACACAGTTTGCAGACACCTGGTCCCAGCCCAGTCCCCCACCATCTGGAAGTTGTACTCACCCTCCAGCCAGGTAGTCGGAGAATAGTAGCAGCATGGGTGCAGCGTCCAGCTGCCTGGCCCCAGTACGGGCTCAGGGAAAGCCACCACTGCTGACAGACCACCAAAGCCATGGCGTGTAAAGGTTTGCTGGCCCCTGTCCTAGGATATCAAGTCAGTTGGTGCATTTCAAGTCCTTTTATCTGGGAAAACACTGCGGTTTCATATCAAGTTGCTTTGTGTCCTGTTCTGGGTCATTTACTACCATAGACCTATTCTTTCCAGAAAATAAAATCTCCATCCCATTTGCTAGTACAAGATGGAACAAATATATATATATATATATATATATACACAAAATGGAAACAAGGGCTTTCAAAGACATGCAGTTCTGTGTGCTTGAGTTACTTGTGTACATATCCCTTGATACACATGTGTACGTGTGGTGTGTAGATATTGCTCACATTCAAGTTAGGCACACTCAGAAATATACTTTGAAAACTATGGGGTACAATTTCTGAGATATAAAATCTTTGCTGATAAATGTGACGTGGAAGCCAAATATTCCTGCAGCACAGCTATTAGTTTAATTAGGCCTTTTAATGTGCAAGACCTCCGTGGTACAGGGTCGTGACTGTGGAGAACAGTCTGAGATAAGACTACATGGGCTACAATGTAATGTTTGTTTTTAATTTCTCTGTAAAGGAATAGATAATATTTATTCTGTATGCATTATGAATTAGCGCACAAATAATCATGGGGGAATTGCTATGGTGGATTGAGTATTGGATTGTAGCACAGAGTTCTATAAAACACTGTGTAGCTTAATACTGTGCTGGAAAGAAATGGTCTGTACCCTTGATCATTAGAGAATAAAAATCATGGGAGCGTCGAAATGCTCCAGTTTTGCAATACATCTATGCTAGGGGACAGGAAGAAGCACAGGCAAATTGTTTGCATGATTGGGCATCTATATATGCTGTCCTCCAGTGAGGGAAGGTACACTACACCATACCAGATCCTTGGAGGCAGCGAGGAGATCTATGCTTGTCTAGCTCCATTACCTGGAATATCAATGCACAGAATAGCAAATACTTTTAAGCAGGTAATTGGAGTTGTAGGCAGTGCATTGCTTATCATCTAAGGCTTATTCAATATCCCTAGCATCTGCAAAGCCCAACTACTCCAGGCCGACTTATAATTTGATGTCAGAAACCAGTAAAATTAATCTGTTTTGGCTGGGATTTGCTATACTGTTTCTTTACATGTAAACTGAGTCCTTTGCTTCATTGTGACACTTGCTGCCAGGGTGTCCCGTTTATACAACCAACTCAAAACCTTATTGAGCCAGTTTCTAGACAAATGATTTGAGCCAATTGTTATAACCCCTTATCTGCTCACGTGCAAACATCATGCAGCTTATATTAGGAGATAAGCATCTGGGTTTTGTAAAAGGAAGAGAAGCAATAGGCCAGAACACAGCAGAAATGCTGCTCTAATTCTAGGCAACTGGCCATGCTATTTGGGGATTTCTCGAAAGAACAGGTGTGAGACTTTCGCTGGAGCCAAGACCTTCTTGTTTGGTCTGCTTTAATGAAAAAAATCCAGAGTAACTTACAGGACGCAGTATGAATACCTTAAGCTGACTTCAGCAACAGCACCTAAATGCAATCGATTCACCCGCTCCTCCCCAGACACGATTCCATAAATCGATAAAGTTATATTTCAAAATTGGCTTTGAGCAGAAAGCAACATCCACGGAGGGATATGAAGAGCATAATGCGTGTGGATCCAGCTGTGAGAATCCCATCAAAGCTTATTCAAGGAGGCTGCGTAACTAATAATTGGATACATGTTAAGCCTGATGCACTGGGATTTAGTTTCCATGTTATTGCGCAAAAGCAACATTTCAAATTTGTTTGGAATATGCTTGTTTGCACTAGAAGTTAGTATTTTATGTAATGCGGGGAAGCGTCATGTGATGCAGGGAACTGAAAAACAATGCTTTTTCTTTTTATTCTCCCAGTCATTGCTATCCAACTTCAATGAGGACGGATGTTGCAGAATAACGACTGAATTTCAAAAGGTGATCAAACGCAAAACAGTCAGGGCAGTGACGGGGTCTCAGAATGAAATACGGTCGTAGTTGTGTTTTATTAAATTAATTAAGCGTCATATAAAAAAGCAAGTATTTTACCTAATGGCCTAAGATAATGCATCATGCTAGGATGCTTTAAAAATGAAAAGGACCACAAGTCGAGACTTAACAGCACTGCACTATTCCAATAGCAAAGGCAGTAACCTAAGAATTTGAAGCAAATCAGCACAGATGGTTGTGGTTTCTATGGTGACACTCCTGGTTGTGCCCTGATTTGAGACCTGTGTTATAAGTAAACCAGAGGAAGAATCTTAACTCAGTTTAAAACTATCCACCTTTTATTAGTGTGTGTCACAGTCACCACACTACCCTCATCTTATTATCTCGCGGTCTGGAGCACAGTCATCCTGGAAAACAGGGTGAACTGAGATTAAACCAACATGGACTAGATTTAAGAACTGTTGTAGGCAGGGTTTAACGCATTAGCAGGGATCCTGGTTTTCTCTGGATTTAAAAAAACCCCCGTTTTCGGTTAAAAAAAAAAAAAGGAACCACGTTTTTTCCGTGATTTAAACGGAACACCACTAGTGTATAGATAGATATATTAGTAGGGTTTCAATTTAAATCATGGAAAAATGTGGATTTGGGGTTACTTGTTTTGAAACTGAAAATCAGGGATTTTTTTTTAAAATCAGAGATAACAGGATCTCTGCCATTAGCTACCCAGGACTTGACCGGTTTGGAGCTTTGGGTAGATTATAAACCAAGTGTATTGGTTCAAACATGCTCGCTAGCATGTTTTTAAACACAAGGTATTTTCCTCGCGTAGGTGGGGCCCAAAAGGTTTAAACTGCAACAGAAGAATTATTACTCCTACACTGATATGTAAATGAGAATGGACACTACGGAAAACGAGAAGGCGTGTTCAGGGTTTTGTTTCTTTTCTCTTTCTTTCTTGCTTTTTCTTTTTCTTTTTTTTTTTAAAGTGGCAAATAAATTGTTTTTTGTTTTAAAAATATCTAAAGGGTTTTCCCTCACCCCAGATATGGTACCCAGTATAACAGCCCCCTACTCACGACGAATTCCAAGTGGGTGTTTCAGTGTCATTTTTGCATGTGATTAATATTATTATTTCCTCCTCCACTTACAGGGTCCCTGGCTGTGGACTCTTTGAGAAATAATGCTACTGTTCCTTGCTTCCCAGCCAGGAGACATCACAGCATAAATTTCAATCACCCTCATTAAACAGAAGTATCAAATGAAACAACACGACTAGCAGGGTTGGTGTGGATACTTTTTTTTTTTGCAATGGATTTTTAGGTCAATAAATACATTTTCATTAGAAGGGCCCTGCTGTCCTCATAAAATTCCACTTCACTGGAAAACCAATGAAGGCTTGCAACTCAGAACAAATACGTGGAAAAATAATCAACTTTACAAATGTCTTGGCTTTCCAATGAAAAGTCAAAATTTTCCCTAGAAACACATTCCAATTTTTCCAGTCAACATTCCTAAATTCAAAATGGGCATACCTGGCCCCAAATCAGCCAGATACTTTTGCATGTGCCTAACTTTAAGCACCTGACAAGTCCATGGGAATCTTGCTGGTCCTCAACAAGATTCAGATCTAGCTGTTCAAAATGGCAAGGCATTGAAGGGGACTTAATTTTCTGGAAAAAAAAAATCATTGTTTGTCAGTACCAGCTTTCTTTGTGTTCATGTTAGTGTATTGACTTTGTAAAGTAGCAAGGGAGGATGACATCGAGGAGTTAAACCGATTGTTTCAGAATCCTGAATTCACAGATGGTGTACAGGGAAATGTTTCCATGCTAAAATATCATTTTAACATTGGTGTCAGGTAAACGTGCAGGTCATGATTTTTTAGGTTAACAGTTGGCCAGATTCTGATCTCAGTCATATTGTGTAAATGCTAGTCATATTCATAATTCATCCAAGGACAGGAACCATCTGTTACCATTCAGGGTTCTCTTCTGGCTAGAATCACATACAGACCTTATGCCTAAAGAGTTTGCTAAATGTACTGTGTCCTAACTTGGGACTGTCTGGCTTCTTTTTCTTGCCTCCTTTTGCTTGGGATTCTGCCGCTATCTTCTGAGCAGGTTGTCCACCATGGCCTTTTTCCGCTTTGGATCCCTTTCAGGCAACATCATTCAAGTTTGAATCTCTATCACACGCCATTTTCCTTTTATTCATGAATGCATGTTTAAAAACACTCACACAAGGCATATGACAGCCAACTATTTCCTTTAGTCCTGGTGCATGACTTGGTGAAGAAAGTATTATGCTGTATGTTATATTTTTAAGTCATTTCTCCCTGGATTTTGTTTTAGGGGAGCAGCAGCAAAACTTTAACAGTCGTCACATGTTAAAACCTCTTTCTGTTACACCTGTAATTCAGTTGCTTTAAACACAGTTACAAGTGAGAAGAATTTGTCTGTGAATGTTCACTCTGGGCTGAATTCGACATTTATATTCACACAAGTGAAATCTTAACTTCCTTCCAGATCAGACTGTTGTAAAAGAAATGAGAGCTGAGCTCTAACTTCATAATTAAGGAATGTATCGTCTCATTTTTGCAAAGAATAAAAAGGCATGTAATGTTAAACCTGTGAATTCCCACCGAGTTTGGGATTATCCTTGGGTTTACAATTACTAGATGCATACATTTTTGTGGAGTTAGGGTTTATTTTTATAAATTAGGATTTTTTATAATCCTGCATGGCAGGGTTCACATAACATGGTTTCTGTATCATATGTAGAAATATTAAAAGGCTTTGCTATTGCAAAGGCAAAATACTCAAAAGTACGTAAATATACACATGTGCACAAATATTAACCTGCCACATGAACAAAATCAGAAAAATAGCCTTCTTATGTGAAAAATTGCCAATCCATATTCCCTTAAGAAGTGATCTCCCAGTCCAGGATGAAATGGGTGGGATCCCACCTAGAAGTATGATTTCAAAGGACCGTAATTTCTAGACTGACTACCCTTACATTGATTCTGGGTCCTACAGACAAATGAGCATGCAGGGTAGAGATGCTAGTCCAGACAGCATGGGTCTCAGTGTGGGCTACTTTACCCTGGTGAGCAGAAAGAAGAAGGCTGTTCTGTTACAATAACTGACTGGTCGATAAGACTCTGGATTGGAGCTGATTGGACTTTTTCACTTGAATTTGTTATTATTATTAGCACAACTTAATTAAAACCACGACTCTACAGAGCTCAGTTTATGGAAACACAGACAACAGCTACTTGGGTTTCTAGCTTACCTAACTTAAGGTAAAAATCATCCTTTTTAAATAAAAAAAGGAGGAAGGTAAAAGGGTGCATCATAAATGGGACCAGAAACTTCCATTTACCATTTAGTTTCATAGGTTACCAGACAAGAAGGGACCATTGGTGGCAATCAGTTTTGGAAGGCAAGGCAGAATTATAGTCCACTTGGTTTATTTGCTACTTGCGAGTACTTTGGTTTGATTCTGATCTCTGCTACACCATTGTAGTTGCACTTACATTAAACAAGTTACACCTGATTTACGCATTGCTTAGTGAATTCATCTCGAAGCCTAATGCTTTCAAAGCATAAAATATATTTCAAAAATGTCATACCACAATTCCTTTTGGCTTTGACCAATAAAAGCCCAAGTAAGAGCTACCAGCTAGTCATGGGATATAAATGCTTTGACCAGAGAACACAGAAGGCAATTTTGGAGAAAGATTCCCAGGAGCAAAATATGGTCTTCAGAAAAAAAAACAGCTCCCAACCAACTCAGTGTTTTGTGCAGAGTTAGCAGTTTGCACATCCTGCTGGAGTCATCTGGGTATGTTTACTTACACAGGTGTGTTAGCAAACCAAACCCATGCAGTATATTTGTTTCTGAACTATAATGTGCCTCTGCCAACAGTCACAAGTTGCAGAAGCGCATGCTTGTTTTTAAAAGTCAGGAAAGCAAATAATACACCTGGGCTTGAATTTTCCAAGGATAAGGGTAGATGCTCAAAATTGTTTGAAATGCAGTGAGATTAACATGCATAACGCCACTAGGCCCCTTGAAAATGTCAGCCCTCATTGTTGAGGTCACTGTCAGAATTACATGAGCAACTGGGTGCCTCTTCTTGTCCATGCCAAATTGATCCGAAAATTTGACTTTGCTCTTTTTTAGTACTGGGCTGTTATTAAGAGATGAATAGAACATAATTTAGAGCAGCAAACTGTGACTGGAGCAGCATTATCTTCACATTAATAGAAATTTTTATTATCTATTAAATACGTAGAAAGCTGATGCCACTTTTTAGTGCTTTGTTCTCTTTATGCTATTTATTTAAATGCTTTTGGTATGATTTAATTGCAATAATTCGGGAAGTTATTTAAGCTATTGTAGTCATATGATTTAACCACCGCTGTTCATTTGGAAATTCCACCTCAATCACATTGTTAGTGAGATGCCCATTGGTTACTGAAACAACGCATCATTGTCAAGCTACATTATCAATATAAATACTATGTAGTGCAATAATGTCATTGAAGCTATTGGAATATTTTTCATTGATTTTAGAATGAGATCAGGAGCCACTCTTATAAAGATCCAAATTTTTGTCTTTCAGCACATATTCAGCCTTCACAAATGCTATGTATATATGCTTGGGACAATTTAGGGTTTCAGATATCTACATAATAACTTAGAAAGTTACAGCATTTCCTTGACAGTGGGGTTATGCCAAATTTTAATTGATGTCACAGCATGATGAAATGGAGAAAATGGGCTATCACTTCAGTTAGCAGTGTCCACTGAAGTCTCTACTTGGGATCATGATGCTGTTTTTCACCAGCTTCTAAGGCAGGGGTGGGCAAAATGCAGCCGGGGGGCCAGTTGTGGCCTGCCAGGCCATTCTATGCAGCCCGTGGGGCCCCTAAAAAATTTAGAAAATTAATATTTATCTGCCCCTGGGTGCCTATCATGAAGCCCCCGATGGCTTGCCAAAACTCAGTAAGTGGCCCTCTGCCCAAAATAATTGCCTGCCCTTATTCTAAGGACTGGGGTAGAAATGTCACTCCATCTGCAGGTGAAGTCTGCACATGATGCTGACTGAGAGCATTGCATCTCTTCAGATCATCTCCTCAAATGAGGGAACTGCAGGGTTATGGGTAGGACAAAATTCATCCTACAAACCATGATCAGGGTGTGGGGCATTTTGCAGCCTTTCTCTACCTGTTTCAGTTGCAAAATGGGAATAGTATAGCAGCTCCAACCACAGCACACTCCCTGCATGGGTGCTTGTAGCCACTACAGATGTCAGGGTGGAGCCCAGCTCCTACTCAGATCAATAAAAACCTTTAATGACTTGAATTGGAGTTAAGTTAGACAACCATAGGGCATGACCTCACTGTTGGCCAATGAATTCAATCTTACTTCCAACATGAGTGGAATACGAGAGGTCTTCCTATATGCCTGCTGTACAGCACACCATCTCCTTAACAATAGAGAAACATTTACACTACATTGTGATCCTCTGTGCAACTGGGTGAGAATTTTACCCTGTAGGCAAGAATGCAAGACAAATATAGGTATTTTCATTTAACCAAGGGGAGATGAAAACCGGCAGCTTTGCATAGCCACATGAACACATTTTTTTTCATTTACTTCACTGATGCCAGCCAGCGTTTCATCCCAAACCCTGAAAATCATTTAGAGAGATATAAATATCCATATAAACACACACACACACAAAATGTGTGTGTGTGTGTATAGTTCAGTGTGTATATAGTGAATATTAGTGTGTGCATGCACACACACACACACAAGTATATACCACACACACACACTTACATGAATACAGTACAACTTTACTCTAATCAACCTCATTTATAACAATCTCCCACCAGCAGGAACCATTTTTTGTTCATTGTTATGATGCAACGAATTGACTAAGCCTATTATAGTGAAAACTCTTTTTAAATGAACTTTTCTCCCAGTCCCACAGTGGCTTGTAACACTGAGGTTGTACTGTAGTACATATAAAATATGAGACTATCACTTTAAGATTTCTAATACAGAAAGTGATTCCATGCAGTATAATATTTTAAACTGAATGCAAAGATAGCCATAAACACGTAGTTTATCAACATGTCTCTTTTCCTCTCTCTGGGCAGGTCTACATGTGCCTCTATGGCACCGTTGTTACTGTGCTACCATTAAGTACTTCCTTTAGCCGTGATGTAGCTGTGATGTCACGGTTTGTGTCTGCTGATGCCATGTCACTGTAGCTCATTGCTATGGTGACATAGCATCTCATGTAGACATGCTGTCTGTGTTTTATTTGAAAAACAATTATTACCATAGACAATAATGTCTATAACAATTATTACCATAGTTATTACCATAGACAATAATGTCATCTTTAGGTAAACAGAAAGTTCAAGTTTAATTTTATTTCAATGACATGAATAAACAGCAAGCAAATGCCTACCTTGTCCTCCGACTCACTTTTGGCCTCTGCTTTGCTTGGTGAAACCTTAAGAAAAATGAGAAACCAAAACACTGTCATCATGCATGGAATATGCCCAATTCAGAATATTTCAACAGATTCTTTAAAAAAAAAGATCAATTTGATAAAAAATATCAGGGTTATCCCATGAGAAGGGAAAGAAGAATGCACACAGAACTGTAAACATCAAGCAATAACTTATTTGCCAAATGGGAAAATATCATTGTGTATTAATAAATGAATTAGTTTCCTAAAACTAACTTTGATACAGTGGCTGAAAATAAAATGGGATCAAGAATATATCAAACAAGCCTGGCTATTCAGATATTCAGATATTCAGAATATATCAGACAAGTCTGGATATCAGACAAGGTCTAGGTATTCCCTCAAGATGAAGTCAATTGTGAATTCTGATCTTCCTTGATCATAAACGTATGGTATTTCCTGTCATTTTACATTGCTAATTTACTATGTTCATTATATAGCTTCCTCTCTTATTTCAACATCTATTCTTCATTGTAGTTAATGGTTTTGTTGTCTGTCTCAACTGTTTCAGTTATACAGTCAATAACTAATCGTCTTGTTCTGCTTGTACATTTAGACATTAATAAAAATGTAATAATGCAGGAAATATTATTTCTCTCAGAACTACGCAACTTCAGCCTTACAGCTTTCATACTATATCAGCAATGTTAGGCAGCTATTGCATTGCTTATTATATCTTTCCATTTCTTTACCAATCTGGACCTTCTCTAAGACATCAGTTCAGCTTCACACCATTAATCTTTGGTGCCGGCCACGTAAGATTCACCTACTTGTGTCAAATTAGACTTTAAGAAACTTCCTTTTTTTCTAAAGGAAATATCCTATGGAGCGCAGTTGAAGGCAATGACTTACCAGTGTTTTAAGGAAACTCATCATGGAATTATTCAACTCTGTTGCAGCAACCGACTTGGAGCTCTCTTGCTTTACCTCTGTCTTGTCAGGATCCTCAGAGACCGGGCAACTGGCACCTGCCACGTCCTGCTGCACCCCTTTTTGGTTGCAGTCATCTAGGTCCTAAAAAGCGGGGAACAGCTTCTTCAGTTCTGACTTGTTTAATTTCCAGTGGAATGTAAAAGTAACATTTGTGATTTGCATCGTGTCACTCTCAGAGTCACAACCCTAATTCCAGCCATACTTCTCCAGCCTACATACCCCCAAACAATCAAGCCTTTATACAAATCCCTCCCCTCCACCACCCTTTTCTAATAAATACAACATTTGCAGTCAGCTGGAGGAACATTGTTTTGAGCTACAGAGTACAACAAACACAGCAAGGAAAGCGGCACACGGCATCCAAAACAACTCCCCTTTTCTATTAATGAGACGGAGAACTTGTGAACAGCAACAAACGACTGAGATTATGGCCATTGTGTCTGAGTATACCCTACAAAGTTTCTGGCACTTAATATATGGGTTCCTGACATCATTTTTATTTAGGAAACACAATGACGCAGTTTCACACGAAAAGTGTGAAAAAATCCCCACGTTATCAAAAACAACTTGGATTTTTATAAGTCTTTCAGGGCTGCTTCTCTCATACATGTGGGCCCAGCTTTACAAAAGAGACCGTAGTTTTTCTTAATAATGCTCAGCTCTCTCTCTTAAGACAATATTTTCAAAAGGAGTGCATTTCCCATTTAGGCAATCAAACAGGAACCAGATTTTCAAAAAGTGCCTTTGGGACAATTCTAGACTAATATTCAAAAGAACTCTGCCGTGTTTTCTGATGGTCTGGTGACTGACCTTGGGAGCTGCACTCCTTTGCAAACCTGGCTGTTAGGGCATGTTTATCCCTCATCCCCAAATTGGCACTGCAGATGACAAGGAAAGAAACCTAAAGAAGAGGACAAAAAATATTCCAGCTTCCCAAACACCTTTTCCTTTACTGCCTCACCAGGCGAGAACACCTCTCACATCTGTAAGGCTCCACCCTGCAAAGTCCTTTCTGCCGCTTGAAAAGTACTGAGTATCCACAGAGTCTCCGAACTCCGTGCAGGTCAAGGTGCTGAACACTTTGCAGGATTAGGCCCAAGTCTTCAGGGTCTTAGTTATCTGTCTCTTCCAACACTGTAAGCCACCAACAGCAATGCATTTAGCAAAGAACTGTGGGAGACAAGACATACCGTTCAACCAGTACCATGTGGGGATCCTGGCTCCTAGCAGATCAATTTTGAAAATGGCTAGCACTAAGTTAACAGAATAGCTAATCTCAGCTGAAGGAGTTCTCAATTACAATTTATGATACCTAAATTTATAAAAGACCCTTTTCAAGAAGGATTAGGCAAATTTCTCTCTCCCTTTTCCCTTTGGTATTTTGGGGCTCTATTTTGTAAACCTTCATGTATGTCAGCTGTCTTGATGGAACAACTAATGTTTTTCATGCGATTAAAAGTCTTCAGGATCAGGCCAAGAGTTGATGAATGTAGTCCCAGACCTACAGAGGCACTGAGGCACCTCTCACTGAAATGATTGTCCTATTCGAAGCCCTTTGTATTGGTGTAGTAGTGGTAGAAAGCAGCCAGAATCTGGGTACAACAGCTACACTTCTGGCACGGACGAAGCTCAGCTTGTGTTGCACGGCCTTTCCTCACCTTCCAGCTTGGGGTGGCTTGTGGAGCTGAGCTTTTCCTGAGACACAAAAAATAGTGTCCCGATGGATAACATTACTTCTCACCTCCATGGGACCCCTCCAAAGTCATTCTTCATGCTTGGGCAATTTGACACCCTATCAAGGTAGGTGAGGGAGAAGAAAGGAGGAAAAATGGACCCATACTTCTCATTTTAGCAGCCTGTTTGAAGAGCGGTTCAATATGGATGATCAAAATCCTACCAGCTATGTATAAAGACAGTGGCTTTCTCCCAGGGTGTGTGTAAAAGACATTCATATACAAGCTGAGTAGTACATTTGAGATTAAAACAAAAATAGAGTCCTATATAATATTAATCCAAATTACATATGTATATTTCTTGCATATCTTAGCTGTCTCTGATTAGGGACTCAGAAATGCTCAATCTCTCTTCTAAATAGACCATAATTATACAGTGGTGCATCTGCTAGGAATTATATAATGAAAAGAAATCAATGCACAGCAATACTGATTTTCCCAGTTGAGTACTTGGTTCTTGAACATCATCTTAATTATGTTAATCAACCGTTGGATTTAAAAAAATATATGTATCACTTAAATTGTTTGAATTTTTTCTGTTTTTCTCCCATAAAGGGGTCCCACATTTTTGTCCCTATTTTTGGGTACTTGCATGCCTGATATGTATTCTAGGAGTGTATGAAGCAGACTGTTCGATTCAGATTCAGATTTGGCCTGAATTGAGAACAGCAACTCAGTTCATTGATTTGGATCACTGTCCCCAATTTGATCTGGCTGAATCCGAGTCTGAAGGTTCGATGTTGATTTGGAAAATCAGCAATTCAGCTATAGACACCGCTTTAAATGTTTTTTTCTACATACCTCAAGGTAGCAGGCATAGCTTGTGAACACTGTGATGGTGGGGCAGATGGAGCGTCCAACAGGAGCATGGTGGGGGAGGGCATCATGTGCTCGGTGGCAAAACGAGAAGTGGGCCAGAGGTACTTCTCGTCCACTTCCAGTTCTGCCAGGGAGTGTGCAGGGGGGTCTCCCTGTGCCCCCTTGGCTCGGCAGTTGGCCATGGTGGAACCCCGGGTCCCCCCCCAGACCCAGGAGGCACCAGTCACTGCACCGGGGGGGTGCAGGGGCCCCCCCAATACACTTCCTGGTGGACCTGGAAGTGGGCTTCTGGTCCACTTCCAGGTCTGCTGACGAGCATGCTGGAGACCACCCCCCAATCCCATGGGACTCTCCATCTGCCCCAGCATCGCAGCATTCATGAGCCGCCTGGTACCCTGAGGTATGTAGAAAAAACATTTAAAGCTGTGTCTATGTCCCAATCTCTGAATCTTTCCGAATCGATTTGGAGGGTTCTGATTCAATTCAGAAAAATTAAAGGGTCTCCTGATTCGATTTGGATTCAGAGATTCGGGCACCAAACCAGGCTGAATCTCCACCGAATCAAGCCAGGGACTAAAGCTTCTCTCAGCCTTAATGTATTCGGAGTCATCTCCAATTGGGAAATGACATGTCTCAGGCACTAGTTATTTACAACCATGTTACTCTATGTATAAAATAGACATACATTTCTGTCCCATTTAAAAAATCTAGGACATAAGATTTTTTCCCTGTTTTTAATGTCTGGTAGTTAGAATTCCTTCCAGCCAGACTTACTTACTTAATGTCTCATGAATTGAGTCTAATAACACTTAATCCTTAAGCCTATAATCTTTAACATTTTCAATAGTTTTGTTTTATGAGATGATAAATTAATACATCAAAGAGTAGGCAAACAAAAAAAATGAATAAAAGACATTAGCTAAGGTAAAAAACAGAAATAAATGAAAAGTTAACTCAGCTACACAGCACTGACAAAGATTTTACAAGGCAACTAAATTTAATCTTTTAACCACTACATATGAAACTACATAACTTACAATTGGTGAGGCGACATAGTGAAAATGGGTCTTTCTTTGACCCCTTTTCCTCATTTGAACATCACAAAATGTTCCAGAGAGTAGAACACATAAGCATTTCAATAAGGAAGCAAGTGAAATGCCAGAAATTGTTTCCAATCAACGCTAGCCATTTTATACCAGGAGCTATACTGGCCCTTGGGGATACTTTTTGTGCTGTGGCCTCCTGCTCTACTGATATAGGTGCTGCGATCACAGTTACACAGCACGTTGGCTCCTAAACAAGTTCAGCTGCTGATTTCAGTGGGTCAAGATCAAGCCCTGGCTGAGATTCACACGTTGCTCTTCTGCACCATGACAAATTACTGCAAAGGGCAGGACTGCATGTGCCTGATGCCACACTTCTTACCCACTTATAGAAATGAGCCATTCACTGGGAAAACTGGAATAGGAGAAGTACCTGGAGGGTGAGCTGGTCTGCAAACTGAAAAGCTGTTGCTTCTACTAATGACTGTGGTGAAGCACTTCTCTGCCTCCATTCATATTCCCGCTCTTTGTTAATTAAGCTCTGAGTTCTACAGTATGCATCCTCTAATTTAAAACACACAGTCATGCATTTAATTCCTTTTCCAGTTTACTTTCCTATCTCTCCATCTACCCTGGTTTGAGATGCATATAAAAGTGCCTGTATTGTACCTTAATAAAACCTTCCCTGGGAAACATCAAAGCAGCATGGCAGAAAACACAAAAAACCAGGCCGGGGGCCAAAGTGCAGTTACAAAGACCAGTTACATGTTGCTCCGTGTCCTTTGCCTCTCTCATTGCAGACACCACACTCCAGTTCTTTCATGGTGTCAAGTCGCATTATAGAGCATAGATCAGATAACTTACACTAAGGTGGAAACTTTAAAGCTTCTGTTTTTTAAGGTTTGGCATGTTTCTTTCCGGTGATTTGGTACAGGCACTTCCCTGCCTCTTTAGGTACCTAAGTAACTGTCCCTTAATCTCTCTGATCTTCGGTTCTCCACTGTCACAATGGGAATGATGACAGGAGGCAAGGCCTCAAGAAACTACCTTGTTCAAAGAGACATGAACATCTGTAGCTACACCTTACTTTGTCAGATGCTGTGCATAGACATCCAGGGGCAGGGGCCATTTGTACACGCCACAAAATTGGCCTTTAAAGTGGCTTAATGCCCTTTTGTACTGCTTTAATGATGCAGCTGTTTGCATGCGTCAGCAGCATAATGCACGTTAAATGACTCTGGGATGCAGCAAAATAAAACATCTCAGAGGTGGTTTAGTTTGCCATGAAGGAAAGCACTGGGCCCTGTGCATCTCAGAGGCTGGCTCCACTGAAGATAAAAAAAAAAAGGGAGGCAAGCCTGATCTTTTTTTTCCCCCTCCCCGGAGCCTATCTACCTGCCTATGTGGGGGCCTTGTGCTTCCTTCTGCAGCTGCAGTGCCCCCTGGGACCGCTCAGGCGGGGTGCTGCGGGGGGG
>NW_017728942.1:2671360-2673720 GCF_001723895.1 Crocodylus porosus
AGCTCAGGGATCGCTCAGCCCACTGGCACTTGCCTTCCCCTCCCCGCTGCCGGGGTTGAGCCCACCCCCTGCGTACATGCCACCGGGGTTTACTTCACTCTAAATTGAAGTGGTGTTTTTAAAGACCCACCGCTTCAATTTAGGGAGAATTAAACTGAAGTAACCCCCCCCGGGGCATGTACAAATGCCCTGGGTACTAAATACAAAGGAAAAAAAGTCATTTAAATAGAAAGGATAGAGAAAGGGGGAGGGGAAAAAAAAATCAGTCTATGAATTTACTTGATGGCATGGAAAACGATGGGTACAAAAAAGGCAAGAGTCATTAGGAAACAATATTTCTTCTTAACACGGGTGGGGGGGAGGAGATTAAAATAAAACCAAAGATTATAATATGAACAGAAAAACAACTCAACTCTTCCTTTGCCAATGTGTTTCCAATAGATGATATCTTTGATATTCTTGGAGATAAAGAAATACTTGGAGCTCTAAGCAGCTTCAATTTTATCAATCTGTCATTCAAGCATTCAAATCCCTTAGTTCCTGTTTTTGAGATTATTTCTCCCTGTGCCACAGGGCTTAAAGAGAATTGTTTACAACTGTTTCACAAAAGAACATATACTGGTGTGGGCAAGTGGTGGGTGGGAAAGCAAAGGGCTCCTTAATAGGTGTGAAATCATGTATCGTAATTAAAACTTTAGAGCTCCTTTGCCTGCAAGCTCACACATAGCACATTTCTCACACCGGCATGCAGCGAGTTAAGTCCATAAGTTTCGTTTGCAATAACAGAACTTTTCCTGCTTAATTCTCCACCCAAGATGACATGCTATACAATGACAGACAATGCTTCAAGTGGCTAGGGCGACAATTCTTGCAAGGGTTTGACACGACATTTTGTATAGCTGCCAGTTACAGGCCAAAGCCATGTCAGGAACGATACATCTCGTGCAAAATACATACACTCCATACCAACTTCAGCCTCTGCCCGCCAAGGATGGCATCTATAGTGATAGTGCGCATACAACAAAAGCCGTCTCAACCTCACCAAAAGTGAGGCACCAGACCAAAGAAGCAGGATGCAGAATATACAATTGCTAGACAAAACCAACCTCAGCACCGGAAACGACTTAAAACAGATGACATCAGCAAAAGGGCTCAGCTCAGTGACAACCGCTCAGACTTCTAACCTGAGTTCTTTCATTTTTCTGTGAGCATTTATTTAAAACTTATGGCACTGTCTAATGGCCCTCACTGCTTAAACACAAGGGTATGTTATAGAGTCATACAGCAATTCCAATGTGGTTCATTCCTGACCTGAAACACTCCTCTGAGCAAACAATATTCAGCAAGGTGGACAGGGTAAGGAGGAGAAAGAAGATCAGTAGCAGCTTGGGTCTTTGTGCTGCTCTCTATAGCTTCAGTGGTAATGTCAGTGGGGTAAGCAATGCAGAATCTGGCCTTAACTATGCAAGTCAGAAATAATAACTATGGAGCTTAAAAACATCACATTTTTAGAGCTATATATATAACTATATAGAGCTATATATATCATATATATAACCACAAAAACTTCTGCATCAGCTTGCTCCCTAATATGCACTGCAAAGCCCTAGAGACAAATGGTAATGAAAGAAACCCCTGGAAATAGCACAGCAGGAAAGTCACTATGAGAAGCTAAATGTTCTTACATAAATACTCAATGAATTTCTGTGAGAAGTCAAAATTTTGGGTAATAAATACCTTAAATACGCATACTATAGTCTTAGTTCAGCCATTAGAAAAAAAGCATATCAAAAGAAAGTATTCTTGCCAACACTTTTGTTTGTATGAATCACGGCTCAGTGAAACATTTCAGGCATATCATTTATCTTTTCTTTGGCTTAAATAGTAAATGCTTCATCAATTCATGAATTCTGTCCTTGTTTTAATTATGCTGCGTTCTGAATGTAGTTTTGTAGACCACAAAAATAAAGACTGGTTTGCCAAACACAGAATGTTTGTGCAGTTTCTAGGCTAAAACTGTGCAGTCTATTTCTCTTCACTATCAGCAATGTTATTTGTTATTTGCTGAGGCTCAGTTCAGTGAAGCCTTGATTCGATCAAGTTCTTATAGATCCTGATAATCCCAGTCCACCAGAACATCAGTAACTTTGTTTTTTCATATTTTGTGAGACCACAAACACAATAGTGACAATATTAAATTAGCAGATGTTTGGAGATTTTTTTTAATGCAACTTTACGGCTTAGTTCTTCTGTGCCACCATGTGTGCAGATGTGTGTAACCATTGTATAGTGCATGTATGCATTTGAAGGCCCAATCAAAGCTTGTTAATGGCATTTAACGGTCACAAACTCCTGCAAGA
>NW_017728942.1:2673731-2687390 GCF_001723895.1 Crocodylus porosus
AAGGTCTGGAACAGTCTGCCAGCGGAGGTGGTTCAAGCACCTACATTGAACACCTTCAAGAGTAAATTGGATGCTTATCTTGCTGGGATCCTGTGACCCCAGCTGACTTCCTGCCCTTTGGGCGGGGGGCTGGACTCGATGATCTCCCGAGGTCCCTTCCAGCCCTGATGTCTATGAATCTATGATTCTATAAAAAAATTCCCTAACCCCGTTGTAATCAAAAGTTTGATGGCATTACTATTATATACCTTTTTTGCTGTTTAAACTGGTTATGAAGTGTACGCTCTCGGCTTGGGTGAAATGCGACTTAGATAGGTATGCCTCGAGATGGGGAAGCAGGCAGCCCTGCTTCTGCATGTGTCAGCATGGGGGCTCCACTGTGGCACCCTTGCACTAAGGCATGTGGAGTCCCTGTCTCAAGCACCCTGCACCCCAGCCAGCCAGGGACCAGTTGACCAGGGTGCGGGGTGCCTTAGCACGGGGGCTCTGCAGCACGAGGAGATGGGGGAGAAGGCAGCCCTGCTCCCCTGGCTCTGCAATTGTCCTGACACGCGGCACTTGGGTGTGCTTTTTCGGGGGGGGGGGGATGGCTTTTCCAGTAGGAATTTTTACCCCAGTGCTGCACATTAGCAGCAGGGCACATGGTGTAATATGCAACATGTGTGGTTTGTAGTCCTGTGAAGAGGTTTGCAATGCCACAAACGGCATGTGCCTGCACATCTGGATCCAGCCATTCTGGCCAAAGAATTGTGTTTAAAAAAAATAAAATAAATTGAACTGGGAATCTTATGTATTTGTTTTTAAAGATGGAAGACACACGTGTTAAGGCATGCTCTTTAAATAAAATTGTGAGTATTTTTGGATGCATTGGAAAATGACAGACTTTCTAAGGATAGTTTTCAAACTGGGAAAAAAGACAAAACATATTGAAAAAAGTATTCAGTATTCACTCAGCTCTGTCTTAAACGGTGGGTGAATTTCGATTCAGTAGGCCCAAGTGAGTATAAATACACAAGTGTGCATCTGTACCACCCTATATGTTACAAATTAGCTGTCTGAGATACCCAGTGAGATTTTGAAGGACAAAGGCACAAAAGTGCATTTGTTGTCCAGAACCCATGTTTTCCATTCTTATTATAAAAGAATACCTACAGGCAAATCTTTAAAAATTAAATTGAATGATAAATGAATGTATTCTAAGATTGATATTTTACAGTTTGAGGCTAGAGCTCATATCCAAAACTTGGTGGGGAGAAGCAGTAGAGACTGGAAGGGAGAATAAGTTTCAGAATAGAAACCAGAGACCCAGTGTTGGAAAGAACAGCGTGACACTATAAACCGAGGTGCTCAAAGCTCATAGGTGTCTCTTTGTGAACTCTCAACACTGTTCCAAGCAGCAATTACCAATGCTCAACCATTATTGTAACTGGATGAGTTAGTCTAGGTACATCAATATAATAGTCACTGTTAAAATTACCCTTTCCCCCTATTAGATTCTGATTAACAGCTGTGTTTTTCTAGAGTCAGGATTCTTACCCAGAGATCATACAAAAAATATTTGACATTTCTGCTGGGATCACAGCAACTAATAAGGAATGACACCACTTTACCTCAGTTGAGGGCTTAGCCCTTTGAGCAGTGCAGCCACAGTCAAAGTGCAGTTATACTCAAAGTCAATCCCGTAGTGATATGAGACTTTCCAGGCAGAGTCCCTGGAAAAATAGCTTCCCTTATCCCTGAAAAAATAGCTTGTTCTGTGTACTCAGCTGGTAAAAAGCCGCATAACTATTGAAGTCAATGGAGCTATGCTGATTTACACTAGGTGGGGATAGAACCTAGTAGAATAATGAGAACCTATTAATGATAATTTAGGATCAGAAACAGATCAGATTACATTTCCTTCTCCATCCCACTAAATCTACTTTATAGGGCTGATGGCACCAAATAAATTAAATATAGTAAAACACCACACTTCTTTCTTGGTTCTTTACAGCAGGAGGTAAATCTTCCAGCAAGAAGCAAAATGACCAGTCACAAACCTAAAACCCCTCAGCCGTTTCACCAGAAAAATGGTTAAGATAAAAAAACAATTACTCGTCTAAAACTCCAAAATCTAAGGGTCGTATCCATTTCCAGATCTGCCCCTGGACTGCGTTGTGGCCTTGGGTAAGTTTTTTAACTGCTTTGCACCTCATTCTCACTGTGTAATGCCTCAAATATTTAAAGAACTGTATCTCCTTGGATGAAAGGCATAATACATTAAAGCACACCAAATTGCTGCTGTATTTTACTCTTTATTAAAGGCTGTGACAGGGATGTATGCTATGCAATAAGCAGCATAAAAAGTTCAACTTTTATAAGCGTGATCTGAAATGTGTCCAAAGAGTTTCCTAAAACGATCCAGTATCAGGCAGTGAGCATCTAAAGCATGAAAGTCACTTACATTTCCAGGTACATTTTTTTCTTCCCCTTGCAGCTGCTGTTCATCATCCGAACTAATGGGGCATGACTTGAGCTAGCTTGACTAAGTCTTTGGTAAAAATACAAATGAACTTACACTTGAGGTCAGACACCACCAGTTTTGTCCTGAAATGCATACCCCAGCTTTTATTACTCTGCCAAGGAGGACACTTCACCCTCCACCCCCCTCCTGCCAAACCTGCCTGTCAGGGAGTTACCACACCAGTGCTAAGAATATCCACTATTCTCTGGCTCCTTCCTACAGCCATCATAATGCGATACTGTCCTGCACCATTAATATTCCTAAGAGATTTCATTAAGAAGGAAATTGATATTCCTGTTCAAACACTTGCCTTCCCCTGTGGGACATCACTTGGCGTGCTCTGTAATCCAGCAGCCTCTTCTGCTGTGATGCCTCCGTCAGGAATGTCTGTAGCCTGACTCCCCTCTTGGGTTTCAATTTGCGTTTTACTCTTTTCCTTTCCCTTTTCCAGTTTGAAGAGTCTGTCAAAAAAGGTTACTTGCTTTGGCTTTGACGGGACAGCATTCTCTCCCTCAAGTGATGCTGATGCTGCTAGTTCGGTTTCACTAATGGATGCTGCAGAAGGGGCCTGGTTTAGGTTTTTATGCAAGCCTTCCTCTGGTGCAGCTGTTGCTGGAAGCTCGACGGTCTCACTCGATGCTTTGTTCACTTCGGGCATCTCTGAGCTGACATCAAGCGTAGCTGATCCAACTGATGAATCTGTAGCTCGCTCTTCAGTACGTCCTGGTACAGGCCGTGAAAATGCCAAGACAAAACGAGATTTAGCAGCTGGCATGGGCTTCTTGGCTCCATTCCCAAGATTTTTTCCGTTCACATCAGAAACGGAGCTTATCTCCATTGTCTTCTGGGAAGAAACAGCCGCATTATCTTCTATAATACTTGCCCTCGCATCCACTGCAAATAGAAACATAAAACAGCAATTATCCAACCAACCAAGGAAGTTGTACTAGTTATTCTATTAATTGGGGTGGCCTCGATCTTTAATAAACTCATTCTAAAACTCAGTGCTTGAATGAGGACCGTACACACTGTTACATGTTAAAAAATGAACCAGTTGTTCTCTTGTTGCTACTTATCCATGGGGCCTGATCCTCTGAATTTCTAAAGTCCTCTGGTCTCATTGAAATCAGCATTGGGAAGCACTGGGTATTCAGCATTTTTCAGGATCAAGCACATTTTCTCTCTCTCACACGGACACACGGACGCATGCACACAGAGTGATACGCTCGAGCCATAGTGAGATATTGGTTGAGGCTGGTGCTAATTTAGCCCAGTAGGCAGGGAAAAGGAAAAAAAAAAAAGAAAACACTGACTCAGATGTCTGTAGCATTAGAATTAAGCAAACAAGTACATTTACTTTATCTGGGATTATTTTTCTATCAAAATTTAAAAGGAAATGAAAAAAATCTACAAAACTTGAGATCCAGCTGTGTTAATAAATCCTTTTTAATGTAAGTTAACAAAGTTAATAAGAGTGGGGGAAAAACGGACTGTAGTAACAACTGACTTGATTTGCTCTTTTAACAATATACCTTTTAAAGTGGCCATACCTTTCCTGACTCACTTTTTCAGCTTTTACTCGAGGTTTACTATGGATCTGATTCTCCTAATTGTAGCTCCATTGCCTTCAGCAAAATTTACTGGGTTTAGACTGAATGAAGCCCAATAGCATGAATAGAGAGACAAACAAAGGGAAGAAATGGGAAAATGAAGCACAGTGACCCGACTCCTCAGCGAATGGGAAGAATGCAGCAAAAGCGCTGATCCCATCATTTTCTTCTATTTTGCTTAGCCAGTTTTATCCCCTTGACATTTTATTTTATTTTATTACATTGGTGTAATATTGATATGGTAGCTGGGGGCCTATCATGCTGTATGTTGAATAAATATATTCCAGATCCTGCTAAAACTTGATAGGATTTCTATATTTACCTACAAACATAAAAAAAAAAAAAATCAAATTTGAAGGTGCAAATGTTATAATTTTACTCAGAGTAGCTCTTTGTTTTTGGAGGGGCTCAATCATGGGATTACTTTTGAGCCCAAACTATGCAAAACATCCCTTTTTTTTTCTTTTAAACAAAACATGCCAATTTTCTAACCTACCATAACAAATAACAAAAAAAATTAAACCAGAAGGGTGAAATAATTTTCCATTTTGCTCCTGTGTTTGCATTTTTGGGGTGCAATTCTCACAAGCCCCCAACTGATGTGAGTGAAGCACAAGCGGAAAAAGCAACATGCTCACATTCAGTGACATGGCTGAGCTGATGGCTCACTTCAGTAGATTATAAATGGAAGGTCACAGTGAGGCTCCCCAGGATACATTCGTTTTATTCTGAGCTTTTTCCATTGCCCATGTATAGCCTGGGCCTGTTTACTCCTTGCAGAAACCACAATGTTTTTCTAAGCTTTTCCTTGGTAGAGAACAAGCAGATTCTCATTTGCAGACTGTGATAGCATGCCATTCTCTACAGTGAATGACTATATTATTACCATATTTTTTTGTATTGGTGTAGTGTCTAGAGACCCCAGGCATGTTTCAAGGTGATGTACAAAGGCAGAACAAGACAATCCCTTGGTTTACACAGAGGCCATCAGTCTCATACACACTCTTTCCCGGGTCTTGATGACGTTAACTCAGTGACTAGGTAGCGTATACGCTTGACAATGCTCACACGTACTCTAGGGTTTGTTACCAAAATAGAAACAGCTAGGAACAATCATAAAATGCAGGGACAAGAGAAAGAGCAGCAGGAGCTCACTGCTCTTCTAAGGTAATGCAAACTGAGAAGCTTGCAACCATGAGAGAAGCAGCTGATGTGAAGGGAAAGCTTTGAGGATAATATTCACAATCACGGCCAGGGTCTTGCCAGATGCCAAGATCTCTAGTTCCTTTGACTTCTCTTATTTTACCATTTTCATTTTGGCCTTTTTCAGTTTCTCATTGTGCTTTGCATTTGAACAAGTGCATGGAAATAGGGGGCACAACTATTTCCACACCTTGCTTGGCAGGTAAATAGATGTTACTTTCTAGGTTTGTACTTTAAACGGAATATTGCCCCGGCACAATATAGGTCCTGTCTGCTACTGTTTAGGTAAGAAAATAACCCACGTGGCCCCAGGTCTGTTTATTCATTAAAAAAAATATAGTATCTAAATTTGCTTCTGCAATATTTGCTATGCATCTGCTTGAGCATATGGGTCTACATAAGGAAGTTTTCACACAGGTGCTCAGGAGCCATTTAGGATCAATTTGGGTCCACTAATCATTAATATAAATTCCCTCTTGGCACTCTGGAATTTTTCCTGAAAGAGAATTAAAGTATCAAGCCCTTGCTAATTAATTTATTAACAGAGGAACATTAGGAGGGCATCTTCAAGATGACAGACATGGAAACCAATCCAGAAAAAAGAAAGAAAAAAAATAACCAGTTATTCATTTAGGAAAAGAAAATTCCATCAGAAAATAATCATAGCAGGTCCTGTGTTTTGGTTACATGTCATACATAATAAGCTTTTAGATAACTGAGAACATGTTTTGGCATCAAAACAGGAAGATCATCTCATGTTAAAAACAAACAGGGTGTGAATGCATGAAAATATTTATTCTGCAATTACCCTGGAAGGAATGAAATATATGCTTTATAGTGTGTCTGTCAGGCAAATGCTAGTCAAACTTTGTTTCGAGAAAATTTTGCTCATACAGCAAGTGTAAGCAGGTCATGCCATAAGAGAGCTCCTTTACTATCTTCTTCCCCTCCTTGCACAGGCATGAGAATAATCAACTACTGAACTGAACCCTAGATGCAGGCGGAGGTGCGTTACATGGGAGGAATCCCATAAACCCCATACCCAGGGCCTATTTAAAAATCCCTGGTACATTATTTTATTACAATTGCAGCTTTTGGGTAGAGACCAGGAATTTTACTAGTTAATGCTAGAGGTATTGCTTACTGAAGCAAGTGCATAACCAGAGCCGATTGAAAAATCTTCAGCCTTATACATGAGGCAAAGCTGGATCAGGCCACCACAGAGACTTTCAGTAATGTGTTTAATCAAAGAGCATGGAGTTGTACTTATGCCAAATGAATTGCAAATTGGAGAGCAGCATGAAGCAGTTCTGTTGAAATTGAAATGTTTTAGGGAAATACATTGATTGACAAACTTGTTGATGGGAACAAGTCAAAACATCTCATTTCAGCTTTCCCATTTTGTTTCAAGAATGTCAAAATGTTTCATTTTCATTTACATACACCTGCAATTAATTGCAAATTCAGAAATTAATCTCTCTCAAGATCAAAAAGCATCTGCACAAATGCAATCCAAAATTCCCATTTCCACTAAATCTTCTTTGCAGCCACGTGAGTTAGCTTGGGCCTTATTCATCTCCTAAATTACTCAATGTGAGCTGAACTGGGTACCAGCAGAGCTTAGGAACCCCCTTTCTGCATCTCCCAACAGTACTTTCCTTTCTAATGCCATCCACTGTCAATTCTTGGTGTCCCATGTGCTATTCCTTAGTGTCCCAATTCTCTGGTATTTCTGGGGTGCTTAGATGATAACAACACAATAATTTTTAAGTCCTACATTCTTCCCTATCAGTAGATTTCCAAACACTACACAAGTTGGTATCAGTAGCATCATTTTTCAGATGGGACACAAACACACACACACACACACGTGTCCTGCCCAATGCTACCCACAAAGCCCTGAATGTAACATTGAACTCTCAAGTCCCAGGCTAGCATGCCAAGGAGTTCAAGGTCAATCCAGCACGACTCAACAGGACGTTGATGGCTGACATCAGTATACAATGATTTCAATACAGCACACAATGACTAAGGTTGTATTCTTTTTGCCCTATAACTACTCTGCAAAAAGAAAAAGAAAGAGAAAAAAATGGGTTAATGAGAGAAACAAATGCTTTAAGAGATTTTTGTCTAGTCTTAAAATCCCAGTTCAGCAAGGCATCTAAACACACACTCAACTTTAAGCCCACGTGCAGCCCCATTGAAGGTAAGCTTATTCTTGGAAGCTTAGAAGGGTTAGGGCTGTGGGCATTTTCACCACTTTCATTAGAACAACGTATGGAAAAAGGTCACAATTTTTTCAATATTACAGTTTCCTGCTCCTCCTGGTTAAAAAAAAAAAAGAAGTCTCTTTAAAATGTCTGACATAGCTTTTCCTTTGCAGGTAGCCTCTCCATCTGTCCAGTAACCACATACAATTCCAAAGTTTGGCTCTGATGCTGGAAATATACACAGCAGGGACTGGTGTGATGCTCACAGAGGAACAAATGGACCATGATGTCAAGAAAAATCATAGCACTCCAACAAACTAAGTTCTTAGGTCTTATTTAATAAAAAAAAAAGGAATAAAAAGGTACAGATGAAATGACACGGCTTGCATTTCAGGCATTGAGATCAACATAGATGCAAACATCAGGCTGGATTGTTTCTTTTTTTAATTACTTCTGCCACCCCAGAGACAACAGCAAAAATGGTGCATTATACTTTTAAATCTGATTGATCAGATCTGGAATTGCGTCTGTTCATTGTGGAGACTTCACCCAGAAACTCACAGGCAAGCAACATGGATTACAGAGCACCAGTGTATAGTGCCACCAGTGAGACATCATTTTTACGTACATACATATAGCTCTACACAGAGGGATTTACAAATATAGGCATGAGTGAAAAGGTGACAACCAGACATACATGAAGAAAGGATGTCCTAGATGCTGGCTAAAGCTGTTCATCAGAAAAAAAGGCAGACATCTAGCCAGGCCTCTATCTTGTGAAAGTAACAGATGTCAGAAAAACACTTTCAAAGGAGCAAAAGTAATCCTCATGCAACTCCTTCAAAATGCCTTCTTAAAAACTAAAGCATTGTGTTTTTACTTCTGGATTGCAGCCCAAATGTTTAATTTATGCTATATAAATAAAAGGTACCAGGTACCAGGAAGGGTTATGAGTCAGAAGAGAGTACCATAAAACTTCACTGTAGGGTGAACATGTCACAGCCCATGTTTTCTTACTCTTTTCACTAATGTCCCAATAAAATGTGTGGTCACAAGATGGTCCTCACATGAGACTGAGGGAAAAGGAGCAACTGGCCCTTCCTCAAAGATGGATATAAGACCTTCTCCCAGGCCTTCGAAGGGCAACACAAGTTGCTTCAGTCATTTTCCCTTTTGCTTCACCTGTAATACCTGAAGCCACAGAGCTACAATGAAGATGAAGAACAAAACCCTATCGAGCCATCCACAGAATATTCTGTCAGTGGAATGACATTATTTACAGGTACGCAAAAGTCTTCCTACAGGGAATTTCCAACTCATCAACATTTGTTTTTGTCCTGAAAAGGGATAAAGTTATAATGTTGAATCTTTTTAAAAGAAAATGAAATTTTGAAAGACATTGCATTCTGAAAGCTCCAAAGTTTCCTTTAGACGTTTTTGAGTTATTGCAAAGCATTTCAAGATTCCTGCCACTGAAAGGTTGTATTTTATTTTACAGACTTGACCCCAAAAAGTTCCTTTCAAATCAGATCAATGTTAAGCTACATTTCCCTACTGGAATCTATTCTCTCCGTAAACTGGCTCTACAGTGCATTGCAAAAGATGTGCTCCCCAAGGAAATTAGCTCAGAGGAAGTATGTGGGACCAAAATTATAGCTCCTATTAGGAAATGCGTGAAGGAACTAGAGTTTAATTTTCTGTTTTGAAATAAGATTTTTTTTTTAAATGTAAAGTGCATCAAACAAAATATTTGAGGTCATGTGCATCTAACCCAAAACCAAATGCTTCCATTTTGATTTTGCCCCTATGGAAAACAGCAGGTTTCCCATAGAAGACAGGCACTACATCAAGTAGCTGTAATGGAAGCTGTAAATATTAATTCATATAAATATTGGTTAGGTAACCCAAGTAAGGACTATAAAATATGGGCCTAAAAAAATATCTTCTTGCTTATGCAGGAGGATAAACACAGCATGAAGACAAGGAAGAAAACAATGTGCAGGACTTGACACACGTCTGTTTTCAGAAGCTGAGCTGGGGCCTTTTGAGAAGACATTAAGCAATAGGATTGTGTGTTGAACAAGGGCTGCACGATGAACTCCCAGTAAAACAAATTTTTAATTTTTGTTTTGTTTTCCTGTTTCCTTGTTTCAGGGCAGCAGACAAACCAACACTGTGTACGCTCTGCAGTAACGGACCACTCAAATGGTGGCAACAGGAGCTACTCACTTAAGAGTGAGTGAGCAGCAGTGGGTTTTTTGTTTTTTAAAAAATGTTGTATTTTACAGGGCTGTTAGCCACAAAATGTGAGTCACTATGCTGAAACAACGGTTGTCTAGCTGGAACGTATGTTGGATTAACACAGCGTAGGTGCAATCAGAATTTTGGACAAGTCTTTAAAAAAATTAATTAAAATACATATTTAGATCCTAAAAATGCTAATACTATTTGGCTCCGTGGTTCCCAAAATTTTTTGGCCAGGACCCGCTGCTGGGAGCCGGGTGTGGTGGCGGCAGTGGCAGCACCCTGGGAGCGGGGGAGCTCCCGGCAAACAGCATGCCTCAGTCCTTTATACACAGTGCCGCCAGCATTGCCCCCGTGACCCTCATTTGGGTCGTGACCCAAGGTTGGGAATCGCTGATTTAGATGCTATATTTATATATAATATCTACATATAGATATATCTATCTATATGTATCTAGATAGGTAGATAAACAATTACTTTAAGCAGAAGTACTTCTTTTTCTATTCCTGTTTGTGAATGTAATGCATTCTCACTCATGCATGTACCCCTCCCACTGACCATGTCCCAAGTTACCTTCTCTAGAGCCTTTGTTAAATCTTGCTCCTTTGTTTAGCCTGCAATCACTAACCTCTGGTTTGATGAGCTGTCCTCACCTTCATCAGCAAGGATTAGTCGCATGAATACTATTGGCCTATTAGCTAAAGAACTCTTCAGTACACAGATTCAGCTTCCTACTTAGTTGCAAAGTTGCCAATTATTATTATTAACAGTAATAACAATAACAGTAAAATATTATCAGCTATAGTATCTTTTTTACAGCTCAAAAACATCCTTGTATTCCAAAATACAATTGTACCATTAGCTCAGATAGTTGGTTTACTCTGTGGTTATGTTAGATACAAGAAGGCTACATATGGCACAGGTACTTTGTTTAGAAATGTAATTATGGTACTGTAGCATTACTGTGTTTTTAGGAATTCACCAATAATAACAGAGCCACTAGACTTTAATGGCTGGGAAGGGGCCATTAGGGACTGTAGGCAGTGATCTACTTTTAAAATGTCCATCACTGTAGACTAGTATGATGGACTGTAATAGCTCTGAATGAGCCACTGCAGTGAATACTGTACATTGAAAAAGGATTCTAAACACCTTACTTACAAGAATGAATTAATTTGTCCTTTTTCAAATATTCAGATTTTTACTGTTTTTCTACACACCTACTGTGTGCCTTAATTTCCTCTCACAGATGCTTAGACTGTTGTTGGTACTGTGTTAGCCTCCTTTAAATCCCCAAAGGCTGCATGTATTTATCTGACTGACCCCAGATATTTTGATAAGAGATATTATGATCAGAAAAAATGGTGGTGTATTCTCCAAAGCATAAGATATTTTTCTCCCCCCCAGTATATTTCTTTTAAATTATTCTTCAAGAAACAATTGTGAAAATAATCCTAAAAGGTATACTGAGCATCTACTGCACCTGCTTTATATTCTAGTGCCGCTGCATTATTAATACTAGAGTTAATTAGCCATGCTAATTAAGAACAAATATACTTTTAGAATGGATCCTTAAGAAGCCCTATATTGTCATCACACTGACTCCCAAGACAGGGCTGGAAGATATTGCTCATTCATTTCCCATTCTCCATGCACCAAACCCTAAAAATGAAAGTAAGCCTTGGTGCACATGAATAAGCAGGATTATTGATGTTCCAGTACTTGCAGCAAATTATTCACAAGTCTTTTACATAAGTGGGAGAAAGATCACTGAGAAATCTGTCAGTTTTGAGCAGCTAATTAGTTCAAGTATTTTGCAATCTGATTAAGCAAATTTCACAGAGAAAAAAGGAGTGATGATGGAGCGAGTGTTGCCACACTCATATTTTGGAAGCACGAGGGCCAGAAAGCCAGCAAGAGGTAGAATGGTCAACATCAGTAAGGCCTTGGGTATGCAAAGGAGGACTGTAAGAGTATTCAAAGAAAATATGGTTGGTCGTCTGAGCTTGAGCACCACAGCTCCAGCCAGCATTGTTGTAGAGTTCCCAAGACCTCATACTTGCCTTAAACCATCCAACACCCATTCTGAGACAGTTAAGAGTAGTCCACGCCCTGCAGACCCGCTGCCATCTTGAGGGTGGAAGCTGCTACTGGGGATGAAGCTCTTTAGCTGTAGTTTTTGTGCAGCATATTTCCTGCTCCACTGATGGGAGGTCCATGCTGCAGATGACATGTGTTCCTAGATTTGATGAGCTTATTGGCCTGAGAGGAGAACAGGTTCTGAAACTTCAGGTGGTAGTTGGTTTTCTGGCTTGTGACTAGTAGGCTGGAGTGCAAAGAATGGCTGGATCTTGCGCTTTGAGGCCTAGGGCCAGGGTAGCAGCTTGTCACTGGATGTCAGTGGAGGGATTTCCTGAGAGCACTGGTAAGTAGTCAACTGGGGTTGGCATAAGGCATCTGGTAATGGTCCTCATGATGTTATTAAGGCTTAGTGTGCATGCTTCAGCCTCATACTGGTGTACACTACTCATCAGGAGCACACGCAAGTGCCAAAGTGAAGGTGTGAAGTGTTTAGAAACTTGCATCCCAGGTGGTGCCAGTAAGGCAATGGATAACAGGTACTCTGATGTTAACCTGACCCCGGACCCCATCCAGATGCTAGCAATATGTAAGGGTCCATCCAGTACCACTTCTAAATAAGTAATGGCATAACAACGTTCAAGAGTCCGGTTGCCAATCCTGATTTGTATTTCTTTCTTCACGTGGTTGTTATTTAGGTGGACAGCTGTTGCCACTGTTTTAGTGAGGCTGAGTTGGAGATGCCATTTATGGAAGTAGTTGGCAAGGGCATTCATGTCTGATGTCAAAGTAGATTCAAGGCTTCCCATTGCTTGCTTGAGTTGGTGAGAGCCAGGTCATCGGCATAGCCATACTTCTTGGACTGGGTGTCAGGCAGGTTGACAATGTACAGAATGAAAATCAACGGAGAAAGTACTGAGCCTTGCGGGATGCCATTCTTAAGACTTCTAGGATGGCTTTCCTGTCCACCAATGGTCTTGAGAGTGAAAGTAAGGTTCTGAAGTGTGAGTATAATAAAGTTAATTTTGTCAAGTATCATTTGGAGGAGCTTGTAGTAGCGGCCATGAAGCCAGACGGTGTTGTATGCAGCACTGAGGTCCATAAGGACAGCACCAACCTTCTCTCCAGCCTCAAAGCTCTCTTCAATGTCTTGAGTAAGGAGAGTTACCTGCTCCACTGTTGACCTTCTCTGTCTAAAATCAGCCTGCTCCTTAGGCTGTGGATAAGTTACAGGGTAGATCTGGGCATAAATGAGGTGTTCCAGTAGCTTGACTGGAATGCACAGGAAGGAGATAGGTCTATAACTACTTGTGTCATCCTTGAGCTTGTTAGGCTTTAGGATTGCAATGACTGTGGTCTTTCTCCAAATGTGAGGGATTTTGTTGCAGTTGACACAATTGGAGATGAACTTATGAAGCCAAATGATTATGATCTCCCCAGTGTTATGAAGAAATGCAGTTTTTATGGCATCAAGCCCTGGTGACTTGTTGGTCTTTAAAAGCTTAAGGGCTGCCATCATTTCCTTAGTACTGAATTCTCCAGACAGGTGAGCATTGGGACCGTGAGTTTTCTAGAGCTGTTTAACTTCCTTCTTTATCTGCCTAGTGAATCCCTTGTCAGGTCTGATGTAGTGGCCGTTATGCACAAGTTGAGTTGGCAGGAGGAAAGGCAGCAAGAAGGCACAGCAGCCCCCCTGGCTCTCCAGAGACCTAGCGGACCCACTGTGGCTAAAAAGGAAAGCCTACAAAGGATGGAGGACGGGATTCACCTCCAAGGAGGATTACTCCGCGCTGATCCGGTCCTGCAGGG
>NW_017728942.1:2687490-2705692 GCF_001723895.1 Crocodylus porosus
GGAGGTGGTTCAAGCACCTACATTGAACACCTTCAAGAGTAAATTGGATGCTTATCTTGCTGGGATCCTATGACCCCAGCTGACTTCCTGCCCTTTGGGCAGGGAGCTGGACTCGATGATCTCCCGAGGTCCCTTCCAGCCCTGATGTCTATGAAATAGCATCAGCTTTGACTTCATACTTGCTTACACTTTGTTTCTTTCCTGTGAGCTGGTTTATCTTCTGCCAAGCCTTCCAGTTGGAGTGCAAAAAGTTAAAATCGACTCCTATGTTTCTTCCCATTGAGCTTTTCTGACTTTGTCTAGATGGCTAATGAATTCTGTGGCATCATTATTGGCTTTGGCTCAGCTGAGATGAAACTTTCATACAGCTCTTGGCATTCATAATCCCAGCCAGGTTTATAATTTTTCCTGTACCCTCTGGGGATACTATGCCATGAAAGAGGCATTCACATCTGCATTCCATGGGTTTGACAGTTTGAACAGCAACAGAGTTTGGATCAGTTTGAATTTTTCCCACCTGGCTTTGCAGAAGTTCCAGCTAAGTGGTTGTCTGCTGTTTGTTGGTGCTACAAAGCTTAGGTGTACGATTAGTGATGGCCAGTGTTGTGACCATGGGAATTTCTCCAACACTCATCTGGTAGGCTGACAGCTGACGTTTACACTTGAGAAAGCCAAGTCAGGGTTGGTAGTTGTCTGCCATCTTCTTGATTCAAAGCTGTCAGGTTCTTTGGAGTCAAATAGCAGGTACGATTTGTTAGTTGATGCCCAGTTAGCCAAGAACCCCACCATCAAGATTTATGTTCTTATAGACCCAAATGGTATACCGTGAGTTGAAATCACAAGCTACAATGCATGGGTGTTGGATTGGTGGCAGTTGGACAGAAGATAGAGGAATTTCTGGGGCTTATAGACATTGACAATGGAAGTGTCACCCACCTTGATAGTGAGCCACTCAATGTTGCTTCCTCACCAGATGACAACAACTTAGCATCACTCAGTATCTCTTTTGATGAAGGTTGCAAGGCTGTAGGTCTTGCTGAGGATGAAGGCAGCCAGACTAAAGCCTTGGAGTTCTAGTTTGTCAGGTGATTCACAGTGCATTTCATGACAGCTTCATTGTGTTCAATGGCAGTCAGACTAACAACAGGAGATTAGCTGTACTGCTTCCTTCGGTGTTGAGTTGTAGGATGGTAGATGGAGATTTATTGCCTACTAGCAGTGTGAGCCCAGAGGCTGTAAATATTCACCCTAAAAAGGGCACTATGCTTGGTGCGAGAACCCCACTAGCAGGGAATGGATTTTAAAAAGTTAATTTATTAATTAATTAATAACAAAGCAGCATCAAAAATAGGAGTTAGTCTTGGTCAAGTTTCCTTCCCTAACCAGAACCTTAATCTGCTTGCTAGGCAAGAAGCAAAGAAACAGCAAGAGGGCCATGAGTAAGAGAGAAAAAGACCACCAGTGGGAGAAAAGAGCAGGCCCTTTCTTCCCCACTATGGCTCCAAAGCTGCTACTGCAACACTGATTAAAAAAAAAAAAAGAGCAGGGAAAGCCTCAAGTCTACCCATCTATCTGCCTATTTCAGTAACCTCCTGGCAGCACCTTTAGCCTCCAACTGCAGAAGCAGCTACCAATCTACCCACTCAAATGAGTAGGAGATAACGATTCGGCTCCTCCAACTAATACTCAATTTTTCCTCTAATATAAGCAAAAGAAGCACAATTGGGATTACTTTTGTTATATTAGCAGGTACTGTTTTTATGCACCTATTTACTAAATATAATGCTAAATACAGTGCTGTCACATACTAAGGGTGTAGGAAAGCAGAGAAAGAATTTAAGATAAAAATAATGGATAAGTATCTATGAATATCTGTGCACAAAGATACGGCATACGTCCTTTGGCTTCATCTATATGTCAGACATTCACACACGTTGATCTTTACGGTCTGTCCAAGAAATGTTCACACTTTCATTTTAAGGCTAGAAAACAAACTAAAGGAACATTCTTATCATCAAGCATCATATGCAGTTCTGTATAGCAAGGATCTTGGCTAAACTAAACCAGATTTTGTGTTTTCACTTGGTGCATCTACACGTGCACTTTAATGCACATTACCTTACTTTACTGCAGATTAAAGCATCACAAAAAACCGTGCTCTTTAGCCAGTGCACATTAACATAGGCTAATGCATATTCTTTTAGTACCTCACAATGGAGGGCACTTTTACACGTGCTCTATGGGTGCAGAGGTGGCACTTTACATTAGAGAGGCTCCAAAAGCTGCTCTAATTAAAGTGCCACTGTGTCTCCTGTATCAGCACCCCCATGGTTAAAAATGGCAGCTGGGGCATTTGAACTAAAGCTTGTTTGATGAGCTTTAGTTCAAGTGCCCCACCACCATTTTAAAGCATGGGGACGTGGATACCTGATACGTGGGAGGCTGCTGGAGTCCAGCAATTGCCATGCTCCAGCAGGCTTGATTAATTTAGTCTGCTTCAAAGTGCTGGAATTCCAGTGTCAGAGCAGCCTCAGTGCTCATGTACAGGCACCCATAATGGTTCTGTATTTGAGTTGTCATCTAGACAATGATGAAGTATAGATAAGAAAATACAAATACAGCATTGAATTTTTTCTACTTCATATTATTTAAGACAGACTTATCAAGACTCTTAATTAGAACATGAAAATTAAAATGTAAAAAGTAAAAGAAACCATAAACTGTTAATTTAGATTCTCAGTTGGCATAAATCATTCTGACTTCATTCACTTCAATAGACTTACACAGATACCCAGCTGATGGTATATTTTAACAGGCTGCTGTTTAAATGGGCTTATTACAGCTAGATAGCATTTACAAAACACTCATGGGACTGAGATTCTGCACCATAGTACATCTGGATATTTCTTACTGGTCCCACAGAAAATTCAAAGCCTAGATTTTTCTAGTTGTAACACATGGACAGGTTTCACTTATTAAATAGCATCTCATTTTAGATAGGACTGGAAACAATTTTAACAGCTTTTATTATAATGTGCAAGTGCCATGAAATTTAAAGTGTCAAGTGCAGGAGAAGCACTGGTAACTTTACCTCTGCTGTAAATACTTGTATTTAGATGTATATTGTTACAACAATGCTATAAACTGGAACCCTTATCCCTGAGTACAATGCTTGATAAAGCTCCAAAACCAACAAAATGTGGCCAGGGCAATTAAATATATGCAAAAACAAAAACAAAGAGATGTTTAAACTGTGGTTGGCAGCGCAGAGCAATGATGCATGAGCACCTGGAGAAAATTTTCAGTACAGATCAGAGCCAAGTGTTCAGAACCCACAATGAACAGACCAGTCTTCACTTTGGGCAAATGAAGTGGTCAAAAAAAGGAGCAGATGGAGTTCAGTGCTGTTAAGTAAAAAGTAATGCACATGGCAAAATATTATCTCAACTACTCGCATAAAGCTGGGCCCCCAACTATCTGTTACAACTCAGGAAAGAGAGCTTGGAGTCATTGTAGATAGTTCTCCAGAAAACATTCACTCCGTGCACAGCAGCAACCAAAAAAGCCAATAAAATATTGAACATTGTTAAGAAAACATCATTATACCACTGTATAAATCCATGGTGCAGCCATATCTTGAATACTGCATTCAGTTCTCATCTCCCGACCTCAACAAGGATGTAGCGGAATTAAAAATGGTACAAAAAAGGTCAACAAAAGATGGGGTCTGGAGGGGTCTGGAGCAGCTGTCGTACCAGAAGCAACTGAAAATGCTAGGACTCTTCAGTTTGGAACGAAGGCTGAGGGACAATACAATAGATGTTTATAAACTATGAAGGGTGTGGATAAAATTAATGAGGAACTGTTATTCACTAAGTCCTAGGATACAAGAACACCCATTGAAATGATCAGAAGATAGGTTTAAAACAAACCGGCAGAGGTACTTTTTACATGTGGAACTTGTTGGAATGGTGGAACAGTTAGCTATGTATCCTCTGACATCCCCAACTCAGTGACTAGGGGTCTAGCCAACTTGAACAGGTAGCTGACCGATTTCCTGGGCAGATCGCGGGGGTGGCTGCTATATTTGAGGGTTTAACATGGTCAGGGTCCCCCCACCCTTCATGTCTCTGATAGGCTGAAGGGCCCCAGTGTCCCTTCCCCGCTTACCGATTGGTAGAGAGAACTGTCTGTTGTGTCTCTGCCCCTTGCTGCTAATTGGAGAGGGGTGGGGCCACATCATAGACAGCCCTCTCAGCCAATCAGTGGCAAGGACCAAGGGCAGAAGCCATCTTCCCTGCTCACATTCATGTCGGTCCCCTCTATCTGCCCTTCCCCACTGGGGATTTTACTTTGACTAAGTTTCTTTCCCCTGCAGATTTTGCTGAGATCGCACAGATTTTGCAGAAATTACTAAATCAGGCAATCGCAATTTGGGTAGGTCCCTACCAATGACAGTTGATGCCATAGAAGATATGACCAAGGATGAATTACTCTAGACATGTCTTATTCATATCATATACTCTCCTTCTAAAGCATCTACTAATTGCCACTACTGGAAACAGGACACTGGACTGATCCTGTAAAGCACCGCTGCTCTTATGTCAAATGGAGTCAGAAAAAAAAGACCCTTCTCAATCCCTAGAAAAATAAACTCAGGTTAGGTGTACAATTCTGCACTTAGGAATTTCATCAGGGCCTTGCTTGAAGCCTTACCTAACGGACTGAAAACTGATGATCTGCTGTGCAACATTGACTAGAAAGAGCAAGACAAATCCATGAGAGCAGTTATACTTCTAACGAAACAAAACTTGACTCTTACTGACATGAAATGACTCCAGTCTGGGAGAGGAAGAGCTACGTTTCAGTTTCATTTGTGCATTGGGAACTTGCCTTTTTCTGGGGTCAGCTGTCGGTTCCAGCCTCTTAACCTGTAGGATTCAGGGGGCACAGGCAACCTCTTGGGGAGGGGACAGGCAGCACAGTAGCAGAGAGGGCACACAACAGAAAGCAGAGCATCACATCAGGCAGGGAGCATAGGGCTGGAAGCAGAAAGCAGAGCAGCAGCTTGGGCAGGGAGCACAGGGCAGGGAGCAGAAAGCAGAGTAACAGATGGGGGAAGGGAAAGGGATCAGAGCGGCACTTGAGGAGGGTGCAAAGGCTAATTTATGACATGCCTGCCAAAAAGATTGGCTACCATTGTTAAGGGTGAAAAGCTCATGAAAGCAGTTAGTCCTTTAGGCTTGGAAGCAAAGCAACAGTACGTGACCTGTGCACGGTCAGACAGCATCTCTCTGGTGAAGAGTCCATCCTAGGGACGCAGCTATATAAGCCTGAGCTTCTCCCTCGAGTCCGATTGTCATGCAGGTTTACAGGGGAAGCGCGAGGAAGCCAGTTGCAATTTTGAATGATCAAAATTCTTGAATCAACGTCTTGAATAGTCATGATATCCAGAGTCTGTACTTTGAACTCATATGCTCATACTTTAAATGTATATTTGCCTGTCTTACAGGGGCGAGTGGCTGCATTCTGCACTGGCTGAAATTACAGAATGGCCGTTCAAGGGAACGCAGGGCAGAGCTCACAAGAGAGGTCCAGCCTGGGGGTAACAAAGACGGTTCCAAATATTTAAATTGTAAAGTAAACCCCAAAGAGTCTGGGACTTTTAGCTCATGCTGCACAGACTCATGATTTTAACTGGTGAAGTCCCCACCTCAGTCCTTGGTGTGCTGACTAAAATGGGAGCCGTCATGTAGAAGGCAGGTGTAACACTTGCATCCTCCCTCTGTGGATTTGGCAGGACAAAAGATGCACACACTGAGCAGTGGCTTATACATATTCACAGGCATGCACAACTAACTGTCTCTTACCTTTTGCTGACTACATAATCTGGGACTACATAAAAATTCAGTTTTACAGAAGAAAATGAAGTCCAATACCATAATCATTTTAACAGGTGGGCTACCCCACTGGATAGCTATCATGTGTTATTAACATACCAACCTGAGTTCTTTTAGTGTTCAAAGAAAAGGTTCCACCTAGGCACTATTATTATATAGACAACACTTACTTAATCTAGTACAGATTAAGAGTGAATAGGTAAGGGACCATCATGTTTGTCCAGACACAGTTGAAATAAGTCTTTGTAGCAAGGACAGAACCTTTGAATAATCGTATTCCTAAACCATGTTACAGCCCAAAGCATTACATATATAGTTAATGTAGACTATTCTTTCATTTCTCTGTACTATAACTTTGAATGTCTGGAAATCTAATAGAGGCAGCTGCCATTTTATGTTCAGTCATTTCATTAACATCAGAGGAGATGGTGGCACTCCTGGGGAGTTTACTTGCTTCAGAAGTCAAGCATATTTTTAGCTTTTCCATATGAAAGACACTCTCAAAAATGCAAGCTCACAGCACAATTCAAGATCACAGGCTACTCCTTCCTTACTTAACCGAAACATATCATAACCAAGTTTGGGGGCAACGATCAGTAAACTTCCACACTGCAGACAACATGGAAGATGAAGTACCTATCGGTTCACCGTCCTTTTCACAGTAATGATTCCTGGTTTAGGAGCAATAGGACCCTAAGCACTTCTCAATCTGTTTTCTACACTACATGAAAAACCATGACAAGAAGTTCTAATACATCCTGCTGTTTAATACTGGTTTCAGCCAGAACAATGCACTGCAACTAGCCAAGAACACAGTGTCAGGAATCAGAAAATGAAACATAAATGTTTAGAAGCGCAGAAGTGCAAGTAACATTCTCACCTTGACGTCGACTGAAATTGCTACTCGTAGACCCAGAAACAGGGTTTAATGAAAAAGTAGAAGTAGATTTGTTAGTCACTCTAAAAGTACCAAGGATTCAAATGTGCAAGCTCAGGTTTAGAGCCGATGTCCCCCCATTAAATAAATCCTGGTTCTGGAGCACTTATGCCGGTGTCCCAGGCAGAAAGCAGCTCTCATGTTAAACTGAGAAGGACAGAGAGTAGCAAGAAGGCTGAGAGGAGGTGATGAGGAGGAATGACTAGATATAAAGCAATTGTTAAAGAAAAGCAATAAAGCAATGCTTATTTGTACTTCAACCCCCTTCCCTTTAATTCTGTTAACACAGTTTCTTCTTGGGGCTCGAGCAATTAATACATTCGAGGCATTCTGAGTAGATCAAAGGCTAGATCGCCAGAGCTAGGTCCTTACATCAGCTGAAGATCGGACTTGAAATTTATTTTCCCTAACCGATTTCCACATCCTGCTCTTCAGTACATGCTTCCTAACAGAGATTAAAAGTACCATGCCTAACCTGTGTAACTCATTAGCAAACACATTAACGTTACCACAAGGCTGTGGTAATAGTCATGGTTTTTCAACCCACGTGCCTTTTGCCATATGTTCACATTCAATCCAGATACTCATCCTTGCTTTCAACACTTCATACTACCTTTGGACCCCCATGTTTATGCTGTTTACACCTATATTTAGGCAATTTTAGGAGAAACCTTTAATTTCAGGTGATATAATTGGACTATTTTATATACTGTAGGAGCAAAACAACCCAAATCTGGCAGTCTTTAATATTTACAACTCACACAACCATTGAAAAAATGGCATTGGCAGGTCAAATAAGCCTGAGATTTACCTCCTGTGGCTTGATTTATTAGAGGCAGTGTATGAGAACAATTTGAAACCTAGCAATTTAGCTTCTGACCCATGGAATTGGCCTTCTTCATCGTATTCAAGCCCTATTCTTTTGCCGATTATCTCTGTCTCCCTCCCTATACACGAACTTCCATGTTGCAGTTTCTATGTGCCATCAGAGTGAAGGGAATTAACCGCGGCTTGACTATCCATGCTGAGCTGCTGACTGTTGCATACAAGAAACTTTTGCTCCCTTCATGTGAAACGTTTTCTATTTCACCTTGCAAAACACCTTCCCACCACAAACTCAGAGCCTTGTGAAAGAGCACATTTTTGCCTGCAGAACTCAGGCACAAGTGCTGAGACAACGAAAAGGCTGCGTGCCTCCTACACTCAGCCACCTGCACAAGCCTCTGTGGTTTCTCTAACATGTTGCAGAGACTCCTATGGGGCTCTGTGGGTGTGCAAAATGTCTAGATGTCCCAAATCATGCTATTTTCCACCACTGAATTATCCTCTTCCTTCTATGATTCATTGCCCAAGAATCCACAGCCTATTCCAGGACATGTCCTCCTATAGAGCTGCTGCAGAGATGGAGAGGGAACCTATACCAGTTCCATATGTGCCCTGAAATCTCTTGTGCAAGCCTAGCCTAATGATATGGAAGGTCTTAAATCTTCAATCTGTTGTATTGCTTGTTCTGATTCAGGCATGATTTGCAGGAGGAAAATCCTAATGCAATTAAACGAACAGCTGACTGAGAGTATTTGAATTATCTTCTCATTCTATTCTGTGCATTTATTTGTTTTTAAATTCACAAGATTTTGAAAACCATAGGTGCCAATTCAGAAGTCTGAACTGAAACATGAGCTTATCTCTTGATCTGATTGCAAGCATCAATTCTTATTGTGCCTTAGGCATTAACCTTTAATGGTCCATGTGTTAATAGAAGCAAAGTGGGTACAACAGACTTCTTTTTCCAGTACCTACCTTCATCGTTCTTTGTAGAAGAAACAGCTTGCACAACCTGAAGTGTGACAGGCCCATTTTGAACATTGCCTGGAAGTTCAGATGCAGCCTGAAACATTAAACAATATATTGTTCAGCTTAAGAATTTGCATAATATAGCAGGAGACATGGGTAGCATTGTTAGAAGTGCCTAAGGGATTTAGGAGCCCTCATTTTCAAAAGTGACTTTAGACCAGATTTTCAAAAAGTATTTCGATTCCTAAACGTGTAGGTTGGTACTAAGAAGGATTTTCAAAGGAGAAAAAGGTCATTTGCCTTCTTAGGCATGTTTGAAAATCTGGCTGGGGATTTGCTTATCTCTAGGGACATCTTTACACATGCTCCAGGGGTGGAGGGGGGGAGGTGCACTTTGATTAGAGTGGCTCTTGGGATCCATTCCAATTAAAACACCCACAGTGTCATGTGTATTCAGCATCCTGCACTTCAAAATGGCAGTGGCAGGGGCGCTTTAACTAAAGCTTGTTTGACGATCTTTAGTTAAAGCACCTTTGCTGCCATCCTGAAGCACGGGGACACTGAATACGCAAGATGCTGCGACTAATAAGCACACTCCAGCAAACTCGATTAACTGAGTTTGCTCTGATGTGCTGTAGTTACAGTGGTTTGGAGCAGACGTCTTGCACATCTACAGGCACCCTAGATGCTTGAAAACTTTTAAAATATGGTCCTTAGGCAGCTTTCCCACATCCCATGAAAACTACCTCACCGTTAGGTTCTTGGCTAGTCTCTAGTGGGTCAGATTCCTTCCCTCATTTTTTCCCCCCCAAGACTTCTTTTTCTTGCTCCAAAACAGAGCAAGACTACATTTTAAAATCCTCAATTATTAAAAAAAAAGAAAAGAAAACACTCCAAAAAAACCAGAATTCTTTTTCTCGCTAGCATCGTTGGAGTACCCACGGCACAGTTATCAACCCAGGGAAGTAGGCAGAAGCCTGAGTGTGCTGGGGTACAGCACAGTTCTTGTATCTCTGGTAGGAAAACGAAGTAATGCGACCCAGGCAATGGTATGAGAGCACGTGAGGTAGTGCCACAGCCCAGATAACCGCAAGCCCTCTGCAGCATAGATGACCGCTTTTCATTCTTGGATCTCCAAGGGCAAAAACTCGGCCTCCAGGAATTCAATGGGAGTTTTGACATTGATTTCAGCGAGATCAAAGTATTATCCCATGTGCTCATGGAGCGCATGTGCTCCATTTTCACTATGTAACTTGAAATAGATGTGCAAATCAAAGTCTTAATGCAGGGATTTTTCAGACAATAAGATTGGGATTTTCAAAAGCACATAAAGGAAGCACGCATTTGAATTCTTCTGTGAACCATTCTTAGTACTGTAGCAATAGTCAAGAAAAATTAGAATGAATATTTCTCAGTTACCTGAGAATCATCTGTTGTCCTGTCTTGATCTTCAGCTTCTTGTTGAAGAGTGGTAGTATTCCCCATTCTTGCTGTGATAAGGGAAAAAAAACCACTTTGAGTTCTTGCTCATTAATGCGAAAACGGTGCAAGCTCATTAATGTGAAGGTGGTGTAGCAGGACATTCCGAGGAAGCAAATGACCACAGGTTTTAGCGGACAGCTTCAATTCCTATAAATGCAGAAATGTCCGTTTTTCATGATCTCTCTACCCCTTTGATACTGGGTTTAAAGTAAAGCACTGAGTTTAAAGTGCCTTTTGGGTTTGTTTGTTTTTTACATCTGAAATCATCTTGAACAGGGGATTAGACTAGGTGATTTCCTTAAGTCTCTTCTGACTTGTCTATGATTCTAGTAACTCAAATTTATAGCCAGATATATTTTCCTGCCTGCATTCAAAAGCATGCTGCAGTTGGTGGTTAAAAAGTTCTTTCAGGGAACACTTTTTGACCCATTGCGTAACGTAGGCATGCCCTTTTTTACAGCATCATTGCTAATTTATTTAGAACTGAATTCAGCATCAATTGAAGTAAATGAAAAGACTCCTCTAGACAATACATTTTGGCAACTCATTAAGTTTTCTATTATTTTTATTGTGTTATATCACTGGAACTCACCAGGCCTTTGGATTGTAAATTTTTTGGGCAAGGTATGCTGCTGCCTACTTAGTCCTATGGGTGTGATAGAAAGTCTATTCAATTAATAAAAAGACTCCCACTGATTTTGGATCAGGGCCCATATATTGTTAACGTTGAATAAACATAAAGAGATGAGCCTCAGGCATATCCTCAAACAGGAGCCTTTAGGGATTGTCCTGCTCTCGTGCCAGTTCCAAACTTACTGGCTCTTTCCATTTCATTTGTACCAATAAAGCAAACTGTCACTAGACCCATACAAGTATGTGTAAAACTCTGAAAAGTTTTATTAAATCAGTTTAGCAGCATATATGGAGTTCTGCTCTCCTTTACACTCATGTGACCCTGTAAAAATTACATAGATCATTACATAGTGTTACTGAGAGCAAATGTTTCTCTTACAAATGTTTTAGTTTTACTAAATTTGCTTGGTTTGAGCTGGGGTCCAGAAAACCAGAGGACAAGATTTTTCCTGAAACCACCCAGAATGGCAATTCAAACAAACAACTGACTACAGTTAGGTCCCAAATTCAGTTTCTAGGGCCTCAGACTTGGCATAGTCTTTGCAGGGCTTGTTTTGCAAGGTTAGATCTGAATCTGAAGCAGGCTCCCAAGTTTTGCAAAATCCTGGTGGGGCTCCTGTATTAGAAACAGTCACTGTACTCTGCTAAGGGCCTAATACAGGCTTGAGCTGAACTTTTAAGTGACCCTATTGCCTGCAGTATATGAATGTGACCAATACATTTACTTCCATAGGGAACCTGTGTGAGTACAGGTTATAGGACTGAGCTGTGACTTAAAACTGCAAAGATACTACAGAGGAGGTTTATCTCCTTGGCTGTTATTTCCATTATTAAATCACAACTTTTGATTTACTGTGGAAAACAGCCAAGATTTCCCTGTGGATATACAATGGCCCTTTGTCCTTGCTGTGTAATTCTGTTACCTAGCAACTTTAAGTATCATGCTAGCTGAAAAAAAAATAAAAAAGATTCAAATTCTACAGCTTATTGTCCATGGGGAGGAAATTCTATATATAGTTAGATCTGAAGAATTTCTGTTTTCTATGTACCATGTATAACAAACCTTACCTCTTCCTGCAAAGAGACTACAACATTTGCAATGTTTGCAAACTATGCACTTCATTTTTCACTCATGCTTTAGCTATAGTATTGGTGTACCTGAAAAAATATATGGTACTTAATTATTTCCTCAAAGTCCTGATTCAGATATCGGTGCTGGTCTATTGAGTTCAACTAAGTAAATCTTGATTTCTAATGGCATAACTGAGATAATAGAGTTACCATCCACTTTTAAAAAAAGTAATCAAGTTGATTATTCTAATAAGTGTAGAACACGTGTAACACTGGGTGCATCTACACATGCACTTTAATGTGTAGTAGCTTATTTTACTGTGCATTATACAACATGATGGGAAACCCGTGCTAATATACTAATGCTCAGTAAAATTAGACTAGTATGCATTAAGTGTCACTAAAAAAGCATGCAGCCTAATGTGCATTTAGTTAGTACCTCACGTTAGAGGTACTAAATTTAATGCGCAGTAGCAAAAGCACATTAATGAACGTGCAGATGCAGTCACTGACACTTAACTTTAAGGGATCCTTACCACAGTCTCTTGTCTTATCTCTCATCTCTTTACCTTTTACCAAAAGAGGGAAAGTGAATTTGAAGGCTGCTTTGGATAAAAGGCTACTTGTTGCATCATTGATTTAGATGATGCTGAAAGTGTACCCAAAAAAAGTCTGACAGAATATGTGTTTGTGATATAGTCATTCGGACTTCTGTCATGTCACAGCAATTAATTATTTTGTATTACAAATGGCTAGTCAGCAATGTAATGGGGAATGTGGTTATTGAAAAGAATTAAGTAACAAGTCCATTGCAGTTACTAACAGAACAAGATAACATTTTCTAGCAATACTGTTTAAAATAAAAGCATTGCATACATATGTATATACAAGTTTCTGTCTTATATTAAAGAAAGAGTGAAAGGGTCACTGCCACCTATAGTCAGAGCTAAGTATCAGCAGAAATTATGATAAAAAAAACACATGTAGATTCATAGATGGTTAGGGACTGGAAGGGACCTTGCAAGATCATTGGGTCCAGCCCCCTGCATTAGGCAGGAAAGCCAACTGGGGTCAGGTGGCCCCAGCGAGGTGACTGTCCAGTCTCCTCTTGAAGATTTCCAGGGTAGGCGATTGCACCACCTCTGGGGGGAGCTTATTCCATAGTCTGAACAGTGGACACCCTAAATGTGAAAAAGCTTTTCCTAGTGTTAAGCCTGAAATGGTCTTCCAGGAGTTTGTGGCCATTATTCCTGGTTTTCCCCGAAAGTGTCCTGGTGAACCATTTTTCACCGAGCCCTTGATATATTCACTTGATGTAGCAGTAAGCTGCTACCAGGGGAATACTTCAAGGGCTCAGCGAACAACTGTTCAAGTGATGGTGTCACTTAATGTTTATCAAGTGATGAACAAAATGATGTTCAAGTAACTGTCACTTCAACTGGTTGTATCCAGGTAACACTGATATATAGCAGTTTCTGTCATTTTCTCCTGCCACCATATTTAGGTATCAGTGTAGCAGACTTGTGCAAGGTTTTTAGCAATCCCTTTTGCAGCCAAAGTTTCAAGGGAGCTGAGCTCCTACTTAGGGTTTGCACATACATAAAACTTCTGGCAGAAGTGGGATTTACCATACATCCATAGTAACTGCTTGTGTACACACTTTTACCTTACAGTAGGCGGAAGCTAATTTGTGATAGTTTCTCCCCAGCAAGGCCTTAGACACTCGCAAGTAATGGTTAATTGCTCAGCATAGTTCCCGTTGTGCCGAGGGCTGGTTTATAAGAACAATCCCCCTTTTTCCCATGCTCAAAGCCTTCCCAAGCACACAGACTGCCCCCTGACTTCACTCTTGGTTGAGACAAGGGCTTTTGTGGGTAATATTTTTATTGAACTGACTGTATTTCTCAGCATTCAACTACCACTTGCCAGGCCCAGAAGATGGTGTGACTCTTCCCAAGGTGTTACAAAGTGCTACTGATTTTTTTTTATTATTCCTCTTCCAAAAATGGAGGTGAGCCAGAACATCTGAATTTGGGTTCAAGCATTTCCATCTCCTGAGACGGCAGGGCACGACATGAGTTGAGGCATCTAGAAGATTGGTGATACAATTCACATTCTTCCAGTGAAAGTACGGTAAGATCTGGGCTTCCGTATAAAGGCCATTTCCACGCTGGCAAGCCCTTTCCCACAGCAAGCTCTAGTTTGCTGGGAGGCATTTGCACAAATATAGGCAAAGGGGAAAACGTCTTTCAAGCAAACTATTCCATCTGAGGTTCGGTTCAAAGCAGCAGCTTGCATCCTGAACAAAAGAGCAGAAGCCACATCCATTCACAAAAAAGAGGGGGAAAGAAGTAGGAGCGTTAAAATTAGATGAGACTTCCTGTACCGCTAAGTCCGTCCCCTCAGATCACACGTGCCACGGGAAAGACCGAAAGTATTCAGAAACTCTCAGGATCAGGCTTATATTTCCTTTTAAGCAGATGGTCAGACACTTTCTGACATGCCCTGCTTCTCTTTCTTCCACTCGCTGCTGAATTCTCTTCCAATCTCACTTGATAACTGACATAACATATATTTCACTTTATTAATTATTTATTTCTCTTGAGGCAGTGCCAGGTTATGGACTGTATACCTTTGTCCTAGGCGCTATATAAAAATCAGAACAAAAAGGACACCCCTGAAACAATTAGGTTACGGCTTCAGTACACAGGCAAACTGCTAATGAAGGCAAACTGCCGAATCCAAACTGGCCGAGTCTAGAAAGCTATGGACTATTACAGCCAGTTACAATGACGTTTTCTTAGGGGATAAAACCTGGAAGACAGGAATGTAGTCAAGCCGGATTTGAAAAGAAGGCATGTCACTGAACTAAGCCAGCCAAAGCCTATAAACCATTTATTTTCAGGAAAGTTAGAAAAAATGGTATTTTTCCTGTGTTCGGCTAACTATGGTGTTTCTTTAAGGTTTAAAAAAATAACAATAATAATACTAAAAATAAAACAAACCCATTGTATTTGTCTTTGTGTAGCAGTGAACATCAACAACCCAACCAACCACAACTGACTTGCTCCGGAGAGACGACGAATGTTTTGGGAGGGAAGAAATTTAACTGGGAATTTTTATGCAATCTGTTGTCCACTCAGGGTAAAACCAGAGTGGGACTGATCTTTTAAACATAGTGCCTTTACTATCCAGTGTATTACAGAAAGCAGTGTCACATTATTTATTGATAAAGTCTGCATAAATCTGAATTTCAAAGTATGCCACATGGCGTATCTGAGGTCTTTTAACACTTCAGTCTTACATCTTGCCTCACTATAGCTATGCTTACATTAAAGTCAATGCCAAAACGTCTTGTTCCTTAGTGCAATGACACATGGTACAGACATACTATTTGAGACTGCAACATAGTCTAGAAATGTGAGACAGCTGTAAACACCTTAGCTTGGATACTCAAAGCAATCTAGCTATCATAGCACGGACCTTACATAGGTCATTTTACCTGGCTGGACAGTAAATGGTGTATGTATATCTTATCTCCCAGGTACAAAGGAACAGGGAATTTTGCCATTGATTTTAGTGGTAATAATACTGCATCCTCACCTGTTAATACATCAGTTCTGCCCAATATATGTTTACCCATTTAGAAGTGGCAGATTTTGCCCTGATCCGTATACAACCAAGCAAAGATTCATGCTGGGGCAAGGTTTCAAAAATTATCTCCTTCCTGGTTTCCCCACGGATACCTGGCTCTCAATCATCCTTTTAGAAGACACCTGGGGAAGGAGCTTGACATAGTGATGCTGGGGAAAACACTTTTTATCAGTAAATAAGGAGGGGGAGTAGAGTGTACCCACTTGAGACAGCAGGGCAAGGACAGGACAGCACAAGGGAGGAGTGGCATTACTCACTGAGCAAACAAGACCCACCCTAGAACAACTAAAACGGCAGCAAGGCTGTGACCACACACTAAAAATGTACAAAACTGAAGCCCTTAATGCTCCAGGTCCATAAACAGCTCGCATCTTGCAATCAACTGGGAAAGGCAAAACCAACTAAAATTTCCATTTGCCTTTGCTCTCTGAGCTTTCATGTCAGACTTGATCAGGAAAATGACAGTCCGAAGCACCAAGCAGGCTTTACTACTACGGTACAGGAGAAACCCTCCCTTGGTAAGCTTGGGCTTTTCTTTCCTTCTGTCTATTCACCGTGACCATCAGGCAGAAAATGCTGATGTGTATCAAGGAACAACCTAACCCCACCACTTCGAAGAACAAATAAACCAACACACCGTTTTGAAGCCAAGTCCTTGGCAGAAGTTCACATTTGCCACATGAGAACACACAGGACTCGGCTGAAGCATGGGACAGAAATGGTACGCAGTAAGGGAGCAAAGCAAGACATACAGGACAAGTCACAATCACAAAACAGAATATAGATTACCTTTTAGAGGCTCCTGCCACAGACCCCAGGACCACTGAGCTGACCTAAAGCTGTTCAGGCAGAGGTGCCGCAGTCTCTATGCAAATGCTTTCTACCTGCCAGCTGTGGCTGCTTATAGCTTTGGTAATCAGCTGGCCGAGCACTCACAAACACCAAGTACAAATACACAGAGGGGTGGAGTACTCAGCCCTTCCAGCCTGTAGAAATATTTTCTCTTACTAGGCTTTGGTGCCACCCAAACCTGTTCAAGTATATATTTGCTTCCCTGCTGAGCGCTTTCTTTCACTACTGCTGGGGCATAATTCTTCCTTCCACTGATAAAACAGGCCACAGGAGAATCATTTACTGCTGGTGGGCTCAACATAGGCAAAGCGGATCTTAATTTTTTTCTGGAAAATGCAATCCTATTTAGCAGTTTGCATTTTAAATGCATCATCAAAATATTTCTGAATTAATCCTCTCTTCGGCAGGTGTATTCGTATTATCCTTACTTACCACAACCAATACTTAGACCAGGGGTCAACCACGTTTTTGGGCAGAGTGCCCAAAACACCCACAACCTCAATTTGTAAGATGCTGGTATGCCAGGGGTGGATGATGCATTGGCCCTGCGAGGGGTCAAATACTTGTGGCAGCAAAGCCTCAGCCCCTACCCCACTATCTGCCCTGCGGTGCTCATGCCAAGCAAAATGCCTTCGCATGCCACACTCCGGCACCTGTACCACAGGTTGCCTACCCCTGGCTTAGACTTTAAGCTGTTTGAGGTGGGGACCAGGTGACTATGTCTAGCACAGTGCGGCTCTTGTCTGTGCTTGGGATTTGAATAGAAATGCTCAAATTCCTGTCCTACAGATGAGAAAAGCAAATCAGAGGGAGATTAAAAGACTTTCACAAGGTCACATCACAAAACAATTTCTGAACAAGAATTTTAAAGTTTCCGTTTCTTGGCTCCCTCCCTAGACCATACTGCTTTCCTCGCAGTCGCGTAACAGTGGGAATATTGTGCTCCTTTAAGCTTTAGTGGTATGAAGATACTAAGGTACACAATATGAAATTCATCCCAGTTATTAATGTAACATCCTGGGGGTGGGACCCCTAAAAGCTCCTTGGCAAACCCCTCTGGTATACATAAGTAATCTGAATGTCAGCATTACTGACAAGTCTTCTAACGTATTAATCAGCCCACTTTGAACGCTCCGTTGTTTGGATCACATACGTTGTGAGGACGCAGATAAGCATTGCGTTCCCCGAGCTCTCTTTCCACATCTTGTCTTGCCCATTTCCCTGGGGATGGCACCTTTATTCACAAGCACAAAGCAACTGTGATAACTACAGTTCTTTCTGGCATTCATCCTGAGACAAATCGTGGCACTGGGGCAGCACAATGGTTTAAGTAGCCTGATATCCTGCTTCCAACAGTAGCCAAAGCCCAGTACTTGCCATAAAGCATGCACGTAAAGCACCTCATTATGCAATATCATACCAGTGGCTTAGCAGTGTGTGGATGGATGGGGGTGTAGCCTGACTCAGCTAGTGACCAACTCATGCCCTGAAGCTTGAGGACTCATAGTCTTTGTCATTTAAACACAGCTAATGTCACTCCCAATGCTAGCTTTGTCAAGATGTAATTAATCTTTTAGCTAGGTTTATCTTTACCAAGCCACTTCCTTCATGGGTTTTTTTCTGTGTTTCAGGCCAAATCAGCCAAATCAGTTCCAAATTCTATTGATTGAGGAAAGCTCGATCATTCAGGTCTGTTTAGGGCTACCACCAGCAAGTATCCTACCTCCCAGACTCTTCAGCTTGGGGATTCAGATACTGAAACAAGACCGTTTCAGGCTGGACATAAGGAAGAATTTCTTTACTGTCCGAGCTCCCAAGGTCTGGAACAGTCTGCCAGCGGAGGTGGTTCAAGCACCTACATTGAACACCTTCAAGAGTA
>NW_017728942.1:2705867-2751666 GCF_001723895.1 Crocodylus porosus
CTGCCCTTTGGGCAGGGGGCTGGACTCGATGATCTCCCGAGGTCCCTTCCAGCCCAAATGTCTATGAAATCTATGAAACTTTGTGGCAGGCATCCTACATTGCAAGCCCCAAGCCCAGAGGCTGTAGTCTTGCTTGCCTCTAGCAAAAAGCCCATAGGAGCAAGCTAGAGGGAAAACCTGAGAGCAATCCCCCATCACCATAAATTGTGTAGCTGAGATCCTGTCATTGGGAGGCATTTAGTAGAGTCTCACGCAGGGCCTGGTTGTAATGCAATGGACAGGTCTCCATCCTCAACTAAGCCAAGTCACTCAGGCCTGAGAAGGGGATCTCCCCTGCCAGGTCAGTAAAGCCACCTGGGTGGAAACCATGATCATGGTATCTCTCCTAAGCCATTTCCTTGATTAACATCCTTATAGCAAAATTTGCTTTTAGTTGCAACCACCAACTCACACATAAGATACTCTCCCTGGACAGCAGGCTTGGAAACTGTTTTACACAAGGGTAAAGAAGGGAGTATGGCTGTGGACAGACAAAACAATTAAACAGGTTTTATAGAGGGGTGTGCATTTGCACTGTAGTTGCATTTGTGAATGGGAGGTAGCTGATCTTGGAAGGGACGGGGGAAAAAAGCTGTGTCACTGCCTGTGGGGGAGGCAGCTGCCCCAGGTGCATGACCTTGTCATTTCTGGTGGGTCCTGACAGGAGTGGAGCTAAACTGGTACAGCTTACCCTGGAAGGAAACAGCTGCTAATTTACAGTGGTTTAGCATACATTTACTCTAGGACAGGGTAGACACACAAACAGTTATAACATAACAGCTTGAAAGGAAGGAAATTCATCTCCTCTTTTCAATCAGTCTGTTAATACCCCCTGTACTAAGCTAGCAAACTAACATGCACATTGTAGTATTGTCCACTGGTCTCTACTGCTTCTTGTGGACTGAGGTTTTGGTAGAATGAATGGTAGCCCCAGAAATCACACAATACTGCGAAATTTCCTTGAAAGCTGGAACCCGAATCATGCAATTATAATATTCAACTAACATTAGCTGTGGGCCATATCTTACCTAATACCTTTTAATATAACTTACTAGCTTGTTCCAGCTAGACTGGAATAAGACTTTGCATTTCACTGGAAATATGATTATTTTTTCCCTTTAAAAACAGAAACAAAACCCAAAATATTTAAAGTTTTACACAAAACATACAGGAAGAAGGTTCATTGCAGGTCTGTGAAGCATGCGTTTTTGGATAAAATTGTTAAAACTGGTTGGTTTTTTTTACCACCTCATTTTCCCCTCTTTTTTAAAATAAGGGCAATTTACAAATAAACGATGTTCCCTTCTGAAAACTCTTCACTGATCATTATTTTTAAGTTTAAGTTTGTCAAAAACTACATTTCTTTCAAAGCATATTGCTTTCCCATTTTCTCACGAGAGAATGTTCTCTCAGAAAATTTCTGGTCACCATTAACACTTACCCAGTTCCAAATCTAGAGGCCTATCTCACAGCTTTCACCCATTTTGTAATCTATTTTTATTCCAACTCCATTTAGGCAAAGTCTCCATTAATAACACAATTATGGACTGAAAAGAAGATGAGCACAGACTCATGGATTTCTCCAGTCTCTTTAAATATTCATTATACAGCAAAGAATACGATTGTCAGCTGCACTTTTATCTTGCTTCGTGAACTGTGTATTCCAAGACAAAACCCTCCCTTGGCACTGTCCGGGAGACAGACATTCACCATCCCACAGAATTTGCATTTCAGGATGTTTGTTTTCCTTTATTTACTAAAGGCTTTTCTTTTCACCAGTACCTATCCAAGCATTTTTCTTGAACCTTCTCACCGGATTTGGCATGATCTGGGCAGAACACATTTAGCCTTTTCGTTAAAATATTCGTCCTCTTTCTGCAGATTGCAGTAGCACGAAGCAAAGTTAAATCTGCTTCCCTGAACAAACTGCTCTGCAGCTGTCCCACCTCCAAAAGGGTGAGCCGAGTCTGGAACCTGAGCCTGGAGCTCGCTCTCTTGGATTTCCAACACATTCCCATTGAGGTAAGGGCACAGCAACATCAGAGTCACTGTACTGACTGCAAGTTTGAGACTAGTTAACTTGGTTACTGCCAGCAGCTAGCCCTGTGCAAAGCGTCAGTCCCTGATTCAATTTGGTGGAGATTCGTCCCAATTCGGTGGTCAAATCTCTGAATTCAAAGCAAATCAAAGGACCCTTTAATCTCTCCAAATTGAATCAGAGCCCTCCCAATCCATTCGGAGAAATTGGTGATTCAGACACAGACACAGCTTTAAATGTTTTTTCTACATACCTCAGGGTACCAGGCGGCTCGTGAATGCTGCGATGCTGGGGTGCATGGAGTGTCCCAAAGAATTGGGAGGGGGGGGGGGCTCCCCAGCGTGCTCAGCAGTACACCCAGAAGTGGACCAGAAGCACATCCTGTTCACTTCTGGGTCTGCCAGGGAATGTGCAGGACCCCCCCAGCACTCCCCCAGCTCAGCAACTGGTGCCTCCTGGGTCTGGGGGAGCACCCGGGGTCTGTCTGTGGCTGATCGCCGAGCTGGAGGGGAAGGGGGGGTTTGCACGCTTCCCGGTGGACCCGGTAGCGGAGCAGAAGCACTTCCAGTCCACTTCCAGGTTTACCGCCAAGCACATGGAGGGCCCCCCCACACTCCTGTGGGATGCTTCATCTGCCCCAGCATCACAGCATTCAAAAGCTGTGCTGGTACCTCGAGGTATGTAGAAAAAAACATTTAAAGCTGTGTCTATGTCCGAATCAGCATCGAATCTTCAGGTTCGGATTCAGCCAAATCAAATCAGGGACAGTGATTCAAATCAAGGAATCAAATCACTGTCCCTGATTCAGGCTGAATCCAGATCGAATAGGCCCACTTTGCACACCCCTACCAGCAGCATAGCTGTGATAGCAAAGAATTCAGCTCAAGGTAACTGGATATCTGACAGGGTTTTGCAGCACATACTGAACTCCATATTGCTGCGGCTACACCACTAGCAGTCCCCAAACGAGGCAAGTTTAAAGCTTGCTGATGTGCCTTTATATAAGCTTCAGTTACTGTAATGATGAGGCAGCAAGGTGCTGAGTCTATGGTGCTCAGCAGCATTTGATAGGGTTGGCTTCATATTGTGCTGTCATTGGTGCTACACAAATCCTTAGAGAGACTTATAAAATATGGGCCATCTTTCTCCTTTGTTATTAAGGTCATTTATATGGATGGCAGTCACCGTTCCTATGAAACGCACCTTCTGTTTCCCCATTCTGAGGCAAAATAATATTTGTGCATTTGTACTGTCACAAAGAAATTGATTCTACCGTAACTAGTGGGACACATATATCTCTGGTGTTACTTCCTTGATGCCAGGGTCTTTACGCTGGGGGTGAAGCTGGCTTGTCAGCGACGCTGCTGTAAATTCCAAGTCACTTTATTAAGGTTAGTGGACTTTAAGCTGGCCTAACTAAGATCAGAGCTGGGCCGTATGTCTGCTATAAGAATTCAATCTTTCAATCTTCTCTTAATATACTATTACCCATTGATGGGCCATACATTCTTCTGGGGAACGTTTCAGTTTGGCTTTTACTGCTCTTTTAAATGCTGTTCAAAGACATTCCATATATTCATACCGTGGAAGAATGTCAGAGCTGACATGCCAACACAGACCACTGGGCTGCTTAGCCTGGTATCCTGGCTCTGCTATTAGTTTCTGCATAATGCTTCTAATTGTGCAATTATTTATCCTGAATGAGGAAGGATATTTGGATGCACTGGAGAATTTTCTCCTAAAGTAGAGCAAACTCTGCTTTGCTGGGAAATAATTGAAGCCACTGTGCAGGCAATCAAAATTGCTTCTTTTTCTAGCAGGAGTTTTTGATGAAACTGCCACCAAATAAATCTCTTCCTCCCCCCCAACTTAGAAATGCTCAGCATCTGACAGCTGCATAAAACTGCCTGATAATTAGTGATAGAGCCCCCTATTATTTTATATCTTGTTAGTCGGCTCCATTTATTAATGTCCAAAATTTATACCAGCACAGCTGAAATGCTGTCAGATGAAGAGAAGTTTAATGCATTTGTGCCTCAATGTTGTCCACTACCTGATTTGAGGTTCTCTAATGGCACAAGTCTTATTCCTTTGGAGTAGGGACTGCTACTAAACATATGCATTTAAAGGTGGTTGACTAAAGCACAAGCAAGTAGGCAATAATACACTTAGGCCAACATGAGAAAGCATAAAGAGCCCAGGAGAAAATGACAGAGAAAAACAAGGCGGAGCTGTGATTCAGTTCATTTATGGACTGGTTATTTTAGCCAAAAAAAATAAATCAGGCTATGCATCATCCTTCCCTCTGTCAATCCCATTCCTAGAGGGATAGAGTGGGTCATGAACTTCCCACCTCATCTCTGTCAGGAGGTGTAGGATTGAGCCAGCTGGTATATTTTTCAACCAAGAACTTTAATGGGAAGAGTCCTGAGTTGCCTAAGGCCTTGTGTTGTCAATAAGCAAAGTCATTAACCATGCAGTGAGAGAAGAATTAGCAGGCTGTGTCTGCTTCTTGGTTCTTGGATAGTTTTTAATTGTATTGCTACATGAGTTCAGCTGGGATGTTTCAGGAGTCAGCTCCCCACTGACGGTTGTGTAATTCTCATTATTGTTTGCAAATTGCAAAATAAAAGGGTTTCTGCAATGAACAGTTCCAGGGTTATTGAGTTCAGGTTCATTCTTACCCAGCCCAGGCTTACAATAGAAAGGGCAATCTCTGCAAAAGTCTAACTCTTTTCTGTGCATCTGCCAAAAAAGCTACTATAGTTTTGTGGTTTGGGGGGATAAATGGGAGGAATCTATTCTGGTTACATATATAATGCAATTTCAGAGCTCTGTGTCAGTATTTGTGACCACTTGGAGGGAGTGTATACCACAGGAAAGCACAGTGAGAATGAGGAGGTATAATTAATAATAAGAGGCTAAGTTCTAAAGAACTTGTTCAACTAGCTTCCCATCTTGACTTCAGTTTAATTTGTAGTAAAAATTATACCTGAACATATCACTGTCCATTTTCCTTAGTAAAGACATTTAAGACTAGTGGGATGAAGACAGGACATTTTACACTAGGCATTAGGAGAAACACCGTCATAAGGAGACCTGCTATATTGTGGTGTACTCTTACCAGCAAAACAATCAAGACTCCATCTTTTCCTAGACTGCAAATTATACATAATGGAGCTCTCTTTAGTCCCCACCTTTAAGGTAGAGTTTGTACATGCTTGGTTCTTGGATAGGTTTTAATTGTATTGTTATATGAGGCTGGGAATGCCCAGGTTCAGTAAGGTTTTCCCAAGTCAGCATCACATGCTTAGTATTTAACCACCAAAGGATAGCTGTCTAGGTACCAAAATGGAAGGCAATGATCCAACAGAGGATTTAATTGCCTAGGGGTGAGAAACTGCAACCACTAAAGTGTAGGCACTGTGAGACTTTCCATGAGAAAACCTGGAGCTGCAGAGAGGCAATGCAACAAACCTACATGTTGGTCTCAGAGAGGCACCTAGAGGAAACAGTAGGTATGGGGTGCATCTGACCTCCTACCTCTCTCTAGGGTATAAGCACCCAACTCAAGGCTGTAGCAAGGCACTTTTGTCCACTTAAGACCCAGAGCCCTAATCCTTCTCTGGCAATGAGCAGGCAACAAACATACTCCCACATTACTGAGCAGAGATTGTGTATTTTCTTTTAGGATGCAGCTAACCCTTTCAAAATGCAGCACCAGGAACATGTGGTAGCAGTGCTGCTGTTTTTATAATACTCCAGCTGCTAGGACACTTACCAAGGACATGGGGACTTGGGTTTGATGCTCTCCTCAATCCAAGGGGGCTCAAACCCTCATTTCCCAGGACAGTACCACACCTACCAGCCTATACCTTACTCCGCAGGGAGGTTTGTTGAATCAGTTTTCATCCTAGGCAGATCTGAGGCACTGCTTTAGATGCCTGAGCCCTTTCTTGGATCTAGGCTTTTATGCTCCATGATTCCTGCGGATAACTGGATGAATGATGTTCTCGGGGTTTGTTTGTTGCCCCCCCCCGCCTTTCCTTTACAGACAGCATATTAATTGCTAATGCTGCCTTTTATTTAGGCAGTGCTATTTGAATGGCTAATGAAAAGCAGTGAATAACTGCTTCAGTGCAGGAAGCTCAAGGGAAGCAAAATCATCAGTAATTATTACCGTGCTGCCAAGAGCTCCCTGTGGGAGTTGAGAGCTAAACTCTTCTCTGAGTTACAGCAGTTTAGAGCTAGAGAAACTCAGTTGAATTCAGTGGACTCTCTCCAAATTTGCCTTAATGAAAGGGCAGAGTGCGGCCTAGAGACTTCATGTGAAACTTGGTTGTTAATAAGAAACATTTGCTAATGTGCTTTACCAGAGAACTTGGAGCGCCGCAACAGCAGCTGCACATTTACACGTTATGCCTTCTCCATCAAGTGATTTAGCATTTAGAAAAGGAAATAAATAGGCTGTTAGTTCCTTCCCACAAGCCCCCAGAAAAGTTAGGGTGTTTTTCCTCTTGCCATTATTATTATTGTACAGGGGAAAAAAGAGCTACAAAATCTAAACCAGCTATTTCTTCATGTGGGAGCTTTCAGAACAGATAAAAGGTTACTGTGTCAGTACTGAAACAGGGAGTTATTGTATGTGCAGTTGCTTAGTGGGTGGACCAGGCATTTGTAACCACAATCATTCTCCTATATGAGCATTTTATGTTCCCACCAAATATGCACTGATGATAACAATACTATGTTAAATATTTCACTTCATTAATACAGTTTCTGCAAAGCCAAGATAATTACTTTCACCAGCTGTCAGTGCTTTTGAAGCTTTGTGGCTACATTGTTTTTTTTCATTCTACCCCTTGCCCCTCTCTGTACATGAGGCATGAAGAGTCTGGTTGACTGAAAATGGATTATTCATGTCTATGCTATTCATATCTGGTTTAATTTTGCTTAGAAACTAGCCTGCTTGCAAACAGGTCCTACTAGGGCATTCAGCAGCAATAGCAGTATGAGGAGATAATTATCCATGCAAAAAAGATGAGCTCTCGGGTAGGTAGGGATGAACTAACATGCAGAAAGGAAAGTTTAGATTGTGCAAGACTGCTGAAATACAGTGTCACGGGGGCAAAGTTACCTTCTTCACTCCTCACAGTAGATCTTAACTGCGGTAGTCACCCTGTAAACTTATCACAGGCAGCAACACACAGGTTTGTCTGCAACCAACACAAGTCTATCCATGCTGAATTCCTGATTCCTAATCTTGGCTCCGACGTCAAATCCCTTCAAGCCAAACTGCAACTTTTCTTTCCCGTTCTATAAAACCTCAGTAGAAGTGGGGGAAAAACAATACTTGCCTCTGAAGGATCTGGGGATAGCTGCTCCTTGCTCAGGAAGGGCTTTGAAAATACCTACGAAAGGAAACTATAGCAATTCTATCCCAGAATACACTGGAAGAGAGATCTGATCTGATGAGGTTACCAAGTTAATGGATTTCTCTTGCATTAGAATGAAGCACTAAGTCAGTGCAGAGGAGTAGGGTAGTTGGACATTTTTTTCCCCCTTCAAATAAGCAAGTTGAAGTCAGGTCAAGATGCAAGATTATACAAATGGAAAAGTGAAACTCAAGTGCTCTGGCCAGATGAAACTGATAATTTTGAATATTAGTTTTAGTTAGCCAAGAAATAACTACGCACTTTTTTTACTGTTACTGGTAGATATGGTCTTGATCTCAAATCCCAGGTCCTAAAACTCCAGGATTTTATACAATTGACAATTTAGCTCCCTACGCAAATGTTATACTTCGGGTTCATTTCTAAGAGCCAGAAATAATCATTGTTCCACATGCTATCAGAATGTGCTCCTCTCAGTGCCTGAGAGCAGATTTCATTGTGTGCCTGACATTTACTTGTGTATAGGAGATAAATGTCCATACAGCGTCATTATAAGTTATCAGATGCATGCTGTGGGAAGGTTTGATCAGAAAGCCTCTTGCTGTCTGCATCCTTGTCTCGAAATTGCTTCCTTAACTCATCCCCTGAAATGGCACAGTGTGTGGGAGAATGGATTTCTGGTAATCAGTTATATCCCATAACTGAAACACATACACCGACATATAGACACATGCACACACATGCTTGCTATCATTTTTTGGGACTTTTAAATAAATCCAATCAATCACAAGTACATTTTTTCCTGGAGCCTGTGGAAGTGAAATAGGAAGAAGTAGGATATTGATTATAAAGTCTTCTTTTGCAGAGAGATACAGCAATTGAAGAGAGAGCTAAGGTTGCTAAGGTAGAAGTCAACATTATGACTTATTCACAGGCTCATTGCAAGAACACTGTCTAACAGCTGGAGCACAGGACTGACGGGCTGAAGATCTGGGATCTTGCAACATGCCTCTCAATGGCAGGGCAATTCCTGATGTTTGTGATACATGCTAATATAATAAGACTCAATATACTGAACCCTGTTTATAACAGCCTCCACCCACTCCTAATGATCCCAACAAATGGACTAACCCCATTAGAGTAAACAGTGTCCTTTAATGAACTTCTCTCCCAGTTCTGTGAAATTTGTAAAGAGGTTTGTGCTGCATGTGCTTCTGCCTGCATTGCTCCCCCCCGCCCTTGTTTTGATCATTGTTTCAGTATCCCATTTAAATCAATGCATCCTTGATATACTAATACCGTGCTAGTTGTTCACGAAGCGTATTGGGTAAAACTTTCAAACCTAGTTGCTGAGTGGCTGAGTAAAGGTATCCTGAGCCTGCGGTCTAGCCTTAGCTTAAACAACTCACCAAGCCAATAAGGTTAAGGTATATCAGCGCAAGTAGCCACTAGTGCACAAGGCAAGCATCACATCCTTTGGTTCCCCACCTTGATCACCAATTATTGACTCAAACTTGGATCAACTGGCATAAGCCAGAGCAATTTATACCCCTGGGTCCTTCATAAAGCAGCTTAACCATTGTACCACCTCACCCTTACTCAGGTACACTATTCATCATAATGCAGTGCTCCAACGGTTCTGTAGTTTAGGGGACTGTGTGGTCGGCTAACAACCAGAAGAGTGTGAATTTAATCCTTGGTGGTAGCCCCTGGCCTTAGAAGCAGAAAAAGCAGCCCTCCAATGGTTGAGAAATATTTGGGGGTAGGACTAGATGACCTCCTGAGGTTCCTTCCAACCCTAATTTTCTATGATTCCAACTGGTGTCAATCTGCCCTAATTTTACAGCTTCTGGAGTGTCAGACACTTGACAATAACTACAACACACAGTCCTGATCCTAGCACATTCACCATGTAAAGGCTCTGCAAGTGATTTCAAGGCTTGCTTCTTCACTAATTGAAGCCACCTGCAGATTTGGCCCAGCACAGGCAGTCTGACATAAGTGAGTCGGGAGGAACACTGGACGAGATACAGCTGGGGTGAGAGAGAGAGAAAGAGACAGCCAGAGTTAATTTTGTTTTCTGGTAAAAATCTCATTGATTCCTGAAACCTTTATACCCAACAAAGATATGACACATTCTGGATTTCATAAAGCACTAGCTTGTTTTGCCTGCATCCACTGTATTCCTCTGTGGCTTTATGCACTGCCAATACATTTGTATTTATGTAGTTTCTCATTATAGAGTTTTTAATAAACCTCGTGAAAAAAAATTGTCAAGGGATAAAAGTGACAAACAGATTCTCGGATTATATTAATAATCCATGAATGTTGCAACTAAAGGCAGAAGGGTCTGCCTGCTGGTTACAGGTCCCTGTAAATCCCCTAACTTGACATGCTTGGTGGGACATAAATCCACTCATATTTAACAAGAAATCTTAAGGCACTGAGTTGTGTGCCAATGGCATTGACAAGAGCCAAACATAGAGGCAGACAAATTTCTCACCCTTGCAGCAGTGCCATTTGCAGTTCAGCTTGAACTGGCCCATACATGACTTCTGCTGTTGCATGAATAATCAGAGCTCTGATTTTGCAAATGTGGAGCAGTTTCCACTAGGAGCAGAAACCTACTAACCGGAGTTTCACTTGTGACCTCGACTGGCATTTGAACTAATGCTTTGGAAAGCTAGCAGAATGTTCCTGTGGCAAACCCTCCTTACCTTCCGGGCTAGCACCAGCAGAAAATTCAGCTGAATGATTATTTTACGCTCTGAACAAGTGAATATTCAGGTTCCAAACCATTTGCCTCAAAGCTGAATTTCAGACTAATGCTGCTTTTACTTTTTAAAAATAAACTTACCTGCTTAACTAAGATACTTGTATTATTAAATGTGATCAAGTTTATGATAAAGAAGGCTTCTCTTTTGTGCACAGAGGCCTGCAGAAGTGAATGATGATTATTTGGCCACACAGTGGCGTTCAGTACTCAGGATACAACATCTGAACTGTTAGAGGAAAGAAGAACTTGAGGGAGAAGTAGTAGAGAATAAAGGATGGAAGCGCTCAGAAAATCCAAGAAACAGATTCACTGGGTGTGTCTACGTGAGATGCTAACTGCACAGCATCTTAATAACACTGCGCAGTAGCATGCAGGGCCAAACCCATGCTAATGTATAGTCATAGGCAATGTGTAGGGGACGGCGCAGGGGGCATGTGCTCCCCCCCGAGATTGGCTGCTGTCAAAGGCACCACTGCCTTCTGTGGGTGGTCGGCACTCCCCTCCCACCCCACTGCCAACACAGCTGGCAGCAGCTGCAAGCAGTCCCTGCTCACCACCCACCACTCACCCCCGCCATACTGCTGGCTGTGGGTGGTCCCCACTCGCTACCATGGTGCTCCCTCAGTCGTGGAAGGCACCAGTCATTCATGTGTATTAGGCTACTGCACAGTTAATGTCTGTAAAAACCCGTGTGCTGGCACTACTGTACAGTAGCTCCAGTTACGTACGGCTCATTCATTTAGTTCTTGGTTATTCAATTACTACACTTAATGCGCAGCCACAGCGCATTAATGAATGTGTAAACGCACCCCTTTTATCCCATTTTACAACATAGGGACATCATTTTCAGCCTCACAAGAGTGCAGTGAGCATAATCCCATTGCTGCTTGGATGGCACTCCAATACTATTCCAGTAGGAAACCTGTAAGTACCCAGATAGCTTGTTGAGGGCTTTCTCTCTCACTGAACACTATTTGCTGATTACATGAGCAACTAATGCTCCTAACAGGAGCTTAAGACCTTGCAAACTCTTGGAGAATTTGGGGGAAGTAAAGAGAACTGGATTCAAATATGTGGTTACTTCCAGTAAGTATCAGTGTTTATTGCTTATTGTCACACCATAAGTTCAGCCTTTTGCCTTCACAATTGAGCTTGCAAATGCCATGGGATTTTTTAGGCTGACAGTTGTGTGTCTAGGTTTTGATGATGATGATAATGATGATTAGTTTGATGATTAGTTTGTTTTTACCGAGATAGTTATGGTGACACCACCTAAGCAGCTTTCATTGTTCTCTGCTTCCAGCCAGAACAGACACCTGATGTTTTGCTCAAAGGACAAGCTCTGCCTCGCAGGGCTAATACTCAGGCTGATTGCTGGAAATCCATTCCCTAACAATCTCTCAGCATTTCCCCTAGTGTAAACAACTGCAATTCCTTCCTGCCCTCACCACCAACCTTTTCGAATACCCAGGGATTTGTTTGAATTCAGCTGCTGATTTAAATCTTTCAATATTGTTCAAGGCAGATTTGCAACTGGATTAGGGGTTCTTATATTACTTCCATTAATCTCCTCTAATGCAACATAGTTGGTCATATTTTCTGACAACAACACAGCTTTCCCCTTGTCTGTTTTCCTTCTGGGTTACTGTGCCACCAAAGAGTAGTCAAGTTTCTGGCCGTGTCTGCTTTCAGACATGAGATGGTTTAATTTTTCTCTTTATATACTACATTCTTTTTGCAGCCTGTCTCTTAAAAGTCTGACTTTTACGTACGTCATATAGAAGCACAAGTATGAAACCTAAACAAACTCCCTCTTACATTTGCAGAGAATCATGGTAAGCTGGCAATCCTAATGTTAAGGAAACTTCACCACATGGGAGGCTCAGGCTCTATTGTATCCCATATCCTTCTCCTTAATGATTTACCACAGGAAGGCGATTCAATTCTTTTTCCTTGTAGACTAGACAATATTAAAGCTGGTAATGACTCACCTGAAAAGCCTCTTTTTATTGATTCCCAGGGGAGCATACTTCCCTTCCACTCCCACAAAACCAACTAGGTACACCCAAGACTCATAGCAGAAGTAAAGGGAAACTCACTCAAATGCTGCCTATAAATTGACATTGTGTCTCAAAGAGTCAGAAATGTTTTCTCCTCCTCTAGCTCAATAAAGTGCTGCAACCTTCTACCAAGGGCTTCCTAAAAAGTTACTCTCTTAATATGAGGATGCGTGTGTCAGATTGAATTTTCTGATTTCAAAATAGAAATGCTTTATATTTCCTGTATTATAATGGCAGAGAGAGGCTTTATCCAAAATTAGGTTCCTCTTTACACTGGGCACTGTACATATACAGAAAAAGAAAACCTGCTCTTAAATAGCTAACACCATAAAGTACAGTGGATAAACAAAGGTCAGGGAAAATTATTATTTAATCACTGATGAACTAAAGGCCAGGTCTGTCCAGTTTTTTAGGCACCTTTTGTCACATGTTCTACAACTCTTCTGATTCGAGTGTATACAACATACACAGAAAGACTACCAAAAATTTTTTTTTTTTACAACATCCATCCAACATGTAAAGAAGAACTGGAACCAATTACTACAAGAACAACTTTCCCAACCACAAAACAGCCATCGGAGAAACAACACCAATACTATACACCATTCCAACCTCAAACTCGATGAAACTGAGAGAACCAGTCAACCCTCAAATATTATCAATCTCTCCACACACAGCCAAAAAATTCTGTCCTCTCTAAAGGCCTTAATTTCTGTCCAGAAAAATACCCTAAAAATATACTACAATATATACAACAAGAAAATTTTTTTCTGACACCTCCATCTCAAAGAATATTTCCACGACCAAAATGAATCCATTTCGAACAACACTTCTTTCTAGGACAACATTGAGGAAAAGATAAATACCAAAAAAATCGAAAAATCCCATCAGATTGGACACCTCACAGTGGAAGAAATTCAAATATCAACCATTATATTGACTGTTTCACAGTGAACAATGAAATAATCAACAGCAAACAATGCCATAACAACCTCTCCCTCTCAGAGAGAAGGGCCATAGAGTCTCTAAGATCCAATCACCAAATAGTACGAAAAACAACAGATCAAGGAGGAGCTATAGTTATTGCTAACCATGAAGACTACATAAAAGGAGCCAACAGACAATTCTCTGACACCACCTATTATGAGAAACTAGAGGAAGATCCTGTTCCCCTTTTCACCTTATAACTCAAAACCACCATCAAATCACTTCCATATAAACTTCAAGAAAAATTACAGAACTCGATTCTCCTACTACCCAACCCAGGGACTTTTTTACATGCTCTGTAAAATCCACAAACAAGGGAACCCAGGCAGACCTATAATATCTAACCATTGGACCCTAACTGAGGAGATATCAGGCTTCGTCGAATCCATCCTAAAACCTGTTGTTATCCAAAGGGTGAGGTTTGTGCAAGCCACAACAGACTTCCTACTAAAACTTAAAAACACAGACCACCTTCCAGCCATACCCTCCTAACCACCATGGACGTTACCAGCTTATATAGCAACGTCCCACACCAGGATGGCGTCCACGGCTGCCATACATATCTACAAGAGCAAGATTACAGCTCAGAGTACCTAAAGGGTATTTTTACATGTGCTCTGGGGTGCAGTGCTAGGCACTTTAATTAGTGAACTGTGTTAAATTAAGTGCCCACGTGTCATGTGTATCAGTGTCCCTGTACTGATAAATGGTGATTAGGTGCTTTGAACTAAAGCTCATCAAACATGTTTTAGTTCAAGTGCCCTGCTGCCATTTTTTCAGCAGAAGGCTGGTAGAGTACATCAATTTCCATGCTCCAACAGACTCGATTAATCAAGTCTGGTCTGCTCTGATGCACTGGATTTGGAGCAGGCTCCCTGGATGTCTGTAGGAGCCCAAAGATATTATTGAATTTATACATTTCATCCTCACACACAACCTCATTTTCAATAACTATTACTTGCCCAAAGAATTCTGGGTGCACCTGTAGGCAGCAAAATGGCCCAACAATAGGCCAATTTTTTATGGGTCACCTGGAAAAATAATTCCTCAAGAACTGCACCATCAAACCCATGCTACACCCAAGGCACGTTCGTCATTTGGACTGAACCTCAGATTGATTTCCATCACAAATTCAATAATCATCACCCCTCCATTAGACTGTCCTTTGAATATTCTAGCACCAACACCTCCTTTTTAGACACTATGATCAAGATCCAAAATGGTGAAATACAAGCCACCATATACAAGAAACTCATGGACCAACTTACATCTCTATACAGAACCAGCAATCGCCCACAACTCATCAAGAAAGCTGTAATATACAGCCAAGGTCTCCAATACCACCCCATTTGTACTGAAGACAACACTCATGAGCATCACCTCGCAAATCTCAAAAGGGCTTTCATTCAACAAGGACACTCCTCCGGGGAGAGAGACAGCACTTTTGAAAGAGACACCTGGATACCTTGTGAAGAACTGCTGTAGTACAAAAAGAAAATCCCCATGAATTGCACACCATTAGTTATGACATACCATCCTTCCCTGGAACCTATACAGAAAATCCTCAGACAATTGCAACCCATACTAGAAGAAGACCCAACTCTTAAAGAGATCTTTTCAGAATTGCCCATCCTAACCTTTAAACAGGCACCAAACCTTGCCAACCTCACCAGAAGCAAATTTCCTATGGCCCAAAGCACATTGAATGGATCCAGACCATGCCAGGACAAGAAATGTAAAACCTACCAACACATCTCCACCACTCCCACAATAATTACACCCCACAACAGAACCATCCTTGATCTTATATCTGCACCTCCAGATATGTAATATAGCTCATCCACTGCACTAAATACCCTGATGGAAATTATGTACAATAAGCCAAACAACAACTGCATACCAAAATGAATGCACACCAAAAATCTATCGAAGACAAAAATACCCAATTACCAGTGAGAGCACATTTCTCAGAAAACAACTGCTTTCTCTCCAATCTCTCAGTTCTAATCCTCAAAGGGAATTTACAAACTATCTTTCACAGATGAGCCTACAAACTTAACTTCATACATGTACTGAATACGAAAAATCATGGACTAAATATAGACATTGGATTTATGGCACATTATAACCTGCCTACCATCTGATACCCCAGGTAACCTCTGTACTATTAACAGCTACATCCTATCACCAGTCAGCATTCTCTGCTTTCCCACACCTGTCTCACACCTGTTAACACCTTTCCCCTCTGATCCTCCCCACCACGCATGGGTATTTGCATGGGCCTGCATATTGCACATTGGCTTAAGCTTCTATCCCACCCAGGAGAGTACACAAACACCAGCTGACTGTCCTTATGCCTGAGGAAGGGTGTTTATGGCCAAAAAGCTTGTAAAGAACAATTTTTCCAACTGTTTAGTTGGTCTAATAAAGGACATCACATCTACCCAAAGAAACTTGTCTGCCTATGCCCTTAGACCAACACAGCTACAGCCAATGCCCCAGATTCCAATGGTATTTTAGTAATTTGGCACATTTTAGTTGTTCATTGTGCAGTGACTGAATACCTTCAGTTTGGCTCTGTTTCAGATTAGACACAAGAGTCTCTTCTAACTGAGAGCTCATGCCTGTTCTGTCCAGGTTCCTGATCCAAAGGTCCAACCCTGACACAGGATCCCAACCAGAGCAGGACACAGGCATGGGTGAACCAGGTGGCCACCCAAGGCCTGAACAGAAAGGGGACCTGAAAATGGTAATTTTTTTCCCATTATCCAATTATTATCATTACCTCTGGCAAAGGGGGACCAATACTAAAAGTTCGCCTATGGCTGCCTGGAGTCTAGGTACGGTGCTGATCCTAGTGCTGCATGCATTTCTAGGAATTTAACTTTGAGAAAGGAAAACAAGTGTGATCCAAGTGACTGTGGCTTCTGTACTGGTGTCTAGAAAGAAGCATGCTCTCAAAGATGCTCAGTTGCGGGGCCACTAGAAATGCAACTGTAAGACAACATGGGTCAAGTGATGAACTAAAAATATGGGACTTATGGACCAGCACTAGCGTTGGTAGGAAGCAAGCGGGTGTACTACAAGAACAACGCCAAACCAAGTGCATTCTAGAAATAACCTGAAGGCTAAAAATCCTGTCCTACAACTGCCAGCAATAAGGGCCTAGACAGCGGGGATGAAGCAGATGCTTCAAATGTTTCAGCACTGTGTGAATTTTTATGGCAAATTTAAAACTCCAGGAAGTAGGTGTAACACCTGTATTGACACCCCCCCCCCCAAGCTATAGAAAAACACTTCTACATGACTACACTCACAGCTGCTTCCTTTTAAGCACATGTTGGCTGCTGCACTGGTCTAAAAATAAGACATGTCACTATATTCTGTAAACTGCCATAAACTCTCACATAAAAGTTGGAAGCATGAAACAGGTGTCTAACCATTGCAAACTGATCCACCCAGAGCCAGACTCTTGGCTGAACTGACTCTATGGAATGTGACTTTTCTCAGCAATAAGTACTTGCGATAATTGCAAATGGCTTAAATGCCTGGGCCAGCAAACATTTTTATTCCAGAAAGTCAATGAATCAATACGTTTAAGCTTAGGACAGAATAACACCCTATGAATAGATGAGCTTGTATGTAAATGGCAAGCACTGAGCTGGAGTACTTATAGCATGAATTGAGGATAAGCAAAGATCTGATAGCTTATATGCATGCACTAGCTTTTTTTTTTCACCCCAGAGGAAAGAGCTTCTTTACAGGTACTTGCTTAGAGAAAAGTCATTTGTTTTCAGTTCCATTTATCTAAATGTGCTCAGGCTCATTTTCCAAACCCCTTCCTTCCAGTTTTGAATCCCTGCTCCTATGATCAGCTTCTTGGATGTAATCCAGCCCCATTGACGTCAGCATCTGACGTCACCATCACGGAGCCGCCAGCTAACTTCTGTGGAAAAGCAGTGGTCCAGTGATGGACCCACAAAAATAAACATCCTCTTTCAGTGGGCAGGTTCGTCTGTCTAGTGTCTGAAGGGTGAGCTGTCAGGAGGTTCCAACTTTGAATCCTTCATCTGCACTGAATCATTTTGTAGCGTTGCACAGGTCACTTCACTTCCCACTTCAGTTTTTGTCTCTTCTGTAAGTCTCACCAGTCTACTGTTATTATAATCATGTTGTTTTGTTACCTTTCACTTTCCTTTTATGATTCACTTTTTGGGTCCAGTTCCAAGCTTCCAGCAGTGACTGCCTCTTCTCCTCTGTTTGTACAATGCCAACACAGCTGTGATAGGGCCTTTGGGGTGTGCAGGAGCAATGAGAACGAGAATAGTTATAATAGCCTTTATGCAACACTTTTCCTCAGTAGAACACAAAGCCCTCTAAAGGGATGTTGGTAACATTAGCTCTTTTTATATACAGGGAAACTGAGGCTATCTACTTTTAAGTGGCCAACAGACAAGCATGGGAATGTTCTACCACAAGCTATTTTACAGCTCAATCAATCTCAAATATGCGATAACTTTTATCTAGATCCCATTGCACTTCTATTTTGTTTTCATTTTATTTCAAATAATTCCCCTCGATCCTTGAATTATTTTATCACCCTTTAGACAACTGCAGACTCTCCTAATTTGGATTTCTGTTGTGGTCACAAAAGACTTCCTGTTACCTCCCAACTATGTGATGAGACACCTTTGACAATGTAGCCCCATATATAGTTTAAAAGCCTTTTCTGTCACCACACTGCAGCAACTAATTTATTATTTAGTATTACCCTGATCATTTTTCAATATTACCATTTCTCAGCTTTCTTTCTTCCACAGAGTCTTTATATTGCAGACAATTTTTCCAAGAGAGAATCTTATTTTGTTATTTCTATAGCAAATTATTCCACCATCCTTTGACCTGTTTCTTTGTGGTCTATTTACAGGAGTGGGAGTAGTATAGCTGCTGATATTCCCATCATCTTCTCCTGTTAGTTCTATTTAATATAAGTTTAACTTTAACTTTCAGCTGCCTCAGGAAATCTGAGACGCATAAGGTGAGTGAGAGCCATTTGGGGAATAACACAAGTTAGAAAGCAAAATTAAACCCAGAACCTAATTTCCTACAGCCTCATCATGATAGGAAGGAGAATTTTTGCACCCTAACTGAAATCTGAAGATACATATACACACAGCCACCTCTTCCCCCAGAAAGACTCCTTTCACCAGAGAATTCCCCCAAAGGTTCTTCCTAGAAAACAAACCAGAAAAATTGGTTTTCTACTAGAAAAGAGACTTATAGAATAGAGTGGAAGAAACCGGCTGCCCAGCTCCCAGGAGGGCCTAGCCAATTAATATATTAAGTAAGATAAATCAGTTCAGGTGAATGCAAATCTAGCAATTCCTGCCCTGAGAGCCTGCAGCTATGCCACTGTTAACTCTCTTGTCTCTACCAACTACTTATCGAGACTGATACGCCTAAGACACCTGTCTTTGACAATACACTGCTATCTGTATATCTGTTGTCTCGTTATTACCTTGTACTCCTCCATCTCTCATTTTCATGTTATAATTGGTGCCATAATTAGAGTGTAAACACTGGGTGTTATGTGTTTGCATGGCAATTAGTACTTAGACTTGGTCAAGAATCAGGGTTTGTAAAGAGTAACTAATTTTGATCATAGAAGGTATTCTTCTTGAGGAGTACCTTATACAATACAAAGACAAAATACAGATTAGGTTTCTAGCACTCCTCACATTTAACAGAGGTTAATAAAACAATATTTTATTTGGAAGTCCAGCAATTACATTATAGCAGCTATTCAGAATTGTTATCATGCAAATAGTCAGTAGATGGCAGCCTTGAACCATTGGTTGTTGCGGGGTTTTTTTTGGCTAAGTTCTCAGAGGGCACAACAGGGCAAAGCCAGAATTTGGGAACGAAAGTAACAGCTAGAAACAGGAATGAACCAAAACCTTAACTTGGAAGTAGTCTCATCCTTGCGAAGGTTCAGAAGCAGAACTCAGAATCAGGTCTGAATTTTGCTGGTGCCTTTGAACTTTGAAATGGGTCGAACTATAATTACCAAAAACATGCCCAATCTTTGGGGCTTGAGAATTGAAATCCCGATGTGTATTTTAATTTTGCAATTCACATGCATCTCCATTTAGGGGGGAAATCGGATATATCCCCTGTTACCGGAATATATACACAATGTCACCGGAGCACATAAATTACTGGTTCGGATATAGGAACGTGGGGCGGTGACCCTGGATTCATTTCCGAACTCTGCCACAGACTCACCATGTGACAATGGACAAGTAACTCAAACACTGAGCATCTCAACCAAGTATGTTCCTGTCTCTGAACAAAGACAGTCTTTCTCTGTCCTTTCCAGTAAGGACTCTTGGTATTGAAAAAGTTCACACCCAGTTAAGGGAAGTAGGGTTGAACAAAACATTGTGTTTTTACCAGGAACTAAACAGTTGAGGTTGGGGACTTTAAAATCTTTTGAACTTTAATTTTGGCAATTTCCGAAGTGAAAACATGATTTTGAGATGAACCATTTGCCACATTTGCACTTTTCCGAAACACTTTATCCATTGTTTCAGCCAAAACAATTCATAGAATTCATCCCCATTTTTAAAATTGTTTCAGTTGCCCCAAAACTGCATTTTTCAACAAATAAATAATTAGCCAAAAATAAATTATGTAGCCCTACTCTAGATAGCTTGCTGTTAGGACAGAATCCTATTATACCAATGTTCTTGAAGATTACAAGTCTCAGATCATATGCATGTATTTACAAATTGGTTGGATCCACTCCCCCCCACCATAGTACAAATGCTAAAACAAATATTAGGGAGGGGGAGGCGGGGGGGACGGGGACATCCTGTACAGCAATGCAAAGGTCAGTTCACGGGAAGGGCCATTTCTATGATAACAGTTCCACAAATCTCTTTTTTTTATTTATTTATACCTGTGGTATAAATGAATCAATGGAAGTCTTTCATTTGGCAACACCTTTATTAACTGTCTACTACTCAAGGATCTAGATACAGGACATGGGTGCCTCATTATCTGCAAAATGAATGGGACAGATACGTGGAAAAGAGAGGTGCACAGATGGAGGGAGAAGGATCTCTTAGCTTTGGCTAAGAATCGTAAATAATGAGGGAAATTCCTGTGGGCCAAACTCCATCCTGGGTCACCACTGGAACTTAAGACTTTATTTTTCAAATTAAAAGGAAACGGCTACACTGATATGGTAGCTGCCTGATAACAACCAGTTACTGGATATAAGCATGTTCTTTAAAATAAAGCAACCATTACGCTGGAGTCTCTTTAACAATGGTGTTATTTAGAGGCGAGAAGAGGTAACTGAGAATCTGTATTCTTGGTATTCTCGACTCCAACGCAGACTCCCCACGTGTGACGTTGAGCAACCTGGAGATTCTTGCTTTCCTGGGATGTACACTGGCTATAATCCCTCACTCACACTGTGAGTGAAGAACTGTGGCACTTTAGCTGCCATATTGTTCCAATTGTAAGTCAACCATGAATATAAGTTGACCCCACATTTTCAGGTTCAGTTTTAGGAAACACAGCTTTTCTCTCCAAATATGATGATATCCTACACTAATATGATTGCAGTTTCTGCAAAGGTCAACCAAGAATTGGGTGTCATGGCATAATTCTAGCCTAATTTTCAGGAGCCAGATCCCAGTTGGTCCTGAGTATCAGTTGAGTGCAATTTTTGTCGCTCTTTGGGGGGAAAATGGTTGACTTATAATCAACGATATGGTTATGCTCCCTTGAAATCTTTGTGTTAAAGATATTAGAACAATCTTTTAGGTGTAGACAGTTCTTTTCTCAGTACTGCCTCTATAAATAAGCAAGGAATCTGTCAATTGGCAAGGCAGATGCAGTTGTGAGGTGATGCGGATACAGCATGTTACAGTCTCATAAAGGCACTACATCTTTTTCCTTTTCTTTTGTAGCTCATCTTAATTCAGACTTAAAGAGTAGCTCAGAATGAAAAATATATTTTTCTCTGTGGGCACGTCTACACAGACACTATGTTGCTGTAGTGACGAGCTACGGTGACATCGCTTGTCACTACAGCAATGCAGTGTTGGCGGGCATGAACTGTGATGCTGCTGCTACTGCGCAGTAGGGTCAGAAACAACCTGTGTGGCACCAGGACTGTGCAGTATCAGTAGTTACGGAGTAGTCATTTAGTACCTGCTAAAACAGGTACTAAATGGCTGCACAGTAACAACTGTAGGTGCTCCATGTGTAGAAAAAATGTAGACAGGATAAAGTGCTTTAAATTATGATGCAGGTAGAATCTAGGCTGTATTACACTCAATAAAGTGTTTTGTCACATGTTTGTGACTGATAGAGTCCCCTCTGTGTGCAAGCCACAGAGAATGACTGCGTTACAGCCATAGCTTGGGAAGTTTAACTCACATCTTACTAGCTTGTGCTTTTAGTTCTGGTGGCCAAGAATTCACTATGATCCTGAAAGGGATGGCCACTGGTATGGATGACAAGCGTAATCCAGGGTAACAATAGACAATGGGTGTGTCTACACATGTATTTACACCAGCTTAAATTTACTGAGCAGTAATCGGGATTAGGCTGGTGTCTACACGTGCAGGCATTAAAGCACATTAACTGGGACTGATCTGGGACTAAAGTTAGAACTAATTTAGGACTAAAGTTACACACACAGTTACTGTGCAGTAACTAACTGGGCATATATTTGATACCTGCATGATCCAGGTATGAAATTTATGCTCAAGTCAGCATAAGTCACCATATTTATTGCGCAGTCTGGGCACGCACACGTAGACACATGCCCATGCTGTTCAGTAATTTTGGTTGCTGTACAGTAAATACGCACGTGTAGATGCGGCCAGTATGAATGTAGCTTACAAGGGATATTAAATGTCATGCTTCAGGATTTAAGATATTCCCTAACAGGGGAAATACCTAGTGGGGGCACAGACTATTTTCTGTCTCCCTAATGCTATGTTTCTGACACTTCCACTGAAGCATCTAAAGTCAACCACTTTCCAAGACAGCATACTGGACCAAACAGATCACAGATCTAACAACTACAGTAATTCAGATGTCCTATACATACATCATTAAAATCATTCAGCCAGCAGTGTTGGTGACCATGAGCAAGGACAATAGTTTAGATATTGATGGGAAAAGAAAAATATTCATATTTCAACTTTGCTTTCATACTATTTCCATCAGATCCATAGCATAATATCCAACAGAAAAATGCCATTGGCCTGTCTTTTCAGTATTTGCTTAGTTCTAGTAATGGGAATTCTGTTAAACAACAAGTAGTGCAATAAATGGACTTTGATCTGCAGATATGGACTTCCTTGCTAAAATTGGCCTGGGGAAGGAATCACTTTGGAATAATGCCCATCAACACTTGTTTTAATTTCCAGGTGTCCAGTACGCTGACCTGTGTATGTTTGATTTTGAGTTATGAATTTCAGACTTGAAAGAACTCAAAACTTCAAGTGAGACTCAACCAAAACAGCTATTTTCTTTCTGAAAGCATTTAAAATCCAGAATCTTGCAAAATGTTCTACTTGGAAACATCAGCCATATGCTGGCTTCAGATTTAGTGCCACGGTTGCTTAAAATTCAGTCATAGATGTTTTAAAAATATAATTTAGAACACCAGAAATTTGGCTGGGAGCCCCTTGAAACTTGTTCTCACTTTTGTTTGGTACCTGACTTATTCTCACCTGAAACTGAGTTAATGCAACTCAGATTTGTAACGAACCCTGAATGCCAGCAAGAATCTGGGGCTCAGCACAAAATTTCTGATGTTCCTCTCCAGCAAGCACTATCACCAGCAAGCCTTTGCCTTTCTACAAAAAAAATTGTCCTTTCCTCACCAGTGACAACCTGTATTAAGTAATCAGCCTTATTTTTAGGTTTCTGGTTAATTCCATGAGTGGAAATGGGACAATACCTGATGCCATCCTATTCCCTGTAACTGGTGACTGAATAGGTTTTTAGATTATTTCAACCCTCTTGGGATAGAGTTTTCTAGATGTTTGCTCATTTGGTGTTAACTATTCTGTCTACGCTGCAAAATAAAGTATGTGTGTGGAGCAGGGGTATAGTTAGGACATGTGAAACAAATAGTAAATCAAACTGGAAGTGACATTTCTGATATTTGTTTTCCAGCTATGGAAAGAGTCGCCTTGTTAAACACCTTTTTTGCCTGAAGCTAGCTTCATGCCAAAATTGTGCACACTGCTACCTTAAGTTTATTTCCAGCATGTTTTATTAACTGTTTTATGTTAAACAGAAGAACTGAAAATGTGTAACCTATAATGACTGTGGCTGAAGTTTGGAAATAAGAGGGCTGTTTCTCCCCACTGACGTATTAGCATAGGTTGCTATAAGCCGGGCTTGAGATTTTTTTACACAAAGGACATCTTAAGCAAATGGGGGGTCAGAGATACAGGGTGGGATGTACTCACTGGAGTAAATGCAATACGTACTTGCTGCTTCCTTGTGCTGGCTCTCTAGATACTGAGTTAATATACATAGCAGTGAATGATTATTGACGTTAATGTGGAAGAGTTGGAAAAATATTCTGTGAATGTACATTGCATATACAGGATTTAGGTTAAAGAGAGGCATAAGATAGTTGCATAGTTTTAGAAATGAATAAAATGATTGGTTTCATTTCATGTGAAGTTACATAGCCCAACTTCACACTAGGCTTGCTGTTTTGAGGCCAAGTATTAAAACAGCCCTTGAGTGTTATGTCTTTGTTACAGAAAAATGAAGCTATCAAAATAATATGCAAGTACTGGCAGGCCAAATATGACCACCTCAGAAACATATTAGGTGGTTCCCCAGAACTCAGGCCAAAGTCAAGGTTAATTGTCCTCTTGAGACTAGTAGCCTTAATGTCAGAGGAGAGCCAACCTGCAACTATGTTCACAGCATGTTTGTTCAAGAAACCTAAATTGAAGAAAGCAGGTTCCTTAATATGTACTCTAACCAATGCTAATGGATGAGAAATTTGGGAAAAGGATATAACCTTTTAATAAGCTTTCACTTACTACACATTACCATTTTGGGTAGCAGAGATGGTAATGTCTGTAGTTAAATGTGGCCATCACCTCCCATTATAAGGCCCTGCTTACAGCTGCTTATAACTTTACCAAACTCTAACCATTCAGACTGAATTTTTTCATGCCAAGTGCCTGCCTCGGTTTGGAAAAGTTCAAGATAAGTGGTTCAGCTATATCCAGGACGAGTTTAAGGGAAATACATTGTTTGGCCCATGTTAAAAAGCTCTTTTAGCCGTTTCCACGTAGAAGCTCTAGTACCTGCAAGATTCAGAGCAAGGTCTTGACAACCAGCAGAGGAATCATCCTCATACCAGGGATGTGCCTTTTGTTTCTCTCATGAAAACACCCAAATTTGGCTTACAGAGCAGAGGTTATATGGGGGGTGGAATTCATCTGATCCAGAGACAGCTTTAATTCTACCATTTCATAACTTTTTGACTGTTTGACTTTGGAACCCGAGTATTCTTTTAATCCATGTTTTCAATGCAACTTCATACAGCATAGTTTGGAGAAAAGCCAATAATTTAACAGAATTTCTCTTTTTTGGGTCAGCTTTCAATTGCATTTTCTATAGCAGTCTGCCCTGGGAGCTGATTTGCTAAATAATGGCTGGCGGTCTAATCTTTCTGCTTTGCCACCTTGTCAGAGTTTACAAAGGAAGTGGGGTCAAGCTGGGCCAATACTAAAATGGGATGCCTATAACTGACAAAGAAATGCTCAAATGCTTGCTCACATGGAGAAGATACTATGCAGTAAGCCAGGGCGTCTGTTTACAGTCCAGTAGTTACTTGGCATAGAAATACACTTCGTGAGCACTAAGAGTGCTTGCACAAGTGGCATTTTTCGCATGATCAGGCCCCTGAATGTGCTCAACAGCCATGACTTAACACACGTGTACAGCTGCAGAGCACTTTTAAAATGGCTGATCACATGAAAAATGAATCCTGGTAAAAAGATTATTAGATGAAGGGGCTTTAAAGCAGAGCACCTTAGGGAACTTGCATTCCCTCCAGGGTTAATTTTTTTGTAGGGGGATGGGGTTGGGCTGGTGCTCATAGGAGCGGCACCAGCCCATCCCCAGGGGCTGTCAGCAGGGGAGCGAGGAGGATGGGGCGGAAGCATCCAGCATGGGGATGCCAGCTGCTTTTGAATGGCCAGAGCTAGGGGGAGAGGTAGAATGGAGCCCCCTTGTATCACGGTGCCCCCCCCCCCAGCTACCCCGACTCGGGTATTGAGGGGAGCCGGGCTGGGCCTGCAAGGCGAGGGAGCTCTGTTCCACCCTCCCCACCATCAGCTCTGGCCATTCAAAAGCAGCCAGCAGCCCCGTGCTGCTGCTGTCAAGAGGCCCAGGGAAGGTGTAGGGGAATGGAGCCCCCCTCACCTTGCGGTTCAAGCCTGGCTCCTCCCAGTACCCTAGCTGGGTAGCTGGCAGAAAGGGAGAATGAGGTGAGGGGGCTCTGTTCCACCTCACCTTCCCCTCCCAACTCTGACTTTTCAAAAGCAGCCAGAAGCCCTGTGCTTGCTCCCTTCTCTTCCCTTCCCTTCCCACCCATGCTGAGGTGGGGGGGGGTGGCAGGGCTGGCACCCTCCACCCCACCTGCTGGCCAGGGCCAGTACAGGTAGACTCCAACTCCTTGAAGCTGTTAAGATGGGGGCATGGGGGGGGTGTGCTCTAACTCATGGTGCTTTATGCAGAGCACCATGTGTTAGAGCAGGGCCCTGAATGTCTGTAGGCACCCTACATGTATCTTTGTGTGAGGTAGCTTATAATCCTACTTAAGAGATCATCTAGCTGCTTTGCACTTAGTATGCATTAAATGAAGAGAAAATTAACACAGATGAATACTGCTCTCTGAATGCATGCTCTGCCTTACTGTGTGGTAATTTCCCCATTTGCACCAGCCTCAGGATACAACACGGAATGGTTTTGCAAGTCAGCAAGAGGCATGCTTTCCTTCAGGCCAAAAATTAATTCATGTCTCTCCGCAATAGGAAGGGAAAGTATGTTCTTAGAGAGAATGTGTTTGAGAGACTAAGATTGCTGATCAGACCACACACAGACAGGACAGACCCCATGAATATCAGTGTTCACTGCAGTGTGACGACTCTATTCTCAAATAAAAGTCAAGTAAAAAAAATCCAGGAACCTAAATTCCCCCTACGTTTCTGTTAGACTTAGTCCTTGTCATTTTTTTGTTCTAAATTTTGTCACGTGCTATCAAGCAGCTTCCCTTTTCCACTGCAGACATAGTGGTAAATGAAGTGCTCTCTATATTTTGTTAAATGTTTGATTTTACTACAGTATATACATTTAGGTCCTGATTCTCACAGCTGGCTGTGGAATAAGCATTTTTTAAAATAAAGTCTTGTGCTGTTAAGCTTGTTTTCTAGGGTTGCAGAGTGCATGTTGGAGTTCTCAGCCAAGGTTAATTATTTAATATGGCTCATATGTCAGCATTAACTCACTACGGACAATAATTAAATATTGCTTATCAGAAAACACTGCATCTCTCTGAAAAGCCTAATCAGTGGCCGCCCTGCTCTTGATAGTGCATTGGTTTTCAAGAGGACATGCGAGTTAACATATTTGCTAGTTAAAGTGTGACTGCAGCCAGAGGGAGGGGGTATGTAATGAGTGAAGAGAGGGTGGGGTCTGTACACCACGACACTGACAATGTCCATGTCACCGAGTGCAAACCATGGAATTATACTGGGCCCGTTTCAGACTTCTTTGTAGCTAATGGAAAACATTTCATGAGCTTCATGTGAGAAGCAAGGTTTTTTGGCGATATCTTTTGCTGGACCAATTGGTATTTGGAAGAAATGTTAGAGAAGCCCTTTGTCTCAGCCCTGAAGAAGGACACTTTGTGCCTGAAAGCTTTTCCTCAAATTTCTCCCAACTATACAGCTGCTCCAATTAAAGATATCACCAAAAAAGCTTTTGGCAAATTTCCTGGACCATTGTGGCTACAACAACCCCTTCATGAACTTCTGTAAGTATGGAGAAGCCTTTGAGGTGTGTGAAGCAGAGCCATTAGAAATAATAATAATATAATGAAACTGCACATCTGGTACATAAAGATGTGTCCGTAAGATCAATATTCAGACCCATGCTGGCAGGAAGTAACATGAGTTTGCCTGGAGAAATACATATTTTATAGAATACCTAAAATAATATTTCCTCTCATTTTTGTAAGTAAGATCATAGAAGAGTTTTCTCAAACATGCAGACCGGATTCTGACTGCTACTGTTGGAGATCATTTAATACTTTTGAAATTGTGGATTTGCTATTAAGAAAGTAAATTTGCAGGGAAAAAAAGCCCAAAGCGACCATAGCAAGGATTCAAACTCATGAAAGATCATGGTGGAAGACTCTCTGCTACAGCCCTGCTTGGACAGAGTTGTTATGAGTGGCGGGCTGGTTTCTGTCCAAGGTTAAGGATATAAAGATGAATCACAAGGGGTACTTTACAGGCAGATGATGTGTGGGTGCTGTTGACACTGAGGCTAAAATGACCTGGAGGTTAACCAGTAATACCTCAAGTCACAGGGTGACTTCTTCAGCAAACGTTAGTAATAGCCTAAAGATAGTCAACTCCTCTTTATATGTGAAAGAGATAGTAATTAATTAGACCACACTTCAGGCGGGGGCTGAATTTTTCCAGCCTTATCTTGGCTGGAAATACTGAGAGTGCCTTCAGTATACTAGCATTATACTAAGATAATGTGTTCTCCCATTGTCTATTAATACATTTTAGAATATTTGTATCTTCTTGACTTGGTCTTCTAAGAGTTATTTATAGCCATTTGCTTCCTAGGATCTGTCAGGCGGCAGCTGGAGTACTGCGTCCACACTTCAGGAGGGATGCGGACAACATGGAGAGGGTCCAGAGGAGGCCACTTGCATGATCCGGGGGCAGCAGGGCAGGTCCTACGATAAGAGGCTACAGGACCTGAACCTGTTCTGCCCCACAAGAGAAGGCTGAGGGGGGATCTAGTGGCCAGTTACAAACTATCCAGAGGGGACCAGTAGGCATTGTGGGAGTCCCTGTTCCCCCGAGCACCACCAGGAGTGACTAGAAATAACAGTCACAAGCTGGCAGAGGGTAGGTTTAGGTTAGATATCAGGAGGCGCGACTTCACGGTCAGGGAGGCTAGGATCTGGAACCAACTTCCAAGCAAAGTGGTGTTGGCTTCTACCCTGGGGGGCTTTAAGACAAGGCTAGACAATCACCTTGCTGGGGTCATTTGACCCCCGTCCCCTTTCCTGCCTATGGCAGGGGGTCGGACTTGATGATCTACTCAGGTCCCTTCCAACCCTACCAACTATGAAACTATGACCAGAGGTACCGCTTGTTTGTGTAATATTTAAACTAGGTGACTGTGCAATGAACTTTTCAGGTGACAGAGTTCAGTGGGCAATCATTGCCTGACACTTTAGTTTTTGGTTTGGACAATTTGACCTTCTAATTGAGCACTTAACCTAAACGCTTGCATTAATCGTGGTTTAGGGCCAATTTCAACAAAACTCTAGTATCTGACCTCCCAGAAATTTTATTATCGTAAGATAAAGGGAAAAAAGATACAAATAAAATTTAGCTGCCTACTGGATTACACACACACACACACACACACACACAGAACACTACACACACACAAAGAACACTCTGGTCTTTTTATCTAGAGAATACAGCTAATTTGTTATTGTTAGAAAATTGAGTTTTGGCAAACTTTTTTTTCAGAAAAATTAATTTTCTATAGTTTTATTTTCTCCACCTGGACGTTCACTCTCATTTGGGCTGCTCTAAACTTTACTTGGTTCGCTATGGCTGTAGTGGGAACCACAGCACGGTGCTATTCTGGCCACATCTTCTTTCTTCCAACTATACCCCCTATACTGGGGGCAGGTAAAATTGAGATGCTAAGATAGATCTGTGCCATATTGACAGAAGAAACCTTCTGTAACTAGTTCAGCTAGTTTTAGGCTTCTGTGTGCTATCTGTGTGACACTATGGGTTATATTTAAGTTGGCTGGCCTGGAAGTTCTCCAGGTAAAAGATCTTGAATACAGGGTGTGTTTCAAAGAGAAAATTGACGGGTATTTTCCATCCTCAGCCAATATTAACAAGAGAGAAAGGATGTGAAGGAAATTGTTTTCGTGTAGATCAAAGATTATGAAGAATTATGACTGTATGTTTACTCATATGGAAATGAAGCATGCCTGATATACCTATAATTTTCTCTGTGCTATACCTGTAATTTACTCTCTAAGCACCATGCAGTTTAGTCCTGGTAATGCTATCAGCTTGCTGTAAGAAGATGATACCAATTATCACAAGTAAAAGGAAACCAGTTTCGTACTAGCACTTTGGTCGCAGAACCCCAGAGAAAATTGCAGTGAATCCTACTTCACAGCAATCCTCCATTCCTTAAGTGACTGCTTTTATTTCCATGGAGTTGAACACAAACCATTGCTTTTGTTCCCCTTTTTTTGTTGACTTAGCCTGTGTCTGCTACGTTCTCAGACCTGAAGAAGGGTGCATTGTTTCCAAAAGCTTTCCAACATCCCTCCCAACTATACAGTTAGTCCAACAAAAGATGTCACAAAAATCCCACCTTGCATGTCATAAAAACTAGATGGACTTTTCACCCCAGTATCAGCGCTTGGTGCTTTTCATTACTGCTGTTAGCCAGAGCTTAGAAGGCAAGGCACTACGTAAATAAAAAGGACAATGGATAGAGGAACTGAAAATGCAAAAACAATTTATGAGTGAAAGAGTTTTGGGTTACCGGCATGTTTATACCTGAGGCAGTGGGATCACCACTAACCAGGCACAAAGATGAGACGAGAGAGGAAATCTGTTTTTGTTTAACTGAGAACAAGACAAGACTCTAACTAAGACTAGGAGCAAATGACATATAAATAGAAAGGGATGATGGTAGGGAGAGTGTTTCTGAAGGCTTGGATAGCAAGGCAATGGGACAGGGTATAAAATTTTACAGGTCTCTTTAGCTAGTTGGAAGTCAGTCTTGATCAGGCCATTGGAAGTCATAGGGTAACTTTTTCAGTTGCCTACATGCAACAAGCCATGTCAGCCCAGGTCCCATTGGATAGATATCCGTATCAAGTTCTCACCTTTGTTGGCACTCCCTCAGAAAAGCCAAGATATGAACAGACATGCCACATAAATGATCTTTTTGTATCTAAAAATAGCTTCACAAAGAAGAGGACTCAGCTAGATTCCTGTTTTACACACAGCTAATAAGTAACTTAAATAGACTTTTACACTATAAGCCACGTTCTCTTGCCTGCTAAACCCTCACATGGCTCAAAACTATTGTAGGGGGTACAGCACAGAGCAAAGGCTGTTTCAGGTGACCTGGATGACTTCCTGAGTTGTGTTTGGCCTAGTCCTAGTCTGGCTTTCCCGTAGAGATTAGCACAGCCTCCCTGCACAATCAGATCAGCTGATTGGGGCAAGAGGTTCCTGTTCTCATCTCCTTGAACATGGACCTCAAGAGATTGTAAAAGTGGATTTATTTTGACTGCTATTTAAAGGTAAGTTGTTAACAGGTGTTAGCTAACATATTTCTACTAACACATTCACAACCCCAGGGCTTAAAAAAATCACCTAGTTTAGTGCATGTTAAAATCAACACTTCCTGGTTTTCACTTAAGTTTTTGAGAACATGTATTTTTAGCACGTCAGGTAGTACCTTATAAAAACCTTCCTCCGCAGCCTTGTCAAAGAAAACACAGCATCCCTCCAAAGCTCATTATAGCAGTGGTGGAAGCTGGGGTGTGGGGCCTTGTCCCAAGCCATGATTTCTATCCCATCGATGCATACAGCAGCTGAAAGGGGCAGAGCTTGCCTGGGGAATCCTCAGGGCCATGGGAACATAGATTGGCCTACATTTCCCTCATCATAAGAACAGGTGTTTAATTTCTAAGAGCATGGAAGGCAAACCTATTCCTGCAGTCTTCTGCAGAAAATGCAGGATGTGCCCAAATATGTCCCAATGGAAGGGAAAATTCTACTCATATTCCAGGAATGAAGCAACTGTAAAGCTGGGCTAAAAATACATGTGCTTCTCTTTTCACTTAAGTTTTTTAGAACAAGTCATAGGAAAAATGACAGCTTTCCTCTTTTTACAAGGAATCATTATTAAACGATGACTCGGAATTAGATCAGAGCTTTGCTTTTGGAACTGGGCTGAGGGGGAAGTCCTTGCTTTCTATTTTCACACTTAACTTTCTAAGTAAACATCCATCAGCCACAAAAAATACCACATACACAGATTTTCCCATTTTCTTATCTCAGTTTTTCCTACTTCGTTGCCTCATGTAGAGCTAGCATTCACCTCATTTCCTCCGGGGTTGGCATGCGCTGTTTATCCAGACAAGGACTGTGCCCACTGCCTGCTGCTTGTGGGGTGAATAGTGATCCTTTTGTCTACAAATACTAACTGTGTCCTCTTTGTGCAAGACAGAAACCAGGAAGGATCTAGGACAAGCTGTTTTTAAGTGACTGGAGTCGTTTATTTTGTGCTTGCAAATTGAATCTTTGTCTTTGCTTCCCAGATGCACTGGGCCCCAGAGGTCAAAGCAAAAATCCCAGTTCCAGACACACCAATGTGCCACCCTAAACTCTGCTGCTTAGACCTATTTCTAATAGTAAATAGAGCTGCATATCAGTTTATTAATATTTTCATTGTACCCATGTGGCCTTCATGGGCCAAGTTGCGTCTTAAATTTCATGGTGATGCCAGAGAGCAAGTACAGCTGGGGGGGACTGCACTTCCTTGTCATAGATACAAGTCCGCGAGTTCCTTCCTGTGATCCAGGAGAAACCCCTCAAGATGTTGCATGTCATCTTCTCCTTCTACATAAGTAGATGGGTTGAGGAAGGGAGTGGGTAGAGCCTTGACTTTGCATCCCTGAACAACTAGGCTCTGCTAGCTACACCAGTACACCAATGGAGGTTTTGTATGGCATGCCTCTGTTCTGGCACTGGGTGCCCCTTTCATTGAACAAAGAGGAACCAGGAGGCAGATTGACTCTTGAGTCACAGCCTGCCTTCCAGCCAGCTCCCGCGGCTGTGCAACCACCTGCTCCTACTTGCTCAGAGATTGATTGTGCCAAAGCTGTCTCTTTTTTTTAAAGTATCTATCGAGTCATAAAGTTCACAGAAGGAGTTGGTGAAGAAATAGGTATGTGTTTATCAAGGACTGTGAACCTGGTTACTCATTAAAGACTTTTTCTATTAATAGTAAATGATATTAGGATGTCAAAGAGTTCAGGCACACTCCATGCAGTCTCCTGTTAGAGAGAACTATAAATAGAATCACGAAAGTCCATTCCTAGTAGAACTTCAATTTACGGAGTGAAAAAATACACACTATACTAACTCTGTCAGGACAAAAAGCTTTGCTCAGTGGTATTCACACTTCAGCTCCCTTGTAAACTACAGAATAAATGCAATGACTAGGATTTTGGGAGACGTGATTTATTTTCAGCTTCCCCAAAATAACTTACCATGTAGTTTATTTACAAGTTATTTTGCTCCGACTTTTCAGTATTTTTACCGCTTGACAGAAATGGGGTATACGAGGTTTGAATGTGACCAACTAAATATACTAGGAGGAGTGAATATTTTGATGCATGTCAGTGTTCACAGTGTCAAGTCTAAATGGAAAGTATTCAGTGAGTTGGGTTTAGATCCTAGTGCTAGTAATTCCAGATAGATTTATACCAGTGAAACACAGCTCATAACCCGTCTCAATATATTTTCCACGGTACGAGTGATGATTGCTCATTTAGGAGCTGGACACACATTCCTCGTATACTCCAAACTCCTGGTGAATTTGATAAAAGGCTGTGATATGCAAGGAAAACAGGATTGAGTACACAAAGGTTTTGAGTTATAACAACATCTTTTCCAAGTCTGCAGAACTGATGCAGAGGGGAGCAACATCCGATGAAGGAAGGAGCAACTGAGCTAAAAACACCGGCCTAATAACAAAGAGCAGCCAGCTCCAGATGCTGACATTTTGAAATCTGTCCCCATGAGCAACTGGAGAAAGAAATTACATTGATGAGTGTTTCACAAATATAATAGGGCATGTCTACATAACCCAACGAAGGCTTCCTAACCATGTCCACTGGTATGTTCCAAAGCTGCAACGGTATCAGTGAGGTCAATCTTGGGCATCACTCTCCACTGTCCAAACTTCAGTTTCTGGAAGACATGAAAATGGCTGCTAAGCAGCTAGGGGCATGTCTACCTGACTACACTAGGGTCTACTTTTAGGGTGGACTTAAATGAGCCCACATCTAAAGCACAGTAAGGCTGAATTTAAAAACAGGGTGGGAGGCGTTGTATCTTGCTGGCACAGCTGAGATGAAAAGGTCACTGGCCAGCTCCTGTAAATAAAGATTCACAATCATTTGGGAGACTTTCACCGAGCTATTGAATACCACTAAAGCATCTTTTGGGTTTGGTCAACCCTAGGCTGTCTAAAATGTCTCCTCTCAGTACTTGGTTACAGGCACAGTCACATGTGTGATCTTGTAAAATGAAAGCAATTTACTTCTATCTGTGACAAACGTGGTCACTAGTAATCAGTGTGAAGACAAAATACTGTGATTTTTTACGTCTCTTCCTATGTTTAACAACAAAGAGAGCAGGGCCTTTGTAAGATATACAAGATATACTCTGGCTACTTATTAGGAGAGCTTCCCACAATTTTCCACAGGGAGAAGTGATAGGGAAATGGAGAGCTGGAAGCACTTTTGAGGTGGTTGTACCCTGCCTTTCCCTGTATTAGCTGCAGCTGCTGGATGTTGCAAGGCACATGAATCATCGTCTTGTCTACACACATCAAAGCATACTCTGTTTGTTCTTTGGCTTCTTGATGAAGATTAAGGAGATGTGGCCTGGCATGTTTATTCCTGCATCTTAGCTAACGGATGCCATGTTCTGAGGGTAACAGGTTCATATTCACCCCTTATCACCCTATCTACTGGCAATCTAAGGCTCAGCACCAACTTTAGAGTTACGACTTGACAGTTCAGAAATATTTATATGTAGTTTCTCATTGACTTACAGTTGCAGAGGGGTCCTCCCTGGGATGACAGACCTGATGCAAAGCCCACTGAAGTCAATGGGAGTCTTTGTATTGAATATGATGGGTTTTGGATCCGGCACTACACACATATGAAAATGAATTGTGTATGCATGTGTTTGAAGGTAACAAGGTTAGAATTCATATGCAAGGAAAACTCCCCTGCAGTAATCGCAGTAGTCTGCATTTAATTAGGCTTTAATGCATAGGTAAGCTACATTAACAAAGGGTAATATCTCTGGGTAAAATGGCTAAGTAGGTCAGTTGAAAGCTTACTGCAGTCAGTATTAAAGGCACCAAGGAGGTTTCTGCATCTACTGATATAATGCATTAGGGGGCCTTTCAAATAGAGAAATGTTACTGCCACCTTCTAGCATCCATAAGCTTTGAAATATCTGTTATTTATCAGGAAGGTGTGAATGAGTGTTTAGTGTTAAAAGTCCATAGTGTGTGATGAGAGAGTTTTAAAGGGGGGAAAAAATCAAGAGTTTTCCTGTACAATTACCATTTTCAGGATAGAGCTGATTTTTGGTGCACAATGTGCTGACCAGGAAAAGATCATATGACACAAATAGGAGCATTTCTGAAGCTGCCAAAAAGTTTCCAACCAGGCTATTCCTTTGACTCCAAACTTTCTGCTGACACGTGTACTCCAATAAATTCTGTTTGGAAAGCAAATTAAAATGAAAAGTCTCATTAACCTTGATACATTGTATTTTAACAGGTTCAGAACTAAAAGTTTTAGTTTCAACATCACTTTTTAAAAAAAAAAAAAAAAAACTCCTTTGTATGTACAAAGTTTTATCAAAATAAAAAGACTCCAATCAACCCCCAAGAATCCAAATTTCTTACCAGTGTTTCCGTCCTTTCTCATGTCCTTGGGACAAGGTATGTAGCAAAATTCTCAGATTTGTTGGAATCTGACATGGCTGCACCATGAGCGCTTCTGCTGTGACCCCAAACTCTCGACCTCTGGTCTTCTAGCCACTCGCCCGTGTCCACGCCACCCGTGTGGGGTTTCCCAGTGGTGTGGCTCCCCATGCTGAATCTTCAGCCCAGGAGTATTCTCAACTATAATAGCTGCCTTGATTCTCCCTCTGTTTTTTGGCCTACTCAGGTTACCTGATATAGGCCCAGATTTCAAACATATTTAGGTGTTGCTCTATTGAGCATTTCAAAGCTTAATAGACTAGATGGTTAAGGGCTTACTCTGAATTAAGTTTAAAAGCAGATTACTTAAACTTCCTTAAACCACAATGTGGACAATTTTCTTCAAAAGTAGAGAAGCCTTACTTTGACTTAGATAATTGCTCTTTAGTATATAAAACTAAACTGAATGAAGGACATTTAAATTCCAAATAAGAGTGTGTCCGGTATCCAGGTTGTAGTCCTATTGGTCTAGAGGAAAAGACAATCAGGACTCCTAGTAGAGATGATATCTTTTATTAGACCAACAAGATTTTTGCAAAAAAAAAAGGCTTTAATTGCAATAAGAGAGTGCACTCATGTGTTTAACTGATCTACTTAAAACGTATCCCTTTGGTTAATTTGAATGATTTTTTTCTATTGATTTTTTTTTTTCTAGTTTCCTGTCTTGTGTAGACAAGCCCTTAGTTCTGGTTAAAAATATTTTAGAAGCACAACTGTCCTGGGAGGTCAGTGGAATTAGGTCCTGCTGAGAAGCGAGTACCACCTGCCCACTCATGATCTGCCTGTGCCAAAAGCCAGAAAAAAAACAGTGAAGCCACCCTGAGGGTGTTCCCAGCCCTGGCTCTTGAGACCTCTGTGCTTGAGAGGGTAGTAAAGGGTACCTTGGGCCAGCTTCACTGCCTTTTTCTGGCATTCAGTGTACATAGAGGTGGGGTGGGGGTGGCTACCTGGTGCCATTGTTGGCAGCACCACCAGAAGTATAAAATATTCTAGCACCTAAGACACTTGCAAAAATATGCATTTACTAAATGTCTCTACATTAGCTAAATAGGCCTTGCTTGCAAACAGCAGAGCAACACTGAAGTATCTTTGCAAATCTAGTCATAAATATCTTACAACTCAGCAAAACTCTCATCCCCAGAAAACCTTTGTTCCAGGAGTGGTGCATGACTGTCTATATGTAAAAAGTTAGGTGATACACATCCTCTACCAGTATGAGTAGAGGATACCAAAGATACTGTAATAAAGTTCCTAGTTTTAGCAGGACCCATTAAGCTTGTTTTTAGGCTCTGCAACTGGTTTCTTTTTACTGGCTGCTTTTTACTTAACAGCTTTCAAGAAACAGCACTTAAACACAACTTGGACTTTAAAAGGTTCAGCTCGTCTAAGAAATGCAAGCTCACGATGCTTGAGCATGGGCCAAATTCCCCCCAAGTGTGAGTCTGTCATTCCTCAACAAAACAGTTTTTAAGGTTCCTCCTTTCCGTGAGGAAAAACAAGATAGTTGCTTCTTCGCCAAATGAAGTTTTCTTTCCTTTTAGAAGCTCTTTTAGAGGCTACAGGAATGACTGTGATCCATATCAGCTTTAATGACTTTTAACTGTTAGCATGGTTTATAATTGGCTTGCTTGCCATTACAGCAATTACAAGGTATGCCTGGGGTTTTGTAATCAAATGGCACAGTATTTTCTTCCACTGAATAAATTACTCTCAGTATGTGAAAAAAGATTCACGTTTTCTATCTAATTGGTTTTTCATTATAAGATTTGATGTTTATCCTAAGGCTTTTCTTTTGGGGAGTGTACTTTTATGGCTTTTCCATAGTTTTTCTGGTCACCAGCCAAAATGATTCTGATTTAGCTAAGAAATTGCAGTTATTTTAATTTTTCTTCTGGATGTCAGGTCCTCCTGCACACCTCCCTCCCAAAAATCCCAACCCAAAAAAGAAACCCTACTACTCAAACAGTCTCATTCTGCACTGGCCAGTGAATGAATGATATTAAAATCTAAAGGCAAGAATTTCTCTTTAAAAAGTCTGTTCCCTCGAGAGCTATACAATCACAAGCCCTTCTTTAGAAAGCTATATGAGCTGCTACTATTTTTTCCACATTTATCTGCAGGCAATGTTTTCTTTTTTTCCAGGTAGGATCAATCTTTTTAATTTGTCAACAGCAAAAAACTAGAAAGAAAGAACTGAGACCAGCACTGACATATTTACATATGCTCATAACCAGATACCACCCTGGTAAAAGGCAGGGTAGAAATGCACTTTATAGACTAACAACATCAGAAAGTTAGTCTCTAAGGTGCGTCTCTACCCTGTCTTTTGCCTATCTTCAGATTAGCACCAGTAACTACTTCTCTCAACATGGTAAAGTCACTTAGGCTCAAATTTTCAGGAGTGCCCACTACGTGAGGATGCCCAGTTTAAGAAAACTAAGGAACTTCAGCTGGAAATTGAAATGGGAACCTTGCAGTTCAGTTTCTACTATGCCTCAATTTTCTCTGCTGTAAAATGGCTATCAAAATTCCTCACAGGCCTGGTGTGAGGTTTAGAAAGCATCATTTAATTGATACTATAATATGCTGGTGCTAATCCACTGCTTCATTTCTTGTCCTTAAGGTGTTCTGTAGAATTCCTGGCATTGTTCGAAGAACTACTGCCATAGCCCACACCACAGGCACTGGGTTTTTAGGGGCAGCTGAACTGGTGGAAGTTAGATATAAGTTGTGCATGGCATTGGCCCTTTTGGGTGCACCAAGGAGAGAGACACAAGGTCCTTCATCATCGGAGTAAGTGCTCCCTACTATCTAGCATCCTATGAGGAACCAATTATTCCAGAAGGGATTGGGAGTAGGAAGATCTATGGCCCTACCTGTATGGGCTACTTAAGGGCCTACACACTGCACCTTGCTCCTTCTGAGAGCATGTCACAGAGATGGTACACCTGTACTTTATACAGCTCCAGAAAGCACCATAGTTCCCTGAAGCACAGTGTTTCCCAAAAGCTATTTCACAGGCCACATTGTTCCCACATCAGCCTCATGCTCTGGTTTGAAATGGTGTAAAGCACCCAGATTCCTGCTAAAGGTTTGGTACAGACTAGTGATGTGCTGGGCTAGTGGGCAAGAGAGACTAAAATAAAGACATGCTTATCTTATGGGCAGCAAAAATAATTGCTACTAAACATGTTTTGCCTTTCTCATTATTATTTGTATTATTTTTAGAGAGAACCCATCTGCTCCTTTTTCAAAACTAGAATTTATAGTTAGCACATAGTCAAACGAATGTGTGATTTATATTTAACAGTACTGAGTATGTCAAAGAAGTTCAGGTAGAAATTCATAGCCATAAAGAACATGCTTGATTTGCTAATGCAAAGATGTAGGCTCTGAAGTCTTTCAGAGATTTCACAATTTTGCTAGTTGTGTAACATTTTTCCATTGGGTGGAAAATCCAGGATGCTCTTGGATTTAGCTTTTAATGATTAAAAATATCCCTTTGCAGCATGCCAAATGCTTGCAAATGCATTATTAGGGAGAGGCAGCTGTAGAGTCTGCCAATAATGGTTTAATGACAGGTCTAGAGTGTCCAATTAGTTGAGAAACATTAAGCAGTATGTTTTGGTTGTTCCCTTCAAGACCCTTCTTGTTTTTCTTTTTTTCTGTCCTTTTTTTTTGGTGGAATGTACTTTGAAGCTGTATCACATTCCCTGAAATTAAGACAATGGACTCATGTCACAAGGTGCAATGCACCTTTGGAACTAGGACTATTTTTTGTACCGCTAACTGGAATACGTGGCCAGAGGGAAGAAAGGTCTCAATCTGAGGTATCAGAACATGGGATCTCTTGAATCCTACAAAAGATGTGTGTTCTTATCTCCCTGTGGCCAGAAACCTTGGCTCCATCAAGTCTGCTTTGCATTGCTTGGGCTTGGAAAGACATCGGCCGATTCTGCCATGGTGTGGAGCAGGACGGGGTACCCAACACTACCCCCTTGCAGCCTTCAGGATAATGGGTATACGGCAGAGATAGAGAATCTGGGCAGAATGCTGCTATGTCCATGAAGTATCTGGCTGCCAAAATGTCCTGTTTGAAATGTTATAGCTGCTCACGATTTTAGAGCAGCCTTGAGTTGGGACTACTTTCATTTGTGCCAGAGGAGGAGTAATATGAATATCCTAGCCCATAGCTGTTACCCTCTCATGATTAGCTTCTTGACTAAGGCAGCATGTAACTACATTTGTCTCTGCACCAAGGCTGGAGGACCCATCCAGACCCTAGGGCCAAGTCAGATTGTATTACTCTTGTTGATGCATTGGTTTAATTGAGGTCAGAATCTTGTCCCATAGCAGGGATTTGAGAATCTGGACCAATGTGTAACTTATCTTTGGAGTTGTTCTTCTTACCAGTCATTTCCTTCAATGAAGAGGCCATTTTTCCTTCCTTTACCCAGAGAAAATCCTGCCCATGTTGACTCCTGTTAATTGTCCTTTTGACGCTCTTTTATGCAAGGTAAGCAAGATTTGGACTATCCCTCTTTTCCCCCTGTTATCCTTATTGTGGTACACTTGGTTCAATAGCACGATGAATCAGATTTTAATTGCCATCGATTTGATATACTACCAAGCTCCTGGGCACTGAAGCAAAGAGTTTAAAGTATCAGAGGTTAAAGTATCAGATCTAATCATGCCAATTTCTGATGAACAGGAGGTAATTCCCTTACTCAAAGTTCCTCTTTACTGCCTCATTGCATTGCATGCAAGTTACCAGCCCAGCTTAGCTCTCCTCCATTTCTGACAAGCCGTGCTTTGAGTTCATTGGGCACGTTTGGTGACTAAAGGCAAAGAGTTCTAACTTGCCAGTAGGAACATGCCCAAGAAAGCAAAGTATAATTTACTCTGATTATAAAATACATTCCATCCCCCACTTGTTTTGATGCCGTCCCTTGGAGCAAAGTACTCTGTGTTTCATAAGGAAACCTCGTTGCTGTTCTTGTCACAACGGTGTTTGCCCTGGTGCTAAGCATATTGACGGGCCCAAAACAGCATCCAGGATTTAAATACTGGCCAAGGCTGCTAAGGTGTAGTGCTGGATCCATGCTGAGCTCTCAGGTTTCTCTCTAATTTAATGCTGTTTCAAAGCCACGGGATTCCCTCCCTGTGTCCAAGAGAACAGGGAGTGGAGAACCCACGCGTGCGGGCTGAGAATGGGCAGCACCTTTCTGTGGCAGGCCGAGGAGAATGAAGGATAAATAAAGCATTTAATATAGCCTGTCTAAGCAACTCAGCACGAGGGGGTGAAGATGTACAGGCATTCATATATGGTTTAGGAAGAGTTCTGCAAAATGGATCCTGAGCTTACTGGAAAACACTTAACGGAGAGAAAAGCCATGTCCTTAAAGCAGTCTCAATCTGCACCATCTTGACTTCCCTTTGCAAGGAATCTACAAGAGCTGATTCTCCTGTCACGTTAATCTTATGGAAATGGGGCTACTTTGTCTTGAAGGAATTTACCCTTGACGGAGACTTTTATAAAAGGGAACTGAGTAAGGCTCTGGCTGCGTGTACAGTAAAAGCATCGCAGAAACCCAAAGGTAACAGCTCCAATTCCAGAGAGCTCAGGCCCCACGTTGAGTGACAGGAGCATTCAGCTTCTCTTTACATTTCTCACCCTTGAAAGTTGACACTCATTAAGAACCAAGAATAGCTGTGAGAGATTAAGTTTAATTTTCAGTTTCATATTTTTTGTTGTAAAAGGGTCTTTCCAAAGCCAGATCCTGGAATTTGCTTATCAGTAAAGCCTTGCCTGGAGCCACCCACCGTCTAGTAAATATCTTCATAAGCTAATCTTGTTCAATTATTCTCACACAACACACATCCCAGAGAGAAAATTGATGAGAATGCCCTCCAACTCAGCATAAATATGTGTCTAGATTGTTTCAATTCCTAGTAGCAAAATGCAGCTTGCTGTAATTAAACTTCATACATGTTGGATTTTAAGGGCACATGGACAAATACCAGAAAAAGGTGAGATGTTGTTTCTTCCTTCCTTGCTATTTTATCAAGTCCATGTTACCCCACATTTGTGTGTGTGGCTGGGCTCGAGAGGCATAAGGAGAACAACTTTTGTATCACCAGAATTTGCCCCCCCAGGAGAGTGGCTCTACCATTGAGCTATGTCACTTCTACAAAGGCAATGTAGACAGGGGCATGAGCTAAGATACTGATATTACTCCTCCTCCATAGCCAGTTTGCAGCACCACTCATTGGGAGACATGTACTTTTACTAGGGAAAGTGCAAAATAGGAAACTGAGATCTGACTGGGAGTCATACTGTGCGTGCTGCTCTGCTCCTGGGGCAGACCAAAGACTTGCTGCTTCTTTCTTCTGCTAGATGGTAAGATCTAACCCAGATCTCGGTGAAGTGCCTTAGTAATTGTAGCTGTTTTTTGGCTGTATATTTGCACTTTTTTGTGTTCATTTTTACAGATATGCTATTGAACAAGTAGGACTGGCCAGAAAATGACAAATAACTTTGAGAATATTTTTCTAGGGTTCAGAATCTATTTTCATTCTGATGTGACACAGAACAGAGCCCTTTCCAGTGGTACAGGAATATAGTACCACCCCTACCCAAGAACAACCAGTAGCCTCATATTTAAGCCACTCACCTGGGATGTGGGATGTTTAAGTCTGTGTTGTGCCTCATTCATAGAAAAAACAAACCTTGGCCACCCACAGTTGAGTGAGTGCCATCACCACAAGTCTATCAAGTGAGTAAAACTGTCGTCTTGTTAGGGATAGGTCTTTCTCAGTTTGACCCAAGACATTTGCCCAGTGACATTTTCATTACCATTAATAAGTTTTACCAAAGCTTTTAACAAAGCAACGTTTTTCCAAAGTAAAAGAAAAGGTCTATGGGGAAAAAAGTTCAACCAGTTCTACAAATGAGTTTAATGGCAAGAGAGTTTAATGGCAAATGAGTTTAATGGCATAGAAGCAGCAAAAATGGAAGCTAATATAGGAGAAGCTTCAGAAGGAGTGAATCCTGAACTTCAAAATGTCTTAGAGATGTTTGCAGCAGTTAAACTTACCCAACCAGTGAGCAGCACGATAACTTACAGCTTGTGTGCTTAGTTAAATCTAACCAACAGACTACAAACTTTATTTTTGAATATCCAGCATCCAAGAGGAATAGGTTGCTAGCAATCCAGGGGACCAAGGATTCTTCCTGGGGATTGAGCGATGCTTATAGACACTCTGAACCTAAAAAGCAGAATTTGTCAGATAAATGATATCAGATGATATACTGATTCAAGTATAGCACAGGCGATTGAAATGGCATTGTAGAAAATAGTCAAGGGTCTTTGGGTGCTTTTGTATTTGTGCCTTTCTATCTTTTTTAACATCAGGATGGTGTTTGCTACTTGACAAATCTCATCCTGCCTTAATTGCTGAGGAGTAGATTTGGATCTCAGATGCATGGCAGGTATCTACATGTGTTTCAGAATGTGCACTGCTGTGCATCAAACATCCTTGGGGATGCGTGCATTGAGATTAAATCTTGGCTTTTTGCAACACGTAGCAGAATGTCAAGGGTCAAGGGAGTAGCACTATTAACTTTAACATTAAGGATCCAGTTTCACGTGTGCACGTTCTATAGGATGAAGGTCCATTACACATGTGATCAAGGGAACTACTCCTTCCACTTGGGCTTCAACCCACTGGAGTCTTTAAGCGCACATTCAACTGTTGGGACATGAGCTGTTGCACTGAAATCAATGAGACCATTCACGTGTTTAAAGCTGAAGAAAACTTTGGCTACCCGTGTTTCTCAGAAATAATCTTTCAGGAAAGCTCTTGGCTTTACAAGTCAAATACAGCATGGAATTGATCATTATCTAGGTGTTAAATGAGAGGTGGGTTTACCTGGAGGGGAGCAGAATTCATATATTTTGGGTAGGGGATAAAACAAAAATCAAACTAGTACAAAGTATTAGAGGCTTAATTGTTGTACGAAAAATAGTGCACACACAGAGACTCCCCAGAACATTTGAAACACTGCATAATTTTTAGTTCATTTAAAATGAACATAACATTAATAAAAGGTGCCAGATTGGCAGCCCTGAAAACTGATGGTCTTTATTTTTCACAAAAGAGACATGGCTGCACCTTCTTTCAGGTAAGCCTCAAGAGCTAATTCAAATCTCCCTTACAACACAAACTTCTTCTGAGAATGTTAGCATAAGGGCTGATTACCAACACCCATTTTATAATCTGAGTATCTTTCTCCTTGGATAAGGGACTGACACCATTAACTTCTCTGATAACGATACCAGCCAGCCATGAGATGGTATTGACTTTCAGTAAGTCATTGTTCAAAAATCAATGAATCACTTCAAATAAACAATTAACTGGATCTGCTGTATTTAGCTTAGGGCCCTGAAGGTGAAAACTTTCATAGACATTAATTAATCCTTGAATCACCCTAGTGTTTTTGGCTTTTTGTAATGGAAAAAAGGAGAAAGCTTCCTTGATTTCTTTAGAGAATTGTTAATATGAACATCTAGCCTCATTTATTATCTCCTTTCAAGGGCTATGCCTCCCATATATTTTTCTTCTTCTTTACAGCATATCCCTGTCCTTGGCCCACTGAGCCCAGTCTGGGCAAATTGAGATGGAGGTTACTTCGGGTTAACGCATCAATGAACTAGTCTGCAAATTTCAGGAACTTGAAAATTCATGAAGCTCTTGGAAATAAAATGTCCAGGGCATAGTTTATTGTACCTCTGAGAAATTGGGGGGAGAGTACACATTTAATTGTCATTGTTTGTGTAGACAAACCCCATCTACCTTTAAACAAGAGCTCTCGGGTGTTGTAGGCAGGGTTGCTGTGACAGCTTGGAACTCAGGGGAGTGCAAAACCTGCCCAAGAAGTTGGGTAAATACTTAAGTGATCTGGCAACATTGAGCTTCCTGCTACCTTGTCAATGCTGCTAGGAGTACCTAAGCTGTCTAGTGTAAGGCTAGCTCATGTATGTCTACATGAGCTGCAATCACAGCAGCGTGGGCATCCTCTCAATGAAATTGTAAGGAAAGAAAAATGTTGAAATAGAGTTTGGGGGGGGCGGTTTTTGCTCCAGAGTTTGATGGCCTGGTTTTGAAACTACTTGTTTTTCAAGTAACCCTCGGGCTTTCTATATCAGCGAGAAAGACGTGTTCTTTTACGTGAAATCTGGTCTTGCAAGAACTCAGACTATTCCCTTCTTCCTGGAAGTGTTCATAGCACAAACTCGTCTCCAGCTAATGTCAGAGAAAGTAAACACAGTCCGTTTTATACCCCTGTGTGTGTGCTGGGAAGAACCACATATTGTTCAGGCTGAAATATCTACTGTAGATGTGGGAAACACAGACTAACTAGTATATACTGAGGGCCTGGGCAAATAACACCTTTATAACAGTGTATCTTAAATCAGTTTAGTACTCCAACATAAATATTACCAAACTCTGGAGCAGACAACCAAGCGCTTATCTCAAAACAGCTCATATAGTATGTGGTTATTACCATATCTTCCCATGAGGCAGCAGAGAAGAAAACAGTAGGGCTGTGCTGATTTGATTTGGAGGAGATTCAGCCTGATTCAGTGGCTCAATCTCCTAATCTGAATCGAGTCAGGGGACCAATTAAAAGGTCCAAATCTATTTGAAGCTCTCTGAATCAATTTGGAAACGATTCAGAGAGCTTCGGCGATTCGGGCAGTCCCCGCTGGCTGCAGCAGAGAGCTAGACCTGGACTCCATGCTGCTAAATAGGGGGCTGGAAGAGTGGGGAGGGGACCAAGGGGCGGACCACTGCCAGGCTCCATCCCCTGCCTGCTTCCCCAGACCCCTTGAGAGCCCCCAACCTCTGCCCACTGTCCCAGCCCTGCTCATGGATGCTCCACCTGGCCTCAGCTCCTGGTTCTTTAAAAAAAGCCCCCACTCACCAGCTGCTGCCTGGCGGGGGGGAGGAATCCCTGTTGCCCCCTACTTCCCCATGCCATGAGTGAGACTCTCACGTGAGCCCCCTGACCCCTGCCTGCTTTCCCAGCCCTTCCATGACTGCCGCACCCACCCCAGCTCCCAGCCCTTTAAAAAAACCCAAACAACCCCCCCAAAACTCACCGGCTGCTGCAGCAGCCTTGGGGCTTCTGGGGGCTCATACAGAGCCCCCCACAGCATGAGGCAGTGGGGGGCAGCAGGGATCACCACCCCTGCTGGGCAGGAGCCGGTGAGTCTGGGGGGGTTGTTTTTTTTTTTTAAGGGCTGGAGGTGGAGTAGGTGGGGCAGCCATGGGG
>NW_017728942.1:2751775-2765009 GCF_001723895.1 Crocodylus porosus
GAGCAGCCATTGAGAGTGGGCGGGGGATGGGCCTGTGTGTTTCAGAGATTCAGCTGATTCAGCAGCAGCCGAATCTCAGAATCAGTTTTGGCCAAATCCACTTGGGACAGTGATTCGAATCACCAAAGTGGCCGAATCCAAAGCCAATACCAGCTGTTTCTCACAGGCCTGGAAAACAGTCCTCTGTTTTCCTAGAGATAACAACTGCTGCAGGAGAAGCTGCCAACAGGAGACACCTAAGTCAGTGTGACACATGCCCAGGGAATTTTAGTTCTTTAAGTTCTTTAAGGGACAATTCTAGACTGGATTGGTTGAACTTACCTGGGTGTCTTGTCCTTCCCTACAGTGCAGCAAACATGTAACCTGTCCAGGCCTTCAGACCAGATAAGAATTTAAATAGAGAAAGAAATTGCAGGGGGTAACTCACCAAGATCTAAAGCATGCATGGGACTTAGCTGTAGGATACTGTGGATTGTGTTGATGAGGGTTAGCAGTCAGAGCCACAAAAGGACGTATGTATCAGAATACTCAGTGTTGCAGTCTAATTTTTGGGTGTCTCGTCATATAGAGTAAATCCACAATGGCAGGTTAGGTTTCAAGGCTCCACATATAATGTATGATAAGAGTTGGGCATCTCAGAATGGAGTTCACATAATTCAGTACTCTCAATGATGGGGTCAACTAACCTACCCCATAAAAAAGAGAAAGTGGCTTAAGCAACTTGATGAACACGAGCCTTCAATGTGATGCTGCAGCTAGTAAAGCGAGCAAAATGCTGGCTTGCATCCATAGATGCTTCTCAAGCAAATCCCAGGACATCATTCTCGCATTGTACTTGGCTTTGGTGAGGCTGCGGCTGGAGTACAGTGTCCAGTTTTGGGCTCCACAATTCAAGAAGGATGTGGAGAAGCTTGAGGGAGTCCAGAGGAGAGCCACATGCGTGATCAGAGGTCAGGAAAACAGACCTTACGACGACAGGCTGAGAGCCATGGGGCTCTTTAGCCTGGAAAAGTGTAGGCTCAGGGGTATCTGGTAGCCACCTATAAGCTTATAAGAGATGTTCACCAGTACCTGGGGGAATGTCTGTTCACCAGAGCACCCCCAGGGATGACAAGGTCGAACGGTTATAAACTCCTGCAAGACTATTTCAGGCTGGACATAAGGAAGAACTTCTTTACTGTCCAAGTCCCCAAGGTCTGGAACAGCCTGTCATCAGAGGTGGTGTAAGCACCTACTCTGAATGCCTTCAAGAGAAATTTGGATGTTTACCTTGCTGGGATCCTATGACCCCAGCTGACTTCCTGCCCCTGGGGCGGTGGGCTGGACTTGATGATCTTCCGAGGTCCCTTCCAGCCCTAATGTCTATGAAATCTATGAAAAGCCCAAAGACATTTAGGATTGTCTCTCCACTGGAACTTCACAGCCATTAACCGTAACGTAAAGCAGAAACTCAAGTGGCAGTAACGATACCATGACCATTTGCTTTTACTGAATAGTCCAGTGGTTACAGCGTTCACTGGAGTGTGAAAAACCCAGGTTGTTCCCTCCAGTGCCTGACAGAATTTAATCTCACAACTTCTACCTCCCAGCCTAATGCTCTAGCTGCCAAACTGTAAGTCTTAGTAGTTAGGGAGCATGACAGGAGAAGGCAGACCCGGTAGCAGAAACGATAGTCAAGTCCCCTCTGGAGGAACTGAATCTGTCTCTTTCACATCTTGGTAACAGTTGTAACCACTGATAATTGGATAAATGTGCAAGAGAATGACTTTTATGCTTTGTTTGAGGCTCAGCTCACTAAATCTGCCCTGAGAGTGCCTATTAGACTGAGTTCTTAGGCAGCCTAGTCAGAAGAATGCCTGGAATACAAAGCTCAGCGGGGCTCGGGTCCTGCCTAACTATGTCAAGCCTATGGCACTTCTTGATGCAGACACATGCAGGTATTTAGGCATCTAGGGAACCTTAGTCATAGACGTTCAGGATGCATTTACAGAGCTAGTTAAGATTACCCTTAAAGGCAATCTCAAGCCCAATCTAATTCTGTTCACGGTGAGGGTTGAGCTAAGAGCAGCCTTGCCCCAAACCTTCTGAACTTCACAATATAAAATCAAAGCTGTATCCTACCTTACCCTCAAGCTCAAGCATTTGAAACTCCCCCAGGTGATTTCCTGCAAACACAGGAAATCTACCAGCTACCATCCCACCACTTCCTGTTCCTGACATCCAGACCCCACTACCCATCTCTTTTGCCATAATTAGAGCAAAACAAAGAGGGTAAGAAGAGTTTCCCTTAAGAACCAGTATGAGTGGATATGGTACAGACCAAAAGTCAACACACATTTAGGAGTAGGGGGAGAGGTTCAAGTGGATTGAGCTAGTTGAAGGCAATACTCAGCATCAATTGTAAGTATTAGATATAGCCTAAAGTACCTCGTAACATTAAATGGTAGATGCATGGGAGAGCTACCTAGGAGCCTATAGTGGTGGTTTGGGATCTAAATCCCTTTGAGGATCTAACTTTCAGGCACAGCCTTTGGTTTCTTTCATAGAAAAATTGAAATTTGCATAATGATTTCATAGTATATCTCTGGTCTTCCTTTATGGCTAGTAAAGCTAACTCCAGTACTTCCTTTTTGGGTACGGGTGCATAGTTGTCTAAGGGCTTGTACTGGTTGTCACGATGTTTTGCCACAGAAAGAAGTATTGCCACACCAGTGATATAGGCTACCATTACTATTGAAGTATATTGACTTAAATGTAGCTATGATAACTTATGACAGCTGATGATTTATAGTGCCAAGAATTATGTAATTTGACCACTGGTTCCTGGTATTGTGAAACACATACATGAAAGGCACTGAAAGATATAAGGGTAGCCTTGAAGTGGTAGCTTTCTCACTGGAATTAAAGGCAGTGGAAGTTGCAGGTTCTCAGGGTCAAAATTAACAATGGGATGAGTTCAATGAAGTATTACAGCATGAATGGAAGTCCCACGAATAGAGACAAGCTTTCTTCACCAGTGTGCATGAAGGATGATACGTATTGCAAAGTTTTTTTTTTAAGCGAACAGACACTTATGTCAGCTACATCTAGAAATCTAAATTCATTATGCATCCACCCTTGGCAATTCTAAAATAGTCTTGATAAAGGTCTATCATATCAGTAACTGTACCAGAAGAGTATGAAACACTTTCTTTTAAGTACATTGGGAAAAGGGGAAGAATTGATTAGGGTTTTTTGTTTCAGGTGAATTGCACTTGGTATTGCAGCATTACTCCCATTCTTTGGGAAGGAACAAGCCCAAATGTAGTTATTAACCAATTGCTAGTGACTACTGCAATGGAGAAAGAAGGAAAGTACTTATTTGGTCATATAAAGTGACTGTCTTCTTAGAGCATATAATGGGATTCACTGGTGTTCTTAAACAAAGAAAACTTTTTTTTGCTAAATTAAGATGCAAGAATACAGGACACATTTCTAAAAAAGAGAGGGAAAGAATTCTGTATTTATTACAAAATTTCCCAGAAAGGCAGTACACAAGTTATTATATATACACACACTATATATTTAACAACATGAATATAGCAATCCTTAACAGGAAGCAAACAAACATTAAGTTTTTATACCATTCCAAAGTATACACACTAAAAAAAAAAAAAAAATAAAAAGTTTCCTTTATAAAAATAATATCCAACCGCTAAGGACCTGCACTTTAAGTACATTCATGGAAAACAGTGAGTTATCATTGTTTCTGTTACATCACATAAGTATGATTACCCCCTTTCACCAATTTTAGTTGAAATACACTTGTTTATAAAGCATGATCTCTACAATAAAATCCTCTTGAAATATTTGCATCTCTTCTTGCGTTTGGTTCTTTGGTATATATATTTTTTTATACTATTTACAAAATGCTTGGCATTTAAGGTATTAGTTATAGTATCCAGAGACCTCAGTCACAGATCAGGGTGCCATAGTGCTCAGTGCTACACATAGTCAACAAAATGGTCACTTAAACCAACTTATAATTTAAGGATGTAACAAGATAGGCTGTGGGGCAGCATAAAACATGAGACAGTAGTAAGATAGTTACATAAGCATCTGTAGTAGCAGTCACCGGCCATCAGCTTGAAAATACATTTTCAACTATTATGTAGGCATCATAGTGAAGCTCAGTTATAACAATGGACAATTTTACCTAAATGGCTTTGGTATTGTTTTGCCTTTTTTTAAATTGTTTTTAAGTCATAATCTGCAACCTTGCAATCATTAAAGGGGCAAAAATATTCCAAAATGTTAAATCCTTCTCTTAAACTGGTCCCAGATTGACAACTCGGCAGCCAGGAATCTTCACTTTAAATTCATGGCACAGGTATAAAACTGGGAGAGAACAATCAGCTGTTTTCCCTTCACACTGCCCTGTCAGTGCATCTCATCCCTAAACAAGACTGATAATCATGCCTGATTATTTTGTAGTTTCCACTGCAAAATGCACAGGCATTGAGACCAACTCAATCCTTAACAACTTTCACTGTACTAGCTAGGGCCAAATACAGAGCTCTGCTGTTCAGAACCAAGCTCTTGAACCATACAGCCCCTCAATTAATATATGGGCAATTAATGTTAAAATTTTGCTCAGATTTGCAGGCTGGACAAACTTGCCAGATTTGATAACTTTGCCAGCTTTGATAGCAGAGTCATCACAGACTACCTGAGCTTTTACTGACTCAGTATTGCTGTCCCTGTCACTAGTGCATTGCTTGAGGCATGTCCCTTGCAACTTCTCCATTGGTTTTGCCATTGCATCTTGGTTTTGTCATTCCCAATAGTGGTATGCTGTTCTCAGAGAAGGCAGCAGTAGAGGAGTCCTTCATCATCTGTAGATTATCTGGAGAAAGAGAAAATCCAGAGACTTCATGGACTTAAGATATTTAAAAAAAACAAAAAAATCAGTGTGTGATTTTAACATCTGTGAAAGCAGTTAAAACCCGTATTCAATTGACACGTGGTCTATTGCCACTTTCGGTGAAGTCCAACTTAGCTCTTACTTGGAAGGCTTGATTCTAGCTCAGGTCTACATCCACAAGAGGCCTGTTTTTCCAGTATACATTTTTTATATGGAATAAGTTAACAAAGCACAAAAACTGAAGTCCCATGTGATCAAGTTTTGATATTTATCACATCCAAACGTTATGACACCAAACCTGACCTCAACGCTCTAGTTTAAATCCAGCCATCCTGGACTAAATTTACTTGCATGTGAAGTGATCTGCAAGTGAAGACCAAGCAGTTCTCTTGTGCAGGTACATTATGTATTGTGCCCTCCTGTGCACCATTGTCAGAACTATGTAACAGTGCTCTGAACTTTTACTACTAGAAATGAGGAAGGAAACTACATCCTTTGGAATCCACCCAATGTGTATTATAGTACGGAGAATATAAATCTTTGATCCATACAATAGACAGAAGACTCTTGTCTCATGGCACTTAACACAAGGGCCAGAAAGTGAAAGTCAAATACCTAGGTTCTTTCATTGTTTACACAATTTTTTTTCAAAGATAATGAAGCATGACAGTGTTTAAGAAGTGTTAATCTTCACATAACGCAGCCAAGTTCTTCACTGAAAAGTCTGCAGAGTCCTACTGAATCTAGGTACAGATGTAAAAAGAGCAAAGTGGGCTCTGGGCCTATTTACCTCATCTTCTCTGAAATGCAATGGGAAGCTCTCGATTGGGGATCAATATTCCTGAATGCAGGGTCTCCACCGGCTCATTGTCAGTTGCTACAATTTGATATTTGCGAACGAGCTGAAATGCAAAAAGTTTGAGTAAGCCGATGCCAAGCGTCACTATCTGAGTAACTTAATGTTGAACGCTGCATAATGCATTAAAAAGTATACTATTATATTTACCCAGCAAATGGCTAAGTGAAGCTGCAGCTCTGCTAAGCGACGTCCAATGCACATCCTTTTCCCAATGCCAAATGGAATATGAGAAAAAGGATTTATTCTGGTATTCTGGAGCCAGCGCTCTGGTTTAAACTGGTTCCAGTCTCTAAAATACTCTTCATTGGATCCCACAGCATGGCTATTTATCATCAATATTGTCTGTGAACCAAAGCAATTGGGGAGAGATCAGTTAAGAATTGATTGGTACTGACTGACTTAATTTTGCGGTAATGGGGAAAAAAGTTGGTAACAGTAAAACAATGACTATTTTCTTGAAAAAAAATAAGAATACTGTATCTTAGATCATATGCACAGAAAGTAGATGGTGGATATAGGAGTAAAAGAAATTTCTGAAGAAGCTCTTGGATTCAACACTGAAACATGCAGGAACTGTGGGGTAAATTCAGTCCCAGTGTAAGCAAGGGCAACTCTGTTTAAGTTAATGGAGTTATAACAGGACAGAGTTTGGAGAGGAGATTAGATGGAGAATTACTGTACTACTTCCATCACTACTAGCCTTCATCCTTTAGATAACTATCAGGTATAAGATAAAACTTAAGGGTTGGTAAAAAGGAGTTGGGTGTCAAGAAAGAAAACTAAGCCTATCTTCCTTGCTAGAGGCAAGGACTTTTTAGGGTAATATCTTTTATTGGATCCATTACATGGTTGGGATAAAATTGGACAAACTTTCAAATGTGGGCATTCTTCACAAAGATAAAACAGGACAACTTCAGAAGTTGGTCTAATAAAAGATAACCCCCCCCAAAAGGGTTCTTGCCTTTTGCATAATTTCTAGATCACAATGCCTACAACTTCCCTGTACCACTACCTATCCCCTTTGCAGTCAGATCCATTCATTTCACTAATCTAATTTTATTCCAGCATTTGAGTACTTTTTAATCTAGGAAATTGTGTTCTTTTTCTTTTTTAAATAAGTTGGTATTGTCTCTTTAGTTAGGCATGTGCAATGACATGGTGTCTGAATATTAAAGTTGATCACTACCATACATAGGAACTACTTACTCCTTGGCCACATCTACACAAGACACTGACTGCGCAGTAGTCCGATACTAGGATGCAACCCTTAAGTCATTTTTCAGAAATGGTTACCCATTATGTGTTTAACTCTGCTGTAAAAGACTTGTTCAAGGAAACAGCTTAGAATAAATTCTACTCACCCCTTTGGGTAGTGTATAGTTCCCAACACTAGTTTCTTTGTCAAGTGTGCGACTGGTAAAGGGCACAGATGGTGTTATCCTACAGGCAAATAAATAAAATGAGTCTACCATGATTTTTCTCTGCAGGTGCCCACAATGTTTTATTCTAACTAGCAAGATGACAGTTATGTAAAATTTTAACACTAGAAAGTCTCTCTCTACCTTTAGGAACTACACGATCCCTATCAAACAGAGCCCGTTTTGCTTTACAAGTTATCTAGACAGTTGTACCTCATAGATTCTTTCAGACATGCTTTTAAATAAGGCATTTTCTTCACGTGCTCAGAATTTGGACTCTCATTCGCAGATACTACGTTCTGTATTTCGTTGAGAAGCTTCTGTTGCACGTGTGGATTACGTGAGAAGTTATACAGGGCCCACAGTAGACTATTGGCAGTCTGCAACATGAACAGAAGGCTATTATGAGCTCAGATAGGAGAATACAGATGGCCAATTTGACAAAACACCCATAACAAAAGCATTTGTATCACATGCATTGTACAGCTGGCTCACTGCCCACTAGAAAGGTCTTCTGCCTCTCTTAGACCTAATACCGTACAAATATTCTGCCTGCTCTTCTCCAGCAGAAAGCAAGAATTGAGGGGAAAGGATGGTAGAAATACCTCTATTTAGTGGTTTTAAGTGAAGTTTCACTTGTATCCATGCAGTTCTCTTTAAGTGACTGTGTAGCAATAGCTCACAGTCATGTACTTGCTATTTTTCCTTTACTAAAGGTTCAATAGCTACTAACCACTTTCCAGCTCTAACTATTATGGATACTAATTTCAATGCTATTAAGAATAAATATTCTCCATGTGCAGACATCTGGAATGGTCTAGTCTAGGATCATCCTGCTTTGAGCAACAGGGCTGGACTCGATGACCCTATAAGGTCCCTTTTAGCTGTACTTTCTTACAATCCTATGACCTTAACCACTTTGCAACCTCTCTCTGCTACCAGCACTCAAAATAAAAAACAGGTCTGTTCTTGGCAAATTTACCGTTTCAACTCCTGCAATCTGAAGTTCTGCAATAGTTGCGTAAAGCTCCTTCTTGGAAAGCTGGCCCCTGAAGTAAATGTCACATAGGAAATCTTCAGTAGGGCTGGCAGAATGTTTCTGCAGTCTGTTATCGATTGAACACTTCGCTGGGGATGGATGGAGAGGCAGCAATTAGAAAGCTACTAAAAATTCATCAAATGAAACAGGACAAATTAGTTTCCTGTTTTATGATCATTGTGATATTGTTATAGACTATGGGCATCTCCCGTCGCCACTGCAGCACAGACCTCTTCTATTCACAACCCTCCCTCTCCACCCGAAACAAAGCTACCAAACCCCAACATAAAAACAAAAACAGTAATGATCAGAGAAACTTCTGAAAATTAGTAGGTATTGTGCCTTCTCAATGTGTGTATATTTGAATACATATAATACCACTACTTCGTATAAGCAACACACTTAGCCATGAATACATGGGCTGTAGCTATAACCAGAATAAAGCTTACTGGCTTGGATCCTCCAAAGGAACTAAGGGACCTGAAAAAAAACCCAACCAGCTGGAGTTGGGTGTTTGACTCCCCAAAACCATTTAAAAAAAAAAAAGTTCGTTTTTGACTAGGATACACTCCATATTTCAACTGCGTTACTCTTCCTTTATGGCCTGTTGGTTTTGCTATCGTTTTTAGTAAGTGGTTCTTTGAAATCAGTGGTACTGATTATGAACAGGGTTATTCAAACGAAGTAAGGGCCAAAATATAGTTCTAGGAATGAAACACGTTTTTAGTGTGTATTTTTCTTTTCTTTTAAACACTGAGCAAACATTGATAAAACAATCCGGCTCCATTCTTGGCACTGCAAATTGGCATATATTTCCTCTATCGTGAAGTAGATCTTACCTTAAGCCTTAAATAATCAATCATAGTGCAATAAATAGTGGGAAGAAATAATCCTAGTCAGCACTACAATAATGTGAGTTACTAAACCTTGCTTAATTTTTAACCTGAATTATCACAAGGTATTCATAAAGGGGAAAGAAAAGAAAAGAAAAAAAACAAACCCCAAACCAACCAAACTTTATATCTGAAGGCTGTGATTACCAAGTGTTCCTCTAATGCCAATAGGGCCAAAGCAAGTAGAAACTGCTATGCTAAAAGCCAGTCAGTACTCTATTTTGAAGGTTTCTGTTATAAGAGGTACATGGATAAAATACTGGAATCCAGTTCCATCAAAACCCTATTTAAAAAAGTCTCTCTGTAGCACATAAAAATCCTTGCTTCTCAACGACAACCTTGAGCTAGGGCATTTTATCATGCTTTATGTGATAGACTGCTTTCAACCTATTTACCAGTCATGAAAAGCTAACCTAGCATCACTAATATTGCTGTTTCCAAATGGTTACCTTTAGATCACATGTTGAAAAAGAACTAGAGCAAAACTTTAGTTGTAGGTATGAGGTGAGAACAGTGTACACAGGGGATTCCCACTATCTGAGTAAAAGAGATTTGGGGTAAGCAAGAACAGGACTGTTGTGTTGCACAAAGTACAGAGATCAGTAATCAGCTGCTTTGCAATGCAGTAACATTTATAAAAAGAAAAAATCTGAATTGGATATGCATAAGCATGTGAGGATTGGGTCTAAGTTACCTGTTTTAAAGATATTGTCCCATGCGTTAGTATGAGCTTGCCAGACTTTTGTGTTCAGACTTTTATGAAGTTCAACTGGGGTCACCATCATCATCCCAAAAGTAGCCATCATCTGTGGAAACGAAAACATTTTTCACTATAAGTTATCACCTCCCAGATATACTTTGTACACAGAAATGGGTAACAAAGAACAAAGTGTTCTTACTGAAACAAGGGATGCATGGTTCTGGTGGGTACAACAGGTATAGTCACAAGAGTGAATTTTCACTTTGTAGGCAATACGTATTTTAACATGTGGGCAATTTTTAGCAACCAAACTAAGTTAATGACGTTGCACAATGTGCACCTCTTATACAGAAAGGAAACTGTGTTTGGAGATAGAGGAGATCTTGACCAACATGTTTAAGAACTAAGGCTCCTTCTCCATACCGTTTTCACAGCCTTGATGAAGTTCAAGCCTTCTTCTCCAACATCCTGCTGCAGAAGCCCAAACCTCTTCCCGTACAACACCAGGCAGATACCTGACATTAAAAAAATAAATTGTTATACAATAGATTAGCCTCCAGCACTCATTAAACTGCCTGAATTGGCTTCTGAAAAAAACCTGAACAAACCCAAAAAGAGACTCCTTTCTAAGATGCATATTTATCCACAAACAATAGTGTAGACACTTCAGGCAGGTCAAAATAACTTCTCCATCAGCTGATTCAGCCTCAGGGGGCACAACCACACATTTATTAATGCACCTTAGTTACTTCCCATTTAGTTTAGTACTTGCTTAATAAAATACTAACAAAATGCACCAACATATGGTTTTGTGATGCTTGCTGCGCATTAGTCTACTAACACCCCGCGGTACACGATTAGCATGGTTTTTGACTGCCACGCTACCGCGCAGTGTTATTAGGCTAAAGCCCAGTAAGTGTTTCATGTAGACATGCCCGGAATGGCTTCAATACCCCAGAAGCGAAACAGTCACATTTTCCCCTATAGATGTGTAAGTGATCCCTCATCATGAATGGCATATTGCACTGCCCAGCTTGGTTACTGTGTTTGACAACTGAATATAAGGATTCCCCAATGAGAAATTTTAATGAGACTTTGCCAATCTTATTGAAGATGCATTTTTCTTCATTTTTACTTTTGGATCAGGTCTTCATTATCTAGTTTGTTCCACCACTTATCAGGAAGTACTGTGTTGTCTCTCTTATGCCACAGCTATTCCAACCCTCAGGAAACTAGCACAGCTTTGTCGCCTATACCGTTGTGAACTTACTCCAAGTTAAATGTCATACCAAGTACCAAAACGCGTTTTGATTTCTATTGGAAGGTAGAAAACTTACTTTCAAATGACCACTTGTTGAATTCTGAATACAAGTCTTCCATTTCACCGTTTTTATTGCAAAGATCATCTATTCTCTGCATGAAATCTGGCAGGACCTAAAGGAAATAGAAGAAACTGGTAAATACAGGTCCTAGGTAATTTAACATTTCCAACTTTATCTTTCAGTAGCTAGATAATGGTCTTGTGTAACAGTGGAATGCTTTATTTGCAGTAGGATTTCATTGCCCAAATACTATGGTACTGTAACAGGATTTTTTTTCCTGTTATACAGTTATGAACAATTCCAGAGGTTTACTTCTGCTGAAATGAAAACATTTTATTTTTTTTAAAGGAAATTGTTTTGTGTCCCAAGTCAAGTCAGCCAAATCAATTCCAAATCTGTGTCGTTCAAGAACCATATGTGGCCCTGCTACCGACAAGCATCCTCCACCCCCACCTGGGACTTCAGATGCTTCCAAATCTTTTGGTAGGCATCCTACCTATGGGCCCAAGCTGAGAGGCTTGGGGTTTGGATGCCCCCGAGGTTTGCATGCCCCCTAGGTTTGCTTTCCCTCAGCAGCAGGAGCAAGCTAGGGAGGAGTCTCCCATGTCCATAAAGTCAGCATATGGCTGAGACCTTTCCACTAAAAGCGAAAGGCTAACTAGTGACCTCAGTCAGGACACTATCTCCTTCCAGGAAAGTGGTTTTCCCCAGCCAGTAGTAAAACCACTTTGGTGGTCAGGGTATTTCCCTTGAAATGATGCCTCAGTCTTACATCAGACCCCGTGATTTTTTTTTTTTTGGGGGGGGGGGCAGGCAGGGGAGGTGACATCCTTTATTGGACCAGCTACATGGTATACATTTAGACAAGCTTTCCAATGCAGGGCATTCTTCATTAGGTCATTATAGCCTAGTTTGGTTCACTTGAAGCAGATCGCCAGAAGTGCTTATCAGACACTCCTCAAGTCCAGAGTCTCCCAGCAGCAGAGCCATGTAAGAGGGAGTACAATTCTGAGGACTTCATACAGGAATACATGGTGGATGGTGTCTACGGGGGAACGACCACCTCAGCCATGAGCCTCTCAGTTTCCCTTGCTTTGGGTCAGACCCTTTGTATCCAGCTTTCTGCTGAGTGATATGAAAAGTGATCTTTTTAACGTGAAGACAGTTCAAGAACTGTCTAGATCAGTGCCCTGTTTTCAGGTTTCCAGCACAAACATAGGAGAGAGAAAGGCAGGGTGAAGCTCTCGGTACCTCATTAATTGTGGAGTCCAATTTCATCACCTCCGAGGGCTTCATCAGCTTCTTCTGAAAGGCGCTTCTTACCCTCTGCCAGTCCTCCCCTTCTCTAGATTGACATTTAAACAGCAGCAGGGAAAGAATGAGCCGGGGGGAGTTTAACACCACAGCGTGAAACAGGTGCTTCCAGTTTAAAGTCTGGCTCTGGCTGGGATGAGACAGCTGGGGCTGGTCCTGCTTTGGGCAGGGGGTTGGACTAGATGCGACCTCCTGAGGTCTCTTCCAGCCCTCACTTGCTATGCTTCTGAAGCAGAGACTAGGGAAGCAGCAGCCTGTTTTACTGCAGCGCGCGTGTCCCCGCACCACATAGAAAGGATGCCTCTTGCAGCGGGACTGGATTGGTTTCCCACAGGAAAGAGGGAAAGTGCTGAATACAGCCGGCGGTGACTAATGATCGCGTCCTGGGAACGCGGGTAACCTCGGGCAAGAATCCCAAAGCCTGCCGGCTGAACAGAGAGAGCTGCTCGCCTGGGTTTACAGCATCCCCCCGCACGTCACCACCGGCGGGCGCCGTCTGCAGGGCAAGCGCCCCGATGCCCAGCCCCCCAGCAGCACCCACAGCTCCCGAGCCCCTTACAAGACCACTTACAAGATCATCAGGCCGTAGCCCTCGCCCCGGTAGTCGCGGTAGGCTTTCCAGGGCTTGATCTCCAGCCTCTGCGGGCAGGCGCTCTCCTTCCTGAACAAGGCTTCCAGCAAGCACGGAGCCCCGACGTGCACCGAGTCGAAGGCGCCCAGCTTCATGCGGAAAATCTTGCCGAACTTTTTATGGTAGTCCGCCTGCGGGGAGGGGGGAGGGCGGCT
>NW_017728942.1:2765391-2800887 GCF_001723895.1 Crocodylus porosus
GCCCCAAAGCACGGCCCCCGCCCCCCGCTCCCCGCCCCGGAGGCGCGGGGGGGCACCTCTGGCCTGCCGCGTGGCTCTAGGATTGTCCCTTAATGCCAAGACCTGAGCTACCTACCTACCTACCTACCTGTTTCTAGATACAGATCTATTTAGATCTATATCTGGATATAAATAGCTATATCTAGATCGACAGATAAATATGGATAGCTATATCTATCTCTACCTAGAGATACCTAGACAGATAGATATAGAGAGAGCTATAGATATATAGAACGAACTATATCTGTATCTAGAGAGAGAGAGAGAGAGAACTATATCTATCTCTAGATATCTAGATATAGGTAGATAAGTAGATGGATATAGGTAGATCTATAGACCTAGGCAGATCTGTAAATCTAGGTAGATAGTCCGCCTACCTATCTACCTAGATCTGGTAGATAGCTCTATAGATATATAGATAGCTATGTATCCATATAGGTATAGATCTATAGATACATTAAAATATATAGATCTAGAGCCATTTATATGGCTCTAGATCTATATACATATTAAAATGTGTAGCTCTAGAGCCATTCATATGGCTCTAGAGCTATATACATATTAAAATGTGTAGCTCTAGAGCCATTTATATGGCTCTAGATATATATACATACTAAAATATATAGCGCTAGAGCTATTTATATAGATATAGAGCTATAGATATCTATATATAAAATCTAATGGACATTTCATAATGTGGAAAGCTTGGAGAAGAGAGAACTAACTTATTCAGCAGATGTGATTATAAAATAAGATTCCTTTTTTAAACACCACAAGGATTAACTCAAATGATATTTTGAATAAATTAGCTGGTCACTGCTTTTAATTTATTATGTTTCAAAGGCATTTTAAACAATAGAGGAAATATATATCAGCATGAAAGGCAGAGAGTTGTGCTATTTAAATTATGTTTGTGGGACTGAATAACTTGGCCTTAGAGCTTAATTACCCTTTTTAGGATAGCTATTTGGTCAATGTCCCCAAATGATACAGGTGAAATGTCCATTGGACTGAAAAATTGGACTTTAATTGCTGTAAATGCTAAGTTATGTTTATAAATAGATTTCAAAAGGCCACTGAAATGTAAATAATTACTTTCTGTATTTATACTTTAAAGTAATTAAAAATATTACTGAATTTGACATGTAAGCTGATAAAGTCTCAAATAAAATAAATAAAACGTGAGGAAATTCTGACAGCTGCATTTGCTGCAATGGAGAATAGGTCTCAACATTTCCTGTCCACACGCCTATGAAACAACAGGGCAACATTTCAGAAGGAAGCAAAAATAATACAGCCCCAAGGGTAGCTTTAGGAACGGTGGTGAATGCTGAGGGCAAGCAGTTTCTGATAATGAGAAATGTTCCCCGACACTAAATTGTACTCGCCCTCTCCAAGAGGGCCAAAGGTTCAAGCCAGAACCAGTCCTGGAAAACACGACCAGGGTGAAGCAGTTCAGAGGGTGTGTGTCCTCCTCCCTCCCTCCCCATGCCCCACTTAGAGGGTAAGAGTCAGGGAGTCTGTGAATGCTGCAGCTTCTGCAACGTGGCATCTACCACCTGTTCTCCAGAGGTGTTGCATGAAGGGCATAAGCTTTACTATTGGGCTTGATCCCTATTGTTATTTCCCCCCATCCGGTTGCAATTCATGTCCAGTACTTCTCCCCCTTTCCTAAAATCAGTCATCATCCCCTCATTCATTATCTCCCTGGGACGTGAAGGAGTATGGGAGGGTTGCATTCTGCATGGGTTAGGCAAAGAAAAATACCCCTAGGGCAGGGTTTGCCCGCTAGATAGGGATCAGCCTACAAAGAATATCTGTATCTCACATTCAGACCGCGAAAGAAAATAATAAATGGGGTTGAGGGAAGAGTGACTGATGCAAAAAGAAAGGAAAAAAAAAAAGAGAAAAGAGGCAGCAAAAGCCTTAAATTTCACTTTTGACTCAAAATCACTCCTTTCCTTCCACCCCCACAAACTTAGCAAATATCCTGAGGGGAAAATTATTACTCATATTATACTGGTAAGTGAATTTCTCTTGCCACATACCCAGTGTGCCTTACCAAGGTGCTTCATAATTAGAACTGGCCAGAAGGTTTCCAGACATATGAAAGGCACAGGGGGTGGGGGGAAAAATGGCGATTTCTTGGTTTGTTGCTGATTTTGAACCAGTTTAGTTCAAAATACCTCCTGCTCTATACCTTGAAGTTGGGGGAAGCTCAGCCTCTGTTTCACTTGATGCTTGGATCTCTTGGTACACCGGACCAGAAAAGAGACAAATGTTTCTCATTTCTGTGATTTGGGCGTGGGATCAGGTAGAGACGGGTGGTCTATCATGAACCAGAATTTAGTATAATGAACTCGTCTGAAGGTTCACAAGAAAATGATCTCATTAGACGAGGATGTAAGAATTAGGTAAGACTGTACCAAGCTCGGGTCAATTCCTCTATGATCCTGATCGATTTGGAAAAGAGTCCTCATTTCTCTGCAAGATCCAGTGAAAAGGCTGTTAAAGCTGTTTTTCACTTCTGTGCTTATCATGTAACTCACTGATGGGAAAGTCAGTCCGTCTGCAGCTCAGCTAGCTCAGGATCTAGGAAAGCTAATGATTGCCTCAAACGTTGTTAAAGTGCAAAGCTAAGGGCGTTTTCCAAGAGCAGCTATTGGTCTCCTTCCTTTCTTTAGGGATTTTATTTTCAGCAAAAGCTTTGCATGTGAACTTTAGCAAGCATTCCAGGGTTATTTTTAGGGTAAAAATCACTGTATTCAGAGAACTCCCTAGTTCAAGACTCCCCAAAGACATTTTAGTTACCTGATTCTCATCTGCACTTCTCTCAATCCACTGAAAATACCCATGAAATGAGGGAAGCAACAACAAAGAAAGAAACATGTTATTAGGGCCTTATTTGACATTCACTGAAATCCATGGGAGTTTTTCAGCTGACTTTAATGGGTTTTGGCTTGGGCATCGAGACTACAGCAGTTGCAGCAAAGCTTAACCGAAGTGCTGACTCCACTGAAATCAATGGTAAAACTTCCACTGACATCAACGGGAGCCCATCCATTATTTCTAGTGATTATTATTACTTTTCAGGGTAACCCTTCGGCTGTTGTTTTACAGAGTAGTTGGGGAGCAAAGAGGCTTTAGGAGGTGCAAACATAGCAAGTTCAAAACATTTACTTGGATAAGTACTGGTCTTGACAGGTCAGATTTTCAAAAGACCTCATTTCCTATTTAGGTACCAAACAAATGACTAGATTTTCTAAAGAACTCAAGCCTCGTGGCTATGTTTTGGATGCCGGGTCCCTTGGAAAAATCTTACTTTTAGGTATCATCATGGGAACTGCTGGATGCTGAATACTGAAATCTGTCCATGCATGCACAACTAGACAGCCTTCTGCTTCTGGGATATTTAATAATCCTAACAGGTAGAGACACATATAAATTAAAAGGAATCTCTGTTGCACTGTGGGGAATGCTGGTGTAATTTAGCCAGAGAAGACAAAATATATTTTGAAGATAAGTATTAAATATTGTTTTAGGGTGTTGATTCTAGACTGAACCAGTCAGTGCTCAGTATAGAAAAACTGATTTTTGCTTTATCTTGACTCCCATAGAATGTGTCCCATTGCCAGCGTGCATGTGCCATGGCAATTCTTCCACTAAAAACAGTACCTTTAATTAAGCTTTAGGAGAAATTCCTCACCGTCTAATAACATCTCTGTTTGCAGAAAGACCACTGCTTAAATGGCAGATGTGCACTTTTCCTCTATTTCCATTTACACAAGTAACATATTACTGAATCCCACATCATGTCCTTAGATAAATAGTACGTAGGTAATGGTCAGTATAACTCAGAGAGCTCCATTCATTACAACTGTCTCTTGTGACATGGACAGTCTTACTCTTTTCTTCTTTGCATTCTTTTGTTGCCTGGGTGATTTATATTTATTTCCCATCTGTTGCGTTTTGTTTTTTGGGTCTTTTATCTTGTTATGAAGGTTTTTAGCAATTCAGCATACAATACAAAATAGCATCAAGCTCCTATATGTAGCACTTTTCATCAGTAGATCCCCAAGTAATTTACAAAGAAGATGAGTATCTTTATTCCCATTTTACAATTGCAAAATTGACACAGGGAGGAAAGCTGAAATGACTTTCCCAGTGTCACTCAGAAAGCCAGGAATAGAAACCAAGTCAGCCGAAGTCAGTGTTCTGTCCACTAGGCCACACTGCTTCTTCCCGCCTATGCATTTTGGATGAGCCCTGCTAAATTGATTTTCCAGCCATGTGTATTGGCCCACCACATTTATAATATAAACTATAGAGGCACATCTTGGCTCCATTGAATTCAATGCCAAAATTCTTACCGAGTTTTGGGGCTAGGATTTTTCTTATGGCTGATATAGAGACCTGCCATTACCTTATTTTTTGCTAACGTAAATTTTATACAAATGATACTTTCAGCTGAAGATCTCAAATGGATTTACCAACATCAGTGAATTAAACCTTGTACTTTTTAGCAGGCAGGTAAGTACTATTATTTCCATTTCATAGAAAAGAAGAAGTTCATAAAGCCTAAGGTGAATATTTTTCTATTTGTTTGTCTGGCTCAAAAAATCATAACTAGGCAAATAAGTGAAAAAATGCAAGTACCCCCTCCTCCCCTATTTTGCACTCAGTAACACTAGTTTTGTAACACTCCTGCATTTGTGCCAGGAGTTGGACTAGATGACCCTGCAGTTCCTTCCAACCCTATGAGTCTATGATTCATTAAAACGACACTGACTTCACCAGTATAAAACTATTGTAGAAAATTGGTGGGAAATTAGGCTCACAGGGCTAGATCAGGGCAATGTCAAGAACAGTAAGGTATAGGAATATCTTAAACTTCTGTAGCCATGACCTGTCTGAGAGATCCACGTCTGTGCCAAACACTGCAAAATGCGGTGTTTAAAATACCTGGCTTACAAAAAAGAACATGGTGACAGATGACAGAACAAGGAGCAATGGTCTTAAGTTGCAGCAAGGGAGGTTTAGGTTGGATATTAGGAAAAACTTTCTCTCTACAAGGGTGGTAAACCACTGGAACAGGTTACCTAGAAGGTGGAAGGTGGAATCTCCATCCTTGGAGGTTTTAAGTCCCAGCTTGAAAAAGCCCTGGCTGGAATGATGTAGTTAGGGATGGTCCTAATGTGAGCAGGGGGTCAGACTAGATGACCTCCTGAGGTCCTTTCCAACCCTAATTTTCTATGATTCTAGGATTCTATGATGTCAAAACTTAAGTGCAGTTCATATTTCATTCACCAAAAATGGATTTAATCATGCTTTAGCAACTTCTTTAATGTGACAGTACAACATCTACAATCTGCTCTGTGGAGTAAACCCAGTGCCCGTCACCCACGTTTCCCCATGTGAGAAGGCTGATCAGACCAGCAGGGTGGGAAACAGTCTTATCAGAAGAAGAAACAGATGGCTGGATCCACAAAGGGACTTAGGTCTGGAAATCCAAAATGAAAATTCCCACTCAGCTGCTGCTTAACCCTGGAGATGCATAAATATTACAGGTCTCTAAGATTCCACCAACAAGCTGACTTGGAAGCTGCTGGGAACACACATAGCCAACCAAGTCCCAACAGCACCAACTACCTAAACAATGATGTGATTCACAAATTAAGCTTTGCTTGGCTTTGATTCAGATTTTCAAAAGTGTGGACTCCAAAATTATCGTGCCTTTAAGTGCTTAATTTCGAGGTGCAATTACACGCACACAGGTATGATCACTAAGCCAGCTGTTGGGTCATTTTAATAGTGCATTTTCTGCAATTGCAGGATATGCCTTATCCTATGCAAAGTTGTATGTTCATTCTGGTCCTTCCAGTTATGAAATTGGTATCTTTTTATTTATTTATTTGTATGAAGACTCTAAGTTGTAAGCAGGAACTTAGGTGTTTGGAAAAGGCAATGAAACCTTTAAAAATAAGTATGATTTTTATCTTGAAGGCACTCTTTGAAATTTGAATAGTGTATGTGTGTAGCACTACAAGCCTACCTGGTGGAGTATTTACCTTTGTGCATTCAGGTACCTTTACTTGTTGCAAGGATCTCATGCATGTAAACCAACAAAAGATGTTGGCCCATATCTACGCCTCTTGAGTAAATCTGTTGAAGTTGGCTCTGCAAAACAGGGAATGAAAATCAGTGCCACCAGACTTACAGGATTTGTTGATTCAGCTTGAAATGTTTGTTCAGACTAATTTGTTTTACTTTCAATTTGATCAGTGATACCAAGGTTAACCTTACACTATACCGAAGCTTTTGGAAACAAACTGGTGCCTGTTACTGTCTGCAAGTTTTTCAATGTTGCTTTTTCATAGAATCCTGCTAGCCAATCTGTCACGGAAGGAACAATGAGTGTATTGTTTTTATATAGCCGGGATGATGTATCGAATGATAAAATACACTTTAAGAGAATCCCATTGTGAAATGTATTCATATTCATACAACCAAGCTTCCTGTGTCTGTGTTTCCAAAGAGCCATGTAAGAACGTCCATAATGTATTGCTAAGGGACACTGTGCCAGCTCATTTCCATGCAGTTCACAGACTACATTATTGCAGGCTTATTGAATTTACAGGTTTAGGATCCTGAGGCAGTGTCAGTATGTGGATAAATAAGAGAACCGGGGAGGTTGTGTTGTTTTTTAAGTAGGTATCTTGTCCTCTTGGAGTAAGCAGTGAACTCGCAGAACTTAATGTGAAGCTGATATTGTCATTTTTTTGGATGACATGCAAAACCATGGTTGCATCTATTTGTGAATCTTCAATGAGGAGGAGTATTAACACTAATGTGCCAACCAAAATTCCAGCTTGAAAATTGCATTTTGCCTCTGACTCCCCTGCAGTGCCAGATGAATAGGGAACATGTCACTTTCTGTAGTAAAGTATTATGGAGCATTGTTATGTTTCACACTGGGGATGGCTGAACCAATCCCTGTCTATAGTTTCTAAAGTGTTTTGAGAAAAAAAGATTTTACAGTTATGTAAAAGACAGCAGTACATCTCTAGGATCACGTATAAATGGCCTTGACCTTTGTCTTGGTAATTATACTGCACACCTTGTATTTTGCTTTCATTAAAGGTATAAAAAGATACCAGAACAACATCTGCTTTTACCATTAGTCAACCAAAAAACACTTAGGCCATGTTTTACTGAACTTAATAGCTTTTAGGCTACTTCCTGGTTATTTTTATCTGTACAAGATATCTCGCGGGAGGAGTTCCCCCACTACTGTGGAATACACATATTTCCATGGAGGGTGGGGGAAACACACAAAACACCCTTAATATACTTACCTTTCTCCTTGGACAAGTACGAATGGCTAATGCATGCCAGATGCTCCCTGGGAGCCCCAGCCTCTTCCCCATGACTCCCTTTCCTTTTTTGCTAAAAGCGCAAGAGAAAGACTCTGCAGATGAGAAGATGCTGACTGTTCTACTTTGCAAAGGACTGTAGAGAAATGACACTTCACAAAACAGACCCTTTGCTCCTGCTGTGTACTGCTGACTTTAGTAACGAGAATACATTTCTAATGCTTTCCATTCTTGTTAGTCCTGTGGAACCAGCGCATCATTTTAATGTGTGATCACCAGGATCATATACTAAGATCCAATCAGCAGCACATGCACAGTTCTGTTGACAGCAGAGTTGCCTCTTGTTAGCAAGAGAATAATTTGGACTTACACCTGACGACCTCACTAGCCAAAGTGACCTACTGAGTCAGATGGGCACTCACCACATCACTAGGTATCTTCTCGTGGCTATCATCTCAGGGTGACGGTACAAAAAACCCATCTTTCTGCAATATGCAGAGCACTTTTGATATGGAAGCACTGAGAAATGATATCCCATTTCTAGAGTGCTACATTTCAGAATAGGACCATATTTTGTGAAACAAACTATAGAATGATAGAAATACAGAGCTTGTCTTATAGGCCCTGACCTGTGCTTGGTATAGGTCTTGAGATGGTGAGATACTGTAGAGGTTGGGGGAAGTAGTGGGAATATTAGGGTTCCTATATAGGTGAATAAAGATACCTATACTATTTATGCTACCAAAGGTACGTAGGTGTTTTATATTGATGTATTGGTGCTATACTACTGTAGCTTAGTCCCTTCCCTGTGAATTTTTAAGTTATTCTGGAATAAGTAAGACTTCCAAACAAGAGGGTTGTGCCAATTAAGTTATACTGATATCAATAAAGCAGAGCAGCTTCAGTATATAACGGTCTATGCTAACAATGCTGCATCTAGTTTAATTTATGAGAAGTGTAAAGCTTTATCTACGCTTACAATTTTGCCATGTTGGGTAAGGGTGTGAAATGATCATGCCTTCTAGCTGATGTAGCTCTGTAAACAACCCCCCCCTTCCCCCAACACACTTCCCGTCTCAAAAACTGGGTGCAGAAAAAAGCATCTATTGTTTGGGGCAGTGGATTAGTTACAATGGCAGAAAAATTCCTTCTGCCACCACATGCGACATTGCCGGTAGAAGGCTCTGATAAGTCAGCATGGTCATGCAACACCAGCTGCTGCCCTGCAATGCAGACAAGGCCCCAAGATTATCAAAATACAGCAACGTGTATTTTAAATGCCATTTCCTCTCTGATTTTAATAAACCTTGTTTTAAGGTATGCTGCTATTATGTGAGTTTGAAGCCCAAAACCTGAAGTCCAAAATTTGACCATCCTTTTAGTCTTAAGCAAAGACTTAGAATTAATTCTCTTCTTCCATTCAGTTGTGTTGCCAAAGACATCAAGAAATGAGAAAAGGGAAATGTCCAAAGAAGTAGTAAGGAAATATGAGCTAAAGGGAAGTCTAGTAACAAATACTAAAGGACAAATTGATAGAATGGTTCCCACCATGCACAAGGTGAAGCTAAGGACATTTACAACAACATTGAAACAATAGTACAAGAAAGAGCAAGGCCCTTTATGCAACTGGAAGAAAAATGAGGTCAGTGAGTTCAGGGAGTTTATTTTCTTCAACCACTAGAAACCCTTTCACACAGATTTGACTTTTATTTACATAAGTCAGAACTACAGAAAGTTACTCTTAGCAACACAGGCATACCATAAATCTTGCCCGAGCATGTGAGAGAAGAGGCTTATATTCAAAGCCATCTCATTCTTACGAAATCCACTCCTTTTCCCTTAAAGAAAATTAAACTGGCTCAGACAAAAGCTTGCATTATTCAGCTAATGCACCTGTAGAAATGACCATGGCCCAAATCATATCCTTTCACTTAAACATCTTTGGAGGGGAAAAGATAATTCAGGCACCTCCATGAAATTCCCTTTGTTGAGCACCTAGAGCCAGGAGGGTCACTGCCTACTGCAACAGTGAGGGGAGGGAGCAGATCCCACAGCTGGGGGGAAACAGTTTTCCCATCCCGCAAATTGTTGCGAATCTGTTAACTTTTTGTCATAATCGGCTATAAAGAAAAGATTTCAATCTGACAAATTGTTTGGTCTGAAAAAAAAAGGAAAAAAATATATATATTTTTTTCAGTTTGGGTCACTTCAGCATTTTGGTTTATTTTTTCTTTACTTATTATTACAAATATTCTTTAATTTCCAAATAGCCTCCCCAGAATTACCAGAACATTAAAATATTTTTTTTCAATAGTTTTAACAGTCCCCTTCCCAAACTTTTTTGGAGACAAGAGATGTGTTGAAATCACTCATTTTCTAGCCAACAGTTTAATTCAGATGAATCAGGGTTTGGGGAGGAAAAAATGTTTTCTTAATATATTTCCATGCTGCTCCAGACCAAATGACATTTCAACATCTTTGACTTCTAGGATTTGTGAGGAGTGAGTGCCAAACCCACACATAATTAGATAAACTCATTGACTCCTTTGGCCTGACAGTTGTATTGTCTCTTCTCCCCACTCACCCCCCAACAGTCAGAAGCTGCAGGGGAGAGTTGATGTCACCAAGACCCATCTACTGGCTCTTGAGTAGACCCATATTTTCAGCTCATGCAAAATGAATGTATCCTAACTGCACATCAGACCAGAACAACTTCTGAGAGCTGCCCCTTTGCCTCTCTGACCTTTGAAGCATTTTCAGTCTTTTATCTGTTGTTCTCAATAAGCATCTCCTGTTAACTGGATTCATCTTTTAATGGCCTTTTGTGAAGTCAGCATGATTTTTGGTGCGGAAGTATAGAGGTAGGACTCGGAAGCACAAAGGATCCCATTCCATTTTCCATTAAACTGTTATCATGTAGAAGACATACTGCTATGTATGATTTGAACAGTCTCTAGGGAGGTAAGATATAGATTTGAATCCTCTCATGCAGAGGATGGAAATGAGCTGGAGAGAAATTGGTACAACCTGGACTGTGCAGCCTGGGGAAGAGAAGACAGAGGGGACTCGGTGGTAGCTTATAAGTATATCAGGGGCATTCATCACGGTTTGGGGGAGCATCTGATCACTAAGGTCCCCCGGGGAGGATGAGAAATAATGGGCACAAACCAACTGAAGACTGCTTCACGCTAGACATAAGAAAGATCTTATTTACAAGTCAAGTGCCAAGGGTTTGGAGAAGGCTACACCCCACCAATCTTCAAAACACTTGACGCCCATCTTGCTGGGGTCATCTGCCCCCAGCCGTCTTTCCTGCCCAAGTGTAGGGGGGCTGGACCCGAGGAGCTGTAAGGTCCCTTCCAGCCCCTAATAACTATGAAACTTAGGTTTCCAGGTGTTCTAATCACCAGAGCAATATGGAAAATAGGGGTGGGCAGCTCTTGGACCTCCTCTGCCTGGGTTTGGAAAGGCAAGGGTAACCACCGCTGGCTTTTCAGAGAAGGGTATAATAAAAGTGGAGAGGACATGACATGCAGCCTTCCATGGTGTAAGCTACTTCACTCTGGGGTAAACTACCAGAGAGCAATATTGTCTTGTGTCTGCTTCTTTACTCAAGTAATCCCAGATCAGTTGCTTGGTCGCTGCAAAGCAGCTTTCCACACCTAGCATCCAGATGCTGTAACAGTAAGCAGCTAGCTTAATGGAGCTTGTTGCATGTCTACTCCTTATTACCTTACCTTATTACCATACCTTCTTATTAGGATAAATTATGTATAGTATGTATGGTAATTGTGCTGCACATCTGCACCCAGAGCATGTGGACTTCAGGCCTCTCCCTGCTCGTCATGTTGCTTGATTTGGATCCCAGGCTCGTTTTCTCAGTGCATTGTAACCAAGGGGTGCCTGTAGAAGTGCGGGAAGGCTGGAGTCTCCTGGAGCGCAGTAATTAGTGTGTCTCCAGCAGCCTCCGCATCTTGTGTATCAGCGTTCGCTCACTTCAACAGCTTGAGTGTCCCTGCCATGTTGAAGCGTGGGGATGCTAGTACATGAGATGCTGCACGTGTAAAAAGGCCCGAGGTGTTTAACACAGTTCTGGATCCCATTCTGCAAATGAGCCACTCACAAGTGTGACACATGGTAGCCCCTAACTTTTAGATAATGTTTTGGATCTAGCTCTTAAGTGCTTTCTATGCCCATTAAATATGAGTGCCTGGCGGAGCAAAGAAAGTTAAAATGCCATAGCATGTAGTATAATATAATTGCTATGGTTCACACTGCTGGCTTGTTAACATAGCTTCTGGAAAGCCAACTATAGAGACATTATTGTCACAAGCAATACGTTTCTAGGAAATGACTCCATTTAATATTGGAGAATTTACTGTATTCCTTGGACATCAGTAGGAACTGAGGATTCACTGCCAGGAAGTGCTCGGTGGTTTGCAAGGCTTGGCAAGGAGTGCAGTATCCAGACCTCAGGCAAGCCTTTCTCTGGCTGTTCTGGGCCGTTGACAACCGATTTTGCAAAAAGCTTTTCGTCAAGTGAGGTTCTCTGAGGACGAAGGCCGACTGCAGAGCTGCATTCACACAGGACCTGTTATGAATAGTAGGCCAGCAGTCTGCCATCCCTCCATCAAATGTCTCTGGGTCTTGGCAGGCTCCATGCACCAGCTCTGCTCCCCAAGGGGGGAATCTGGAGCCCAGGAATTACTGAAACCGAGTGCCAACGGCTTGGGGAGGCCAGGCCTCTTCCCGCAGCGCCTTGTGAAACCCTCCGACTTGTCCAAGCTGTCACATAAACAAGCAGGCTGCTGTGCTGGGGAAATGCCAGCTGCCAGGATTTCCCCAAGAGCCCATCCTGTTGTTTGAAGGAAATATTTATTAGCTGCTCTTGGGGAAGGGGAACTCTCCCCCACCCCAAACTTCCTTTGCCAAAAAGCTGGGGTGGGGTGGAGGTCTTGCAGAGAAATCCCGGGCTCCTCTGCCAGACTTCCTAGGGCACTTGGGGCCAAATCCTTTAATCCCCTGTGCCCATTTCCCAGAGTTGACTGCTGGGGCCAAGGCACACAGTGGGACTCATAGGGCTCAGTATAAATTATACATATACACACGCACACGCACGTATATATATGCAAGACATAAATAATCATGTACATATATATCTCTCCAAAACATACATTTCATTATACAGTTTAAAACATTAGATAGATAGATAGCCATATATAATGTTTTAAACTGCATGATGATATGTGTAACGAGCGCTGCGAGCCCCGGCGCGGCCAGCGCTTCAGGCTGTCGTCCCCGCCCGCACTCCCGGGCTCATCCCGCCCCCTAGCGGCTGCTCCCTTTTCCGCCGACGGATCCTTCTCCTCCGACATCCCCTTTAAGCGGACTGTACCACCGGCGGGGCTCAATGAACGCATCCCCGCTGCGCCGCTTCCATTCCCCCTGGCGGGGAGGGGTGCGTTAAAGGGGCTGGAGGCGTCGGTGCCCCACCCCGCGGCGGGTAGCCCCGCCCCAAGATGGCTGCCACCATGAAGAAGGCGGTGAGTGCGGCCTCCTCCGGGTGCCTGGACGGGTGGCGGGAGAAAGGCGGTGGTTTCTGACGGGGCCTGCAGTGTCCGAGCGCCGCGGGCAGCTGCAGCCGTTGTCCCCGAGGGGCCCGGGTCCGACACGCGGCTGTCGGCCGTGGGGAAGCCGCGCGGGCCCGGCGGGGTTGCTGACAGCAGCCCCGGGGCGGCTCGCGGGGCTCCTGCGGGCCACGAGGCGTCTCGGGAAGGTGAAGCAGGGCAGGGTTTGCTTCTGCCCTCGGAATACTGAATATCCACATAAGCTTCTGCTTCCACCTCTCTCCCTGAGCAGGCTGCGGAGGATGTCAATGTTACTTTCGAAGATCAACAGAAAATTAACAAATTTGCCAGAAATACCAGCAGGATCACAGAGCTGAAAGAAGAAATAGAAGTGAAAAAGGTACCCCCCCCCCCCCCCCCCCCCCCGCCCCCAGGATTGTGCATCCCGGGCTCTACACGGCGCGTGGCGGAGACGCTTAGGTTTGGGGTTTAGGTCTGCAGTCGCGGTATGTGAAAGCAAAAGGACGTTGCTTCTGTACTGGATTTTAAAGTTTACTTTGTGACGTTGTAAAATACTACGCGGTTATTGCAATAAAGGTATTGCCTACAAAAATCCTGGCCCATCATAGCTATGACACCTCTCCAATACTAGAGGAAAATAAGCTTGTTTAAGATTATTTACTACCCTGTGTTTTCTGGGACAGTATCTGTTTCATGTGTCTCAGTGTCACTGGCATAACAAATTGGAAACACTAGTTCTGCGTTGGTACTGAACAGGCCGCCCCTAATTTCAGGGATGCTAACACCAGTCTCTGGGGTGTCCAGAAATGTTCCACGTTTTCTTCCTTAAATCTGTTTTTCTTTAAGATTAAAAAAGTATATTGGCAGTGCCTCCCAACTATGTTACACGTAGATTTGACTAGCACAACCCTTGTTTGTTATATAAATTAATACCTAGAATCAAGATGGATAATACTAAAATCAGTTGTTCAAAAAACTTGACTCGAAACCTTTCTTCCAATCTGGTAGGTCTCATTTTGATGAAACTCACTAATTTAGCCAGCTTATAACACATTTCATGATTCGTGCAGCAAACCCCAACTTTTCCAGTTGAACTCATCATTTCCTGTGTGACCCTATGTTCAGGGAGTTTGAAATTCCAGTGTTTCCTGTGTCTAGGAAATAGACTACCAAAGAAAGATTGAGTATCGTGTGTAGATTTGTGCTAGTGCAATTCCACTGAAACTAATGGGGTTACAGTGTTAATATGCTACTGAAGTTAAACATACCTGTAAAGAGTGTATTGCAAAGCTCAACTAGTTAATCCATTTGTATTTTTTTTGCAATAACTAGTGGGACAAAGCAACAGCTTTCTTACTGTGTCTTGACTCTGTAGAAACAACTTCACAATTTGGAGGATGCATGTGATGACACTATGATGCTCGATGATGATGATTCACTCCTGATACCGTATCAGATTGGAGATGTCTTCATCAGCCATTCCCAAGAGGAGACACAAGAGATGTTGGAAGAAGCAAAGGTTTGTGAGGGAGAGGGAGTTTTGTGTCTTAATGCTACAGTAAGAAATAGAGATCAGCATTCCTGGTGAATGGATGGAGTGTGATGAATTGGTTTGTCTTTCTGCATACGTCTGCTGTGACAGGGTGCAGGATCTGTCCTAGTCTGAAACTGGTTAAATTTGGCACAAGGGCAACATGAGCAGTGGCAGTAGAATCTTCCTCTACACCGGGGCAGGCAATTATTTTGGCTGGAGGGCCACTTAATGAGTTTTGGTGAGCTGTCAAGGGCTGCAAGGGTAGCCCTGCCCGTTGACAGGTGCCCCGCTGCCTGGTCACCATCTTGGGACCAGAAGTCCTGCCCCCAACCACTGACCTTTGCCACTGGAAGTCCCACCCCTTACCCCCAGAAGTACTCATTTTGGGAGGGGACTGCTATCTGAACCAGAAAAAAACCAAATCGCATACTAAATGTCAGACATCTACTATAACACACATTTTAATTTTATTACCAAAAATATTTTTTCCATGATTTATATTTGTGTAGTGTACATAGATAGAGGTGACTGCATAATAAGTCAAAAATAAAATCTTACTTTTGTGTTTTGTGTGTGGGGTGTGGTTGGGGGTGGGGGGCTGTATGGTGGAGGGGCTGCATGTGGGGTTTGTGAGAGGTGTGGTTATGTGAGGAGGGCGTAGGGTATGCTTTGGGGGGAGTGCAAGGGAGGGTGGGGGACTGTGGGGACCCCCCCCCCCACACACAGCACCCCATGGTGCACAGCCCCTGCTGCTTGAAACAGTAGGTAGCGGGTGCTTGTGGCCCGTGCAGATACTGCTACGCATGGCTCCAGCCACAGCTGCACGTGGCAACAAGGAGTGCAGCCAGGCTGGCCCACCTCTACTGCATGGCACAGCACTTGCATGCCACCAAGGGAAACCCTGTGTGATGGAGTCAGCAAAAGCCCTGTTGCATGGGACTTCCCCTGGTGGCATGCGAGTGTGGGAGCTGCACATGTGCTACGCGGAGCCCCACGCAATAGAGACGGGTTGGTCTCGCTCTGCTCCTTGTCACCATGTGCAGCCTTGACTGGAGCCACATGCCACTAGGCAGCAGCGGGTGCCACAGATCATGAATGTGCTGAGTGCCTTCCACTGCTGCTTCCCGCAGCAGGGGCTGTGTGCCATGGGGGGCAGTGTGTGTGTGGAGGGGGTGGTCCCCACAGCTCCCCAACCTCCCTCACAGCCAGACCTTGCCTACCGAAGCTCTGTGCTCCCACCAGGCCCCTGAGTGCAGGCTGCCACTAGCCCCAGCCCCGTGCTTCCTGCCCCTGCCTCTGCCCCTGCCCAGCTGCAGCTTTCCCCCATCTCCACTGTTTCCCTACCTGATGCCTGGAGCCAGCACTGCAGCAGGGTCAGAAGGAGCCACTGGGGAAGTTGAGCAGGTCCTGTGGCAGCTGCAGCAGTGGTAGCAGCAGCTCTGCCTGGAAGCTGCATGCTGGCTGGGCTGGGGCCCTTCTGCACACTAGGGTAGGAGCGAGACGCGGGGGCTGGGCAGGTTACAATTGGTGGGTGCCCGCGGACTAGATGCAATTGCCCAGCAGGCCGAACCAGCCTGTGGGCTGTATTTTGCCTGCCCCTGCTCTCTGTACTCTCACCTTGACCTAGAGAGATCATTAGAAAGCGTAGCTGAAACACTAGTTTTCCGCTCTTCGGCTTTGGTGTATTTATGATGAGAGAACCTTGTCTATTAGTAATTTGCACTGGTACACTAAATCATTTTACACAGTGTCCCAGAATAGCAACTAGGGGGTAGTTATTTCTGATCACTAGTGACCTGAATTTGAACTTCTGATGGATAGTTCTGAATTCTGTCCCATTTTCACTTCATGGCTTTAATTTGAATATATTTTTGCTTGATGCATTATCCAGCCCATAGGCCCGTACATAAATCACTACTAAACATTTTGCTTTGGTGTTTAATTATTAAAATTTTCTTTTTCAGAAAAACCTACAAGAAGAAATAGAAGCGTTAGAATCTAGAGTGGAATCAATTCAGAGGATATTATGTGATTTGAAAGTACAGCTTTATGCAAAGTTTGGGAACAACATAAACCTTGAAGCAGATGATAGTTAGATGTTTTCCAAGTAGATGATATATGTTTTGTTTTGTTTTGTATTGACTGGTTAAATAATGAGTCTTGGCAGTTCCCTTCTTCCAATAATGTTTAAAAAAAAAATCCCACAGATTTTATTGTTTTTATGAATTTCTAGTCATGGGTTTCACCTATTTAAAGAAAGCTTTCTTATTTGACAGACCTGCAGTTATTTATTTGTTTAAAAAAAACCAATTGCCTTTCAAATGCAATGGATAGAGCATCAATATTGGAATCTTTAAAGTCTGTTTGTTAAAATAATAATAAAGATAAGCAACTATAACAGTTTTTATGGTTTCTTTGTTGGTGATTGGTAAAAGTATTCAGGAAGTATACAAAAAGCTAAAAATCTGAAATTGTTCCAGTCTACTACAGTGGATCCTTGAGAGTAATAATAGTAAGTGCAGGAGATTACTATAATTGGACTTGTTTAATTATAGAAGTCTACTTTTCATCCAAGGATCATAAAACGTTTGATAAGATGTTAAATATCATTATTCCCAATTCACAAATTTCAAAACTGAGGTTCAGGAAAGCTGAGTACCCCCCCACATCAATGAGTCTTTGTCCAGTTTTGACAGTCAACTACTCGTTTCACTGTATGTTTTGAATAGAAGTTTTCCATGAGTATCTTTGTATTTGTGAAGCAGTATGACTGCAAGCCATCCAATGCTTTTAGACTTACTCTCTCTCAAAGGATTTTGCATTTTGCATAATCTGTAAATACTCAGTTATAATTGTATTGCTTGATTGTGAACCTCTTCAGGTTTCTGAGTCTGGAGCCTTGTACAATAAATGCTAGAAACTTCCTTAAAAGAGGGGTAGGGGGGAAGATTTCAACCAACTCACTTACCTCTGAAAACAGGTTTTCAGGAACAGATCCAAATTGCAAAGCTCATAATATAACCATTAAGAACTGGCAGGAATGACTTGCGTTGAGCTTTTGTTACCTCAGATCACCTCTCATTTGCCATGTGATGATTTGGCAGTTGAATTTAACAGACTATAGTTAGCAGCCTGCTGGTTTAACCCCAGTGGGGCTGAAAGCTGGACATTTAAAACCCCTTAGTGAATGTTGAGTGATTACTGTTGAATGCACTTCCCTTGCTGGTTGAGTTTTCTGCCATGCCACATTACTCTATAAATCTTCTGGTTTCCAAGTAAGGGATATAGGTTAAATCTCTGATTTCAGAGATTCGAGGTGGAGAGATTTCAGGTGGCTGTATATTGAGCTAAAACCTTAAATCATTTAATCATTTATAATTAATTCCCTAGACAATAAGTGCATTTTTGTCACACAAAATATGCATAGTGCATATGCATACCTTTGTGGCCTGATACCTCCTACTTCTATCTGAACAGGGAAACAATTGCTTCCATTTCCTCCTGATTTTGAAGTGCTACTTATGAATGAATAAACAATGATGTTGGACTCATCCTTCAGCATATTGCTGTAGTATCTCACTCATATATTGTTAACTGCTACTTGATTGTAATTCAGTAATTTACTAAAAGTTAAAATATTGAAGCCTTTAACATCTGAAACTTTATTCAAGTTCCTTTTTAGTGTAATGCTTAATGAGGTTAAGGTTGCAGCTGAAAGCAATATATTACAATAAAGACTTGATAAATTGACCTAGGCATCTGCAGTATATAAACAGCAAACTGAATCCACAAAGGGTCCAGTGTTTGGGTGCCGCTTGGATTCTCAGAACTAGTGCTCAGCTGCTGCTTAATACTGGAGATGCATAAATCCTTTTTGGTAAAGCCACTTAAGTGGTGCATCTATACATTCATTAATGTGCCTTTGCTACTGCACATTAAGATTAGTACCTCTACTAAGAGGTAGCTAAAGGCAATAGGTGCAATAATGTGCAGTAGCAAAGGTGTAATTTTTTTGTTGGTGTTTTTTTTGGTTTTTTGGAGGTGTTTAATGCTCAGTAGACTAATTCTACTGCGTATTAGCACACTAGGACTCTTTGCCGTGTTGCGCTAATGCACAGTAGAACAGTCCATTGTGCATTAAGGTGTCTCACACAGGTGTGCCCACTGTGTCTTAAGTTTCTTCTGCTGGACCTACAACTCATGTACTAATGCTGCAAAGATGGTAGGCATGAGATAGGGTTCCTAAGCTCCAGCAGGATTCTCAAATCAGAGGTTCCCCTACCTCCCCTGTCTCCAAGGCTTGATTGAGTGTGTGTGTGTGTGTGTGTGTGTGTGTACATTTTTAAACATGCTTAGACAAAACACAGACAAGAGGTGACTTCTGTTTACAGTCTGCAACTCCCCCACAATCATATTCTCTTGTACTCTGTCCCAATTAAACTTGTTTTTTGGTGTACTGGCACAGCTTCAACAGGAAGTGTGCCTTCAAGCAGCTGTGTGTGGCTTGCTAGTTAGGGTAGTCTCCTGAGAAAGTGGCAGATGTCTTTAAACCTCAGGAGACAAGCGAATTGAAACCATAACCTGTTTCTTGGGGAGCATTAAGCAGTAGGATATTTTATGAAAAGAGAGGCATAACAGCAGTGCTGTCACAACCCTACCTACTGTGCTCAGAGTACAGGGAGTTAAGTTGCTTAGAGGACTTGAGCATTCTCTGCCTGATTTTTCGATGCTGATGAGCTTACCTGGAATTTAGGCACTGAGCTGCTCAGACAGGCAGTTCTGCAAATAGCATAAACTAGACAACTAGGTACAAAGCCAGCTTGAAAGTCAAACAGTGAGGTCCCCCCATGGCTTTAGTACCTCCACAGTTAAATGGGAGCTAAGCAACAGCATTCTGCATTTAGGTGCCTCAGTTCTCCCAAAGTTTTGCATTAAGCACCTAGGTGTAAAGTGTAGACAATAATGACAACTGCCCAGCAGATGGTACTGCAGTGCCAGAAATTAGCTTGCAGTAAGGATACTGTTTATAGAGTACAAGAAAGAAATTGCAATAGAACAAGACTTCAGCTGTTGTGTTGTTTAGCTATTTCCCAGTATTTTAAAATTCTCCCCTGTGCATGATTTGTGTCACTCCCTATTGCAGTGAGCACATTCATGGATATAAGCCTTCAAGTGCTAAGTCAGGTGTCAAAAATCAGGCCCATGGGGTGGATTCGATCCCTGGAACCACATTATCCAGCCTCAGGTGGTGGCCCTGGGCTTCAAGTTGACCCCATATGCCATATACAGCCTATACCAGACTGGCCCCATCTGCAGGGTCAGGGACACAAGGTGCTTGCTCTGCAACCCATGCCGCACACAGCCAGTCTGGACTACCCTCCCCACCAGCTTGCATGCCGGATCCAGCACCTGCACTGCCTTCTGTGGTTGGTCCAGGATGCAGTCCAGGTTTCAGAGTAGGATACAAAAGTGGTGCCACTCTGGACTGGTCACAGCAGGCACTGGGTCTGGCATGGGGTGGAGGGATGGGGGCCAGATGTAACCCATTGGGCAGGCCAGCACTATTCATCTGGCCCATACACTTGTCCTGCACCACTAATCTGGCCTTCTGGCAGTTTGACAGCCCAGTGTTAAGTGATAATGCAGTAGTGTGGTTTCCAAGCAGGCAAATACAAAAGGCTGGCTTTTGAGTTTGCCTCATTTGAAAATAAGAGCAAGCTGCAACTAGTAAGTTTCCAATATTTAATACCAATGAGATTTTTTGAAGGATTGTAGTGCAGCAATTCTCTGGGAGAGAGAATCCTTTACAGAAATCACCAGTGCAGTCCAGAAAGACCCTGTATATCCATGAGTACTGCTAACATTTCTAACGCTCTTTAAGATCTTACCGGATAGACACTTGCCCATCTAGTTCCATGTGACTGTCGCTGCTACAGTTCTTAGAACAGTCCACACTAATTGCTCTTGTGTACTTGTGTTAACTAATGACATACTGGTTTATCACAGTGCCAGAATATGTGGGGACAATTTATTAAAAAGCAAGCTTGATTCACTTGATTCAAGTTGATTCCCACCCTAACGCCTGTTTTTTTTTTGTCTAAAGTGTATGTTGTTTGCATGCGCATGATCAAGAATTTGGATGGAAGAGCCACCATGCACAGTTGCTCTATTTGCTCGTGCAGTTTGGATAATTGCACTTGCAATTCTGTCATGCAGTTATGTACCTACCACTTTTCTAATTGAAGTCTGAGTTTTCATGCTGCCCCTACCTACAGCTTGACTTAGGTCCACACAAAATGTGGGAAGCATTTATTTTTTTTATTGTCAGTGTGGAAATGAACACACTGAGTTTTAAATCAATTGCCTACAAACATTTGCTAGACCCCTGTTTGTTAACTTTCTTTCTCCATAATGTATCTGTGTAATTGTCTTTCAGTTAGCATGTATTCTAAATAGCTCCCCATCTTGTAAGTACTTTTGTTTTATGTAGACTGGAAATTTCTCTTATCTCTAATAATGTTTGCCTCACAGTTATCTTGTTCAGACAGTCTAAATATAACCCACCAAAATGCTCTGTCAAAAAGCTCTGTTTCTCTGTGCACCTTTGCTCATGTCATGAATCATTTAGCTACACTTGACAGTAATATTATTGTCAGAATGCAAATGGTTTACTGTCATTCTGCACTGTCAAATCAATCACATTTGTAAAGCATTTTTAAGAAGAAATGTATGTAAGGACTAAGTATTTCAGTCTAACGGCTTTTTGTGCATGTTTAGAAGGCTGAGCTCTTGATTTCTGAGCACTGAACTTTATCCAAATCTTGTTCTGCATTATAAAAATACAGTTTCCATGCTTTTGCCATATTGTTTCAATTCTGCAAGTCATAAAGTCACTGGGGGCTGCTTTTCCTTTTACTTGAGCAATTGAATCAGGGAGACTAGCAGAGTATCAGCCAATGAAAGGTCAGCTTATTTCATTGAATGATGTCAAGAGGATTTAACTTGCCAGCTCTTCAAACTAGCATGAATAAATGTCTAAAACAAACAGTTGGGTGCAATCCTCTGTTTGCAAGGACATGGTCTGGTTGATTTGTAATTCAGTATAAACCTCTAGCTACAGGGCTAGATATGAAACCTGTTCAGATCTTTCACAAAAAAGCTACAGAATGACTGTATTATTGCAGTATCTCACAGTAATAGACGGTAGTCAGAACCATGATGGTAATTTTCCATGATGGTAATGCGTAACCCTAAAATAAAATATTTTATCCCAATCCAAGGCCGTAGTTTTACATACAGACTTCACTTAACAAGATATTCCTCTATATTTAAAGCAGTGATTCTCAACCAGAGTGCCATCGGATACCACACAACATTAGTGCTGTTAGGTAAGCAATCATGATATACAAGATAAACCCAGAGATTCCACTTATGGTCTTTCTGCATTCTTTGCAACTGAAAAATTGTTCTATTTTTTTTTCCACAGTCAAAAAACAGGTGAAAACGTAAGAGCTGGCATTTTCTGAGAGGTGCTTCGCATCTAACAAATGGTGGCTCAAGTCTAAATTGTTGGAGAACCAGTGTTTTAGATTATAGCAGCAACAGCATGCTTACTTTGTTTGTGGAAATGGATAATTGCATGTGCAATTTAAGAATGTAATAGTACTTATGCATATTTAAATATATGGGTTATTAAAACACATTTGGAGCAACATATAATTATGAGTCATGTCGTTCCTCCCCCCCGCCAAAAAAAATGTCACAGGAGCATGTTGGGAGAGTATCTTCCCTAAATCCTAATTTCTGCAACTCTACTGACTGATTGAAAAACCAATTATATTCTCTAATCAAATTTGGTTAATAATAATTTGGAAGTTGTAAGAAGTGGCAAATAATTTTGCCACACTAACCTTTTCATCAAAGTCATAAGAGGAGATGCTGGACTCATATTTTCTAGCAACAGAATTTTTGCAATTTAGTTGCATGACTCAGTGGTTCAGATCATTTATCTAATATTATTCTTATAGCCTGATGCATGAAAGAAAAAAAATTGTGATTTACAGAGGCAAGATAGGGCTTGACAGAAATTATTCACAGTGAGATTTGAGTCTGTATTGATTGCATGAGTCATGAAGAAAAATATATGATTTCTGCAATTAAATGTTAGTTCCTGATCGAGCTGCACACGGTGCACTGAAGAAATCAAATGTAGATGTGGATGACTGGAGAGGGTTTCTTTCAGCAACAAATAATTCAAAAAGAAAAAAAAGCTAAAGGCATAGTGAAAGCCATGCTGTTCTGACAAAGAGAGAGAGTCTTAAGGAACAGTAAGTAGCACAAGACATGCCCGGGTAGGACAGAAGCAGCTTAATTCACATTTAGAAAAACAATTGCTCTTCACTCCCTTCTTCCACCACTTCGTGCCAGTCTCTTGGTACCTATCAGCCTGCTATTATTATGGTCACAATTTACCCAGACAACAGCTCTCCTTTGGCTGACACAAGTTCCTCAGGACATTGCCTTACATTTTATGGGTGAGTGGCTAATTTATTTCACATGGTGAAATTCTTCCATATATTACATTCATCTAGCCACTATGGGTAGAGGCCATTGGTGTACGTCAAAATGGTATTTAATATTTTCCCACATTCATATCTGATATACATAAGACACTACCTTCTTAACAGCTCTTAATGTATTTACTAAGTTGCCCATTCAACACACTGAAAATATTAGGGGGCAAGGGTAGAAGGGGGGATGGGGCAGAGTTTCAGGGGTGGTCAAGCTGTGTTCTGTTCAAGAGCCAGGTGAAATGACTTTTGGCTATGGTGACCATACATCCTGTTTGGCCAGGACACTCCAGGATTTTGTAGCCCAGTCCAAGCCAGTTGGTCAAAAGTCCCAGGCTGGAGTCTGGCTGGGAGGTGGAACAGCATGGTGTGCCAGGCAGGCTGCTCCTGTGTGGGAGCAAAGCTGGCAGCCTGCAGCAGGCACCACCCCAGCCACACGTGGCACCTCCTTACTCCTGCACACAGAATCATAGGCCTGGAAGGGACCCCGGAGGATCATCGGATCCAGCCCCCTGCATGAGCAGGAAAGACATCTAGGGTCAGACGACTCCAGCCAGGTGACCGTCCAGTCTTCTCTTGAGACCTCTAGGGTGGATGATTGCACCACCTCGGGAGGGAGCTGGACACGCTAATTGTAAAGAAGTTTTTCCTAATGTTCAGCCTGAAACAATCTTCCAGGAGTTTGTGAACATAGTTTCTAGTTTTCCCCCACATGGCATCTCCTTACTCCTGCACAGCATCAGCAGTGCCTGCCCAGCCACCTGCCTGGTGCACCATGTTGCTCCAGCTCCCTGCTAGACCCTGGCCCGGGACTTCTGACCTCCTGGCCAGGACCGGGATCTGGAATCCTGGAGTGTCCCAGCCGAACCAGGATGTGTAGTGACCCTACATTTAGCCATCCTTTCATTTCTCTAATCTTGGCCAGCTGAGTCCTTAGTCTAATTTGGAGTAGTATACAGGATTTTATAAGCTATACCTGAAATAACAGAAAATACATGCTTCACCAGTTTTCACTCCGTCTCAGTCTTTAATACATTTAACTTCACAAGCCTGTCAGGTAGGGTCAGCTCTCTATTTTACAGATGGGAAACAGGCACAGAGAGACTCAAGAGACTGACTCAAGGTCAAGTGGACAGTCTGTGGTAGAGGAGGAAATTTGAATGCAGGTCTCCTAAAATTCAGGCTAGTATCATACCCACTGAAGTACCCTTCGCAGGAACAATCCTACTATCCAGCAATAACCAGAGTACAGCTTGATCTGCCAGTCTCCCCTACTGCCCCCAGTACTGCCAGACATGGGGACAGATGTTGAAATGGTTAACATAGGGGTGCACCCCGTGGGGATTTTTTTTCTAGCAGGGGACTCTTTGGTTGTCCCATTAGCTTTCTGTTTGCCTCCTGAAGCCTTTGCAGTATAAAGTGCCTGGGGAAGGGGAGAAAAAAAGAAGGGGCAAAGACCTTATTCAATGCTCAAAGAAGCTTTCAATCACTGTTTATAATTAATTTCTTCTAAGCACATTAACATACAGTACTCCAGTCCACCCTTCCCATTTAGTATCTGGATGGTCATTTCCTTGCCCCAAGATTCAACTTGTTAGTGCTTCAATGAAATAATGGGTTTTAATGCTTTTTTTTTTTTTTTTGCATTTGCCATTGAAATGGCTGTTAGATATATACCATGGTGATAGACAGAAGTGTGAATGAAGACAGGTTTTTCAGTAGTAAGAGCCAGTAATTGACCAAGACATGTTTGTAACATCCAAGTGCAAAACTTGATTGCCTTTGGAAACCCTAGAGCAATACGTCAACCCAGAATAAAGATTATTAACCTCAGTGTGCAAAGGTGGGGTTGATGGCAGATGCAACACTAGAGACTGGTTTTTATTAACACTTCAGGGAAATGAATAAAACGTACAGCTTCATTTCAGTACAGGTTTTCTCAGTCCCTGTTGCTGAATAATACAATTAGAAATGTGTCTGCAGAAAACTTTGGAGTTGTTTTTTGGAATTGTCTCCCAGCACAAATGTTCAAAAACTCCTCGTGCGCTTTCAAACAGAAGTTGGTGACAGTGTCAGGAGCGAGCATTTCTAACATTCAGGGTAATATTTGTACTGAATATACTTTGGTTGAAACACTGGTGACCTCAATCACTTCCAGACAAATCTTAGTTTCCTGTGGTCCTCATGTAAATCATCATTCAAGTACCCTATTAAGCAGCAGTTCCCAATCTGTGGATCACAACCCCAAATGGGGCTGCCACATCAGCAGATGGGGTTGGGGGGAGATGAGGGGAGCTATGGGTTGGGAGTGAGGGGCCATGCTGAAGAAAAGTTTGGGAAGTGCTGATATAAAGGGTATCTCATGATCCTGAGCACTGGGGAAAATGTTTCAGTCCTTCTTCATACTTTAAATCAAAATCATATCTGCATTGAAAATGCTATCGTTTCCCCCTTTTCCCCCAAGACCTAATAATAACAAGAAAGGAACAAACAGAGGCCAAGTTTTGTGCTGATCAAAAAAAAAAAAAAGATTGGGGCTTCTACATACCTGACCAAGTGAGTTCACACAAAACCATGTTCACCCTTGGCTACATTTGGCCTGTGTAATTACTCCAGCAAATACACGGAAGTGACTATTTGCTAGACTTATGGTCACACCCACTTGTTTGGGTAGGTTTTGTAGTAGGGTCTCTGCATCAAACAGAAGGAGAACTTCCCAACACTACACTTTTTTCTTTAACACTTTTCCTTCTCTCTACGAATCTCCCCATAATCATGGATTAGGAAATAAACTTAGGAGGTTCATTTGAGCAGGTTTGGGTGTGCACGCATGTGCAAATGTAAAATGTGTGAGGATGTTAATAAAAGTTTTTGCTGGTGGCATTACTGTGCAAAATTGCTTTTGTCTACTAAATAGTCTGGGGAGAACAATTCAAGGTGAGCTCTTAGACTATCAAGGAAAGAAAAGCCCAACAGATTTAATGGGAACAAAGTGAACTTCTTTGTAGAACTTTTATTTTTTCACCTGAACCGAACACGTTATGGTATTCATGAGCTTTGACTCATGAATTCAGGGATCATCTTCCTTTAGCCATCTGACTTCCTCCTGCTGCCAGTTTGATGGTGCGATTTAGCAAAATAAAGGCAGATAATAAAAGGAGATAAAAGCATTACAGGTAGCAGATTTGGGGAAATAGCTTTTGCAGATTTTTCTGCTGTACTGCTTCAAAGTTGAACTTGCTTAGATTAGTTGTCTCACAATCTGAAGGTCGCCTTCCTTTTAATGCAAGCCACTGCAGAGTTAGAGGTTACTGGCAGAAGATGCTTTCCTTACCACCATTGAGAAAAAGAAGCTGTTGTACACAGATGATGTGACTACTTGCTAGCTTTGTGTCCACCTTTATTTCAAAATATGCCCTGAGTCTATGCAAATGTTGTAATAGTCAGCCTTTTTTTATACATTTCTGTCTCATGCCCATTATGTGCTATAAATGACACTTTACTTGTACATTCTATTCTGACATCTACTTCGAGCTTCCTACACTTTTACTTTTCCAGATGACAGCCTGCAAAGTAGCTTTAGATATTTAAAATGTTGTTTCTCATTGGTGACATCAACAAAAAGATTACATATCAGCCTGGCGGTTTCTCATTGTCATTGGCTAAAACTTCTTGACATGTTGTTTTATTATCATTACATTTGATGTGACAAACATCTAATCAAACACAAGTTGTATTTCACTTTGCATCAGACCAAAGATTTATTCCATATTGTAGGCCACACATGCATCATAGGCCTGTGCAGCATGAGCCATGGGTAACAGGCAGTGTCACAACCTGACCTGAGCTTGACCTACGGAGCAATGATGTAAGTTAAGCGTGCACTGTCCAAAGCGTGACCAGATATGAAAAAAAACTCTGTGTGAAACAAATAAATTTAAATAAAACCAATCACTCCATTTATTAAAACCAGTCATCTATAAATAGTGGACATAGGCTAGAGGGAAATTTGGAGAACTCAGCAAATTCAAGAAGATCTGATGCCAATCTACATGCCACTTCAACTTATAGAGGAGCCTGGCCAGTGGACCTGTTTTTCACGCTGGAATCTAAGGCTACATAAGCATTATCTTTATTAATACAAATAAGTCTTTGCTACTGCATAGCTTAATATAGCTTTAGAGTTGTGACGGAACAGTTTCACTGGTCATCAGTCTCAATCTCAATCCTAATTAAAATTCAGAGTAAGAATATTATCACAAGTTTCAGATGATGCAATTGTCACAGTGGAGTAACTTCCCCATTAGCAATGAAATTATCTGAAGAACTTCTGGATTTTAACATCAAAACACAAGCTAGGTCACAAGCCTCCACTATACCAAAGAGGACAGGATGTGGGAGAAGGGGAAGAGAAAAGCCACTGCACCTTTTCCTCCTCTTCTCGTGGGACTAATCTAGTTCAAGCTGAAGCCGCTGGGAAAGTTTCCATTGACCTCCACCCTACCGGGTTGACTTTGTATTGAGGCATATGGTTTCAGAAGTTTCTCCAGTGATTGCAGTGGCAGTCTGTCCACTGTAATGTTCTGAATGAGTATGGGACTTTCCTTCTACTTCTGCCATTGACTTGATATAAATCCAGTGTAGTGAAAGCAAATCTACACAGATATCAGCTGGCTTTGGATCAGGCCTTGAGAATAGTTTCATTACTGGCAATGCCATAATCTTCCAAGGCCAGCTTGGGCAAACAGTACAGTGCACTGCAAGTCGTCTGGTCCAGCTTAGATTTTTATAGGGTGAATAGGAGGCCCAAAATTTTATACAGAGACTTTGCAGATCTCAATTTTCTCAGGTTTTCCCAGCTGCTGAGCTGATGGATACCAATAACAGTTTGGAAAATAAAATGAAATATAAATTTAATTAAAGCAACCTAAGATCAGTAGCAGTCAGATTCAAAAGACAAATGAAATCAGCTCCAACTGACTTTGGATCAACTGTCTTTGGATCAGGCTGTCAAGAGATGTTCTCTGTATATGCTTTAGCTCTGATTTTTCTATAAAAGCTATTTCAATGTCTTTATCTTCATGTATACACATAACTAATGGCTTTTTCTTCTACTCCTGTATCATATGGCTGTCAGCCAAGAAGTCCACCATTAACACATCATTTACATATGAATTCCCAGATGCAGAATTTGAGCCAAAATTGTGACACATTATATTCCACCAGGCAATGTAATGAAAGGAGGAAGTGAGAAGGAAATTTGAGTTTGGTATTTAAACTATCTCAGTCTTTTACTAGTGCAATAAAACTGAAATAATGAACGAGAGCAGTTTGCATAATCACATGGAACAGTGGTTTTTTTAAGCCACTAAGAAAACTTTTATTGAGATTAAACATCTCAATATAATAGGACTACGTAGTTCCATTTTGCGACAATTAGCATTCATTTTGGGAACCGAACAAGGAAGACCTATGCATTGACATACAGTGTGCAGTAAGAGGTGACCTCAGTCATGCCTGCGATCTCTATCATTTTGGGAAGATAAAAAGAATATTGACAGACGCAGAACCATTCTTCCATTTGCAGTGCACTAATGAAGTCCCTTCTAGCCATTTCTAAAGAGAACCTCAACATCAATGGAAAAAAGAAACAATGCCTTGGAAAAGCACCCCAGTTTGATTTCATGCGTTCCAGTGTAGGTGCACTGAGCTTGATTTCATTATGTTGCTGTGAGATCAGGATGTTGGACATTAAGACCTGAGGCATCAAGAAAATCATTTTCATGTCTGACTTACATACAGTGTTCTGAGGACAGATCTTGCAGGGTCCTAACCAGCTTTCCCTTCACAGAAGTCAACCGCTTTTGTCTCACTTTATCGGATCCTATCATTAGTTCCCTCAGGTAAGATAAAAGATTGAAAGACAACTTGGGCTTTTTATGATGTTGTCCTTGTATGACTCTTACAGGGAGGCTGGCCAGGAACTGAGCAAAATATACTCATCAAGGTAGTCTCTTTTCCTCATCAGTAGTATGTCCAGCATGATAAAGACAAAAGCAAATCAGTCTTGTTGCAGCATTTAGAGTAACCTTTATCAGCTTGACCACAATCGGTTGTCCCACCTGTTCAGTAGGTTATGGGGAAATTCATGCGCTTAAACTAAAGTATTTGTATTGGGAGGTGTCTATTGAACCCTGGAAATCTGACTGAGGAGTTAAAGGTTAGAGATAATAGCGAAAGCTCAAAAAGAAAAAAGCATTCAAGAATCTCACAGTAAAGAAGCCATTCTTAATTCAGTGTTTGCAAAACCAGGATGTGACTTGCATTAAGCAGTTTGTTTAATTTCCCAGTGACGGTCATATACAATTGATTCCAAATCGGTACCAAAGCCACATTTATTTCTGTGCAAAATATTGATTTAGAACAAAAAAGAAGTAATTGATGTTATCTGTTAAGGGAAAGGGCAAACAACAGTGAGCACAAATTGGAAAAAAAAAAGATTGGCATACACATACATTTTTATTCCTGTGATTTAATTTAATTTCATTTTTTAATCTGTTTCTTTTTTTTGTATTTCACTCAAACAGTAGATCTCAAGGAACAGATGTCATTACCCATCGTATTTCCTTTCTTCCCCATGGCTTAGAAAGGAGTACAATTATCAAGCTAGGCTGCATTGCTGAGAAATGAAAAGACACAGCCATTTTATAAAGAATAATGAAATGAAACATAGAGTCAGGCTGACAATTCTTCCTTTCTTGATTATCAAGCTTTATTAGAGCACTTAAAAGCTTGAAGGGAATTAAAATCACAGTTCTGCACCAATCTGGCTACCATAGAAATGCTACTTCTGCTAATAAACCTGGCAGAATAGCACAGGTATTTCAGAGGAAACCACAAATAATGATGGAGGTGAAACGGTTCTTTCTACCTAGCTTGGGGTTTTTTTTAAGTAAGCTTTCTTCCCTTGAATTTTATGTCCTACACAACAGCTGTTCTGTTCTCTAACCACTCAGCTTTAAAAGCATGGGGAAAGCACAGTGATGGCTGATGGCCAGTAAAAAGTCAACTCCCCTTGGAAAATACCACAATATCTGGGTCATCAGTGCTAACTGCTGAGCATGGTATGAAAGGTTCAGGGGAAGGGGAATCCCTAACTTTTTTAAAGTTCACATTTGGTTAATGGCCTTTCCAAATCTTTGACTAGTATAAATTCAGCATAGCTGCACTGAAGACCAATTTACAGTAGCTGAAGATCTCAAATAAATATTGTGGCTGTTTAGTGTGGTTGATGATCTGCACCGGAAGAGGTGACATATCTAAAGACTACCTTGATTTTGAGTCTAGAAGTCTTAGTTGGAAATTGTTTTCTCAGGGGATTTGAGTCCTTTTGGGCAGACATTTGTTGAACATAGGACTTTCAAGAATTATTACAGAAATAAAACTTTTTCCAAGCAACAGCAATAACAACAAGACAAGCAAAAAGGTTGACTTCAGCTTCCTCAAAGATTCAGGGACTATCTGAACCAGTTCCAACAATGTCAACAACGGATATATGTTAAGATCTTTTCAGGATCGATGGGTTTTGCACAGAGTTATCTGGTGGTAAAATGTATTTTACCACCAGATAAACCCCCAGTCTGAGCCCCTGGATTCTACTGCGGATTTGTTAAAAAAAAAAAGCAAAGAAAAAGACATGTCAGCCTTGCCCAGTTAATACGTCCAAGCAGCTTCTCCCTAACAACCCTAATCAGGATTAAAGGCCTTATGGGGCTGGGCACTGTATAAACCAACAGAGTTTGCCCAAAGTGCTCGCAGACATCATTGCTGAACATATCACTTCCTAGTTCTCAGCTTCCTGTTTCACCACGTACCAATTCTCTCCACTTTGTACTTAGAAGAACATGTGTTACACTTTTCATTTAAAGCCATGTCCATCCTGGACCAATCAAATAGTACACATGCCAGTAACACAGAACTAGAATATCTAAAGTGTTTTATTTGCATTTCAAAAAGAGAGGCAGTAACAATGCTAACTACCAAGAAAAAGCATTGCATATTTTTAGCAAGCCAAATGAATGTGATGCGGGCTCACAGCATTTATCTCAGAAACTAATGGTTTGGAAATGGGAAGCTCATGGCCAAACACACACTTTGTTCACCTTCTTTGTCACTTTGACTAAAAGGAAGATGAGAAGCAAACATTACTTTTATTCTGATTTCTGCTTTTGAATAACTGCTTTAATAAAGACATCAAAATTGAGTGGAATGGACTTTCCTTACCTTCCTATATGATTTAATTATGATGGAACAAACCTAACAGCTGTCTAGTTCACGGACAATCCTTCTATGGATTTAGTTTCTCTGGCAACAAACTATGTGCTCATCTCTCTTAAAATAAATCTTTAGTTTAGGGATTTTTAATTAAAACCACACATCCAAAGAAAAATCTGCACAAGGAAAATAATAAACCTGACCCATAATATGTGCATTAATGTGTTTGCCCAGGGGGGGTTGTGGAATGGAAATCTGAAGTAACATGCAGCAAAACACACTTAGCTAAAATAAATCTTCCTTAGAATTTCTCTCTGCATAAATTAATGCTACAGAATGTAAAATGCATATTTTCTGCCCCTCTGAATGCAATGGACACTTGATTACTAAAAGATTCATTAAGATAAAACATCAGAAAGTTATCTGATGAAACTAATGCTATTTTTCCTTCCCAATACTTAGTAGGATTTTGAAGATTTCCCCCCTTGTTTTTGTATTGAGCAGGCACTAAACAAGGCAAACTGTTAAAACAGCATTGTTTAAAGAAAAAAACACTATTTTCATAGATTTCATAGACATCTGGGCTGGAAGGGACCTCAGAAGATCATTGAGTCCAGCCCCCCGCCCAAAGGGGAAGAAGTCAGCTGGGATCATAGGATCCATTTTGCAGCAGCTTTGATCTTAATTGTGGCAGGTGTCGACGTATGCACGTAACTATAAGAGCTGAATTCTGGCACGCGGAGCAGGGATCAATTGAGTCCATGCAGAGCCCCAATCCTGGCCTGTGACACCTGGCCTGTGAACTGGCCCCATGCCACTCATCTGGCCCATGAGGCCAGAAGGTTGATCTCCACTGGTATATATAAATCAGATGGTCAGAGGCAGAAACACTCAGCTCAGTGCCCACAGTTCATGTTGCAGACAAAATCTGTGCCAGTAAATGAAGGAAGCTTTGGCTCAGGTAGAAACATCCCCTCTTACAGTAAGTCTTGAGATGAAAACTTGCCCTACATCCAATAACAATGTGAATATACTATAAGGAAACAAAGCAGATGCCACTAGTTATATTCACTAGTCAGGCACTCTTAGCACTTGACGGTGATTTTAGATGATGATTCATGTGTCATGAACTCGTACAGCAAGTTTCATCATTACACTACAGTCAGAGTAGTAAGCCTGCAGTGAGGCACTGAAGAAAGGTGATGCCTCATACCCCACTGGACCATTATTTTCCCCTGAGGTTTGCTTAGTCTTAGCCATCTTACTAAGTTCTTTGACCCATCAAGAACTCACTTAAAAGTCCAGAACCACAATGCCTAAGACCCCCTAAATCCTGGGGCTGTTTACTGTGTAATGGCTACAAAGATAGAGGTACTTATCTGATAAAATGCTATCGGTTTCCACTCTATGCATCATAAAGAACTTTTGCGCTTAAACAAGAAGCAGTTCCTTTCTCTCCTGTGTTCTGCCTACATGTATTAAACAAGATCATGTTATATATTATGAGAACATGGGTTTACAGCTTTCAAGCTAGGAAACTGAATTAAGTCTCAGTGTTGAAAGGGTACATAGCAGAACTCATACCGGCGCCTGCTGTTATCACATCCAGTAATGAAATGAGCTCTCATTGAACAATAAAACAAGGCCCAGGGCTTCCAGGGCCACAAGTTGCGGCCACAAAATAAAATAGGCTGTCTTTATTTTACCAAAGATCCCAAGAAAAGGTGTAACTGGATCTTTGACCTTAATGAAAGCTTTGCCTGAACAATGTAGAAGCTCTGCAGGACATAACCCATGCAAATAGGAAAAAGGATCCCAACCATTTCTCTTGGAGCAGAAGAAGCCTTTCTAAAGCAATTCCATTTTTTTTCCATCAAAGTTTCCATAGATAGTAGCAAAACTTTATTCCCAAGTAACTTTGCCTTCCTGAATATTGTAAACACAGAATTATGTGATGTTTTAATAATGTATCTCCTTACAGTTGACACCCATGAAGAAAACAGGTCCCGTACAAAGAATTTTATTAGAGCTGAATAAATAATTCATCATGAATAGTTTGTTCAGCATATTTTGTTTCCCATTCTGTTCACAAATCGGCCTACAACAGAGCATGATTTTCACATATTTATTAATTATTCAGAAAAGATTCACCAAATATTCTTGGTTTTCAACTCATTCGGGTTCATTTATTTATGGATATTTGAGATTGGCAACACAAGCTATTTGCTAGTATGATCATACCTGAATGAAAACTGGCTTATCCAAGGCATCAAAATGGAAAGGTTTTTCAATGCATGAACTCATGCTTTCTAATTTGATTTTTTCCCTGTGCATCTTCTGCTATATTTACTTTCAATTTACTTTTCTCTCCGATATTCCTGCAAGTAAACACACTCACCACAATGTTCACAGATGGCAAATGGAGAAGCATGACGAGAGTCATTTCTATGGATAAGGCAAATATCCACAGATACAAATATAAGGATTTTTAAAAGAACAAACAAACAAACTCCTCTCACCAAGATTTAGACCACAGAAAACCTCAGGGTGAAATCCTGACTCTATTAGAGTTCATTCAAACTTTTCTGTTGATTTCAGTGGTGACGAGATTTTACCCTAATGCTTCATGGTACATGCCAACCATTGACTAAGAAAGTTCAGGGAAGAGATTTGTTCACAAATGCCTAATTCAGAGTTTCTTGCATCTTCTTCTATAGCATCTTATACTGGCCACTAGATAGAGTAGATGTCCCATTGCCTGACGCATTATGGCTTCCCTGTAATACACGCAAATAATTAGGGAAATTATTTTGTAGCCTGAACTTTCATAACTGGGAAAAGCTTCTCAGCATGTTCATTCATTCCTGTTACCACATAACTGGGAGCTTCCCAGAATGACCATTCATTCATGTTAGCACAATGCATGTTGGAGGAAAGTCGACAGAAAAATATTGTGTTTTTTTTTTATTCAGCCTGGTGTTTGGTTCTGTTTGCAGATGTATTTCATCAGTCACCTGGAAGAGGAAATCTGAAAATAACAAGAGTTTGAACTTACAATGACAGTGCTATGAATAAATCTAGAAAGTGGCTTTACTGAACAAACTCATCTTAATGATGAAGGGCTGGTCTGACTCAGAGCTCAGGTTTACAAACTTCAGTTGTTTTACAGGGCTTAAGCTGTTCAGGAGACCTGGGACAATTTCTGCAGAAGAGGATTCTGACTTATTAGAAGATGCCACAAACAGGCAAGTAGTTTCTTAGCAATGTGTCTTTGGGGGATTAGCTTTTCTTAATTACAACTAATCTTTTGAGCTAGTTTTAGTACTGGGCTGCATGAATTAGACTAAAGATTGCTCACGCATATGTGCACTTGTTACTCTTATTTGGTTCCAAATTATTTGTTTCATTAGAAACATTGGGAACATCCAACTAGATTCACCTGTCATCCCATCTCATTCAGTGACCACTACCAGATGCTTTAGAAGAAAGTTCAAGAAACCTTGTAACTAATAAACACAAGAGTGCTAAAATAAGGAACTAAGGGTGTCCATATTAGACCCTGTTAAAACAGTAGGTGGCTGTATCACTATCCACATTCAAGTAAATGTGGGCCACACACAAACAGAAAATTCTGACTGCATCTCAAATTCTTCATGAAAATACAGTAATCAGTGTGAAACTGCCAAGAGGCATGGTCTAGTCAAACACATACGGATGACAGACATAAGAGCTCCTGCATTGTAAACTTGACCTCATGTATCAAAAGCCAATTGTTTAATTCTTCTATACAGGGAAGTGGGTTTTCATTTTTGTAATAATTTTCTCTGTTCCAAGGGTGTCAAAGCTATGGCTTGTGAAGTCCTGTCATCCAGCCTGTGGTGTTACCTCTTGGCCTTGGTGTTGACAGACATGCTGCATGCAGTGCGTGCTGGATTAGCCCCATGCGTTGCACGTGGTGCTCAGGTCCACTCCAAGATATGTGCTGGATCCAGTGTGCAGGCCCAGTCCATGGGCCCAATCTGGCCTGTGGGCCAGTCCTGCACCATTCATTTGGCCTTCAGGTTGTCATGGAAATTTTTGAGTATGTGCTGCCAGTACAGAAGAGGTTAAACTGACAT
>NW_017728942.1:2801722-2879039 GCF_001723895.1 Crocodylus porosus
TTCGGTTTTCCCCGACACAGGTGAGCTTGACAAGCTGATGAGCTTGACATCCCTGCTCTATTCCATAACAAAAAAGTAAAAAGTTAAAAAAAAAAAAAAATTAAAAATCCTGTAAAGTATTCCTGTTGAGATTCCCAGTCCCAATAAAATTCCCATTGAGATTCATCAAAATACTTCAGTTTAGTAAACGTGAAATAGCCCGCTCCAGTTTTAACTATCTATAAAACGATGAATGAGTTCCTTTTGGGAACTCGATTTCTGACTAAAAACACCTTGAGTAAAAATTTCCAACCATTTCTCTATTCCTTGTCTGTCATTGGGTTGGGGTTAAAGATATTTGCTCATCTGTCTTTTAGAGTGCTGTAAACATGAATTAGTCAATGTTGTCAATGAGGTTTGTAATGTATCATGTAGGTGTCAAGATTGTTAGCATTCTTTCAAATAACATTTTATTGTCATATTTAATAGACTTTCAATTAAAATGCTTATTAAAATTTGATTTGTTTTTCAGGAAAGTCATTTTACTTTTATTGATAGCATGCATTCATCCTTCTGTTGAATTACACAAAAGATAGATGAAGCAGTATCTTTAGTCTTATATTCACTTAAAAGAGGACAAAGCTTTTATTCACGGTTTTCTATAATTGGAGTAAATGAGATTCCTACCCAGATAGAATAGATTAAACTTAGGAAAAAAGCACCTTCTACTTGAATGACCATTTCTATAGAAGAGGAATAAGAACATAAGAATTGCCATGGCTGGGGGCAGACCATAGGTCCCTCTTGCCCAGTATCCTGTCACACAGTGGATGCTGAAAAGTAGAGTGAACCAGGTATGACCAGGGCTTTTTTCCATTGTTCCTCTCTCACATGCAGCTTTCAGCATTTAAGGTTTAGGAAGTTTTGATTCAGAGGCTATATCCCTAACTCCCATGCTCAATAGCTACTAATGTGCCTTTCCTCCAAGAATGGGGATAAACGGTCAGCTTCTACAATGAGTTCCCCACTTCAATTACACACTGTGTGAAAAAGAACTTCCTTTTGTGAGTTTTAAACTTACTACCTGCTAGTTTCATCTTGTGACCCCTAGTTTTTGTTTTGTGAAAGAGTAAATAATGAACCCCTATTTACTAGGCCTGTGTGAAATGGCTAGTGTTTGCTTCAGATTCGGCCAATTCGGGGGGCAGGATTCGATTCGGTGATTCGAATCACTGTCCCGAATCAATTCACCCAAATCTCATTTAGAGATTCGGCTGCTGCCAAATCAGTCAAATCTCCAAATCATACAGGCCCATCCCCCGCCTGCTCTCCCAGTTCAGCAATGACTGGGGAAGTGGGGGAAGTGGGGATTGCCCCCACCTGAGCAGGAACCAGTGAGTCCAGGGGTGTTGTTTTTTTTTCTTAACGGGCCAGAGCAGGGGTGGGCAGGGCAGCCATGGGGGGCCTGAGGGAGTGGGGAGGGGCCAGGGGGCTCATGCAGTGTAGGACAGTGGGGGGCAGCGGGGATCACCCCCAACTCCCGGCACTTAGGGAAAAAAAGCACTGACTCATCGGGTCCTGCCGGGTGGGACCAAGCTTCATATATCTCTACTATTTACTTTCTCTTTGCCATTTAGTGTTTTGTGAACCCTTATAGGTCGAGTTTTAGGGACCAAAGCTTGGCACAGCCCTATTGAATACTGCACCCAGCTAGACAACTGAGTTAGATTTTACAAGATTTCTGGGCTTCAGCGTGAAGATCTAAAATTGAGCTATTAAGAATGGGAGAGAGAAATAGCTGCTGTAGCTCAGTAAGCAGCAACAATTGGTGCAGTTCAAGTTTCTGCTAGGGGCTATGCATACATATAGCATGCCAAACCACAGTCAGCTTTACTCCAAACACTTGGTCCTCCCCTAAGACATACTTCCTTGCTCCCAAACTGTGACTTGGAAAATGTTTAGTAGGAAACACTTTGAATTTGTTCAGTATTTTTGGATTGACGGAGGACACAGGACAAAGGAAAAAGGCTGCAGCGATGCTTTATTCCCCATAAATATCTTTTCCCCTTCTGTTTTGAAAGGAAAAAGTTGAAGATTGAATCCAAGTTTGCATAGGACATGGGAGGAATGACATTGCTGTGCATGGCTTTTGCAAAACAGAAAGGAATGAGCTTTTCAGCCATTCACACAATTAAAGTAAACAAAGCTAAAAATAATCCCAGAGTGGAAAGCAAATTTAAATTTAGAAGAAGATTATACCTGATTTTCATGTCATCCTGCTTTTACAGCATAATTCCTATATTAAGCAAAAACAGTAAACATTTTGTCCTCATTCATTTGTCTTGTGCAGAGGAACAATTTTAGGCAGAAAGCAACAAAAATGAAAAACAGGGTGTCCAGAGCCTTCCCATGATAAATGATATCACATGCATGCACACTAAAATGCTCTATCTGAATGGGTTTCCCTCCCCCCTGCTGCTATATTCTTGGCACATCCTCTGAATTTCAGCAAAAAAAGATAGACCTAGTCTTGTGAGTCATTTTCTTGATTGATCTAATTTACCTTGAAGGTTAATGTATTCTAAACTAATTCAGAGATTAATAACCACTTAAAGATATATGAAAGACATTTAGCTGTATACCAGACGAGTGTCATAACCTATTTTATTATCTCTTCAATGACTTTGGGAGTTCAGTTGATGAGATTTAAAGGGAAATTTGATTGTATGATATACAGTGACAGGTGCAGAGCATAAAGGTTTTTTTTTCATGGCTCACTCCTGTTAACACATAAAACAAGGATGTAATTCTATTTGTTTATATTAGGTTTTTGAAATACATTTATTTTCAAGGTGGGATGTAATTTTCTCTGCTTGTACCATTTTAATAGGCTTGTTCTTAGGAGGATTAAATAAACAGGAAGATCTGTCCAGGAGGATAACCACCTATTCTCCATTCTGTTCTTGATTTAATCATGGGCTTTGGGCTTTGAGTACCCTGTTGCAGCAAAGAGACCAGCCTTACAGTATGGCCAGAATAGATCACAACAGACCTCCTAATCACTTTGATAAAGTAATACTAGAAAGATAAGGCATTATCACTCTATTCAGGGATCTATATCAAGTCAACATGTAGGCTTTTTTTGGAACATCGTGTGCAGGACAACTGCAGCTGTCTTGTAAGTCCCAGAAGAGGCAGCCTCTGAAGCACTACAGCAACTTCCTATTTAGAGCTTTACAAGAGCTTTGAAGTGGGCCCAGAGGCAACAAAATTCCAACGCAAGTTTCAGAACTGTTTTTGGTTTGTCCCATTTAGGAGATGAGCCAGAACATTACCTAAAAATTGTAACTTCCTCATGAACTTAGTTAGACCTAAACAGACTGGGTACTGTTAGTCCTACTTGATAGTCCCGCAAAGACATCTTATTGCTCACCACACATGAAACAGGTGCTTTTGTGGGAAGTACTGTTTCCTTCTCCATCTCAAGAACCCAAGAGCATACACAGTCTCATCGGCAGGGACAGATACCTTTGACTGAGTCAGCTTATTATAATGCTTATTGCACCAAGAGCAGGACCCCGTCCTCCCTGTCACACATATACACAGAGCATTTACTAACTTCTACAGAATCCCTTAGGAGTCCAGGAATCTGTCAACGTATAGCAGCTACAATGCTGCTTCCATCCAGCCTATCACCCCCTTGGGCTTAGCTCCATTTATTAGAAGGTTTATTTCTATGACTTTTTAAAAATAGAGATATACAACATTAAAATGAGGCACTTAATTTTCTCTGCAAATAAACTACAGAAACACTCTGTATCCAAGCAGCGCAAATGCTATCTGAGGGACTGGTTTATACAATTATAACAACGTTTAATAAGTTAAATACACTTTGTTCTTGTTTATGGTATTGTATCAAATGCTAAATAATAAACGACACTATGCAATGTATGTCTCAGTTACATATAACACTAAAGGCAATAAACCAAGTCAATCAATCCCTGTCAGTCAGAAAGTGTCTGGCATGCTTCCCCCTTGCATATTTAAAAGTAGGTCACAAAACTATCCTACCCACTCCTTGTTCAAAGAGACGCATAATAGAAGCATGGTCCTAAGAAATGCTGAGCCCCTCCTAGATGTGTATACACTGAATCCTTCAAGAAAAGGCTTGCACATAAGAAAAGAAAAGATTCACACCATTTAAACCAGTCTACATAAAATCTGCTGGTTTGGCATTATGAGATGCACAAAACCTACCCTGGATTAGGGAAGCAGAGCCGGCTTTAGGGATGGGTGATGTAGGCAGCTGCCCAGGGGTTGCCAAACACGCGCATGTGCGCACACACACACACACACACACACACACATTTACACACATGTGTGAGCAACCTGCACTCATAGCAGCATTCTCCCCATTCCCTACCCTAGACTTTCCCTGCCTCAGGTAGGAGCAATGGTGCCCTGCCCTGCCCAGCCCACCCCCACCTCCAGCTGCTGCTCAGGAGGAGCCGGACCAGACTTGTGTGAGCAGGGTTGTACCTACTTCAGTCTGCTCCCGTCTGCTGACTTGCGGGGTGGGGGGCACCCAAATACAATTTCGCCCAGGCTGCCATTTTCCCTAAGGAAAATGCAGGGAAGTAAAGGGTTAAAAATGTGAGTGCTTGAACTGGGGCTTCCTGAGAGCCATTACTGGCCATTTGTCATTGTAATCCAGTTCCTATAATTTAATATTCCCCTATTTCTATTAGCAAAAGGACATAAAAGATGCAAGAGTACATCAAACAAGAGAAGCAAAAAATCTCCCCTTTTTGCTTGCATCACATCTGCCCTGAGGAAGCTGAAGAAACCCTCTTCCCAACAGCTCTAGCAAGGGGTCTACTGAAGTGGAGTTACAACCAGGAGCAGCCACAGTGCAGACAATGAACTTAGAAACATAGAAAATGAGGGCTGGAAGGGACCTCAGGAGATCATCTGGTCCAACCTCTTGCAGAAAGCAAGACCACCTCCAACTATCTCAATCCTGGCCCGAGCTTTCTCTATCCAGGTCTTCAAAAAACTCAAAGGATGGAAAAACTGTTGAGCTTGTGTCTGAATATTTTTTACCCTCGTTTTCAACTCTGATCCCCTGCATCTGAAGTAGTTGGAATATTTTGGTGAGTTTTTGCAGTTTATGCATAATATTTGCTTGAGGTGCCACCTCAGGCCACGTTGTAGTAGGGACGATATATTAATACAGAACAAAGACTGCTGCTATTGTCTCCATGGAAGCTGAGGAGAGCCACAGAGCGATGTACCTCTGAAGACCAGGTCACTATGGTCTGTGTTTTCTTCAGATTAAAGAATCAGTCATATTTGAAAGGCAATTTGACACTTAATTCCAACTGATTTCTGAGGCTCAGGTACTTATACACCTGTAAAAATAATGGCACCGAACCTTACAAAGAAACATTAGCTAAAAAGATATTTTCCAAAGCATTTCTTACTCAGAGTACAATTTCCCAGCACGCATTTGAGTGTGACACATTTTATCTGGGTATTTATCTCAAGCTGCTGTTGCATAAACAATGAATGCACAATGGGCTAACCCTGGCTACCTGATTTATTTCCACAAGTTATTGATGACTTCATAACTCATGCATGTCACAGCAGGGCTGAGCCCGGAGTGATTTATGAAGGGCCATCAATAAAGAGTAGGAATAAAGGATATTTCTAGAATCAGCCCTCTGTGGAATCAGCCCCAACAAATGCCAAGATGAGACCTATCATATGCATGTCCTATATCAATAAGCAGTGTGAGAATATAAATTGTCTAAAAATTAAAATTAAGAAGAGCTACCATGGACAGCATGGTGATCTGGGAAGCAGATGATGTCAGGGCCCAGATCAAAAGTCTCTGGGTCATTGACAGAAACAATAATACATATACATAAAGTCAGGAAATTACAGCATGCAGGCTCTGCTCTAAGCGAGGGAGTGACAACTTTGCTACTGGAGTCGGCTGGATAATGGGAGTAAGAAAACTGGTAGAAAATGAATTCAGTGACCGTCGTGGTATGCTCAAATGACATTGGAAGCATTAAGAGGTAGTTCAGGCAAGCAACAAAACCAAGTGGATGTAGGTGAGACAAAGAGCCTGGAGGGAAAAGGGATGAGACTGAAAGAACAGGGGACTGGGAAGTGGTAGAACGTGACTAATTGAAGGGAAGGATCTTTTAAGGAAGCCAACAAACTTATCCCCTTATATGATGATGTTGTATGTCTATCTGATCTGTCATTCTACTAACTGCAATTATGATCGTATAGCAAGTTCAAAACAGGGTTTACAAAATGTAAGACACAACTTTTCAATTGGGCATGATGTATTTTTGAAAACTACCAGCTCATGAAAAAATAACTTTTTTTTTTTAATTGCTTTGTTCTGCTTATCAATTCTCACTCCACAAGAGATTTTCACTGGTGCATTTTTATGCTGAGGATATGCGCATCCTAGGTAGCGAGCTAACTAAAATAATAAATACCACAAGATCAATAATATGTCATATTGGCTGATGACCATTGGCAGTCTACACACTTTATAATCAAAAACATTTTTGATACCAGATGACTCTACATTTTAACCACCTTTTCAATGAGGACAAAAATTGCTCTTCTGCAATGTATTTAACCTCTTTTTGTTCAGTTCTAATAATGACCATCTATGCTAAGCCTTATAGTTTTAGACTTCACAGGACATGTTTCAGTAGGAAAAACTTCCGTTGTGTTCAGTACTCTGACCTGGGGACTCCAAAAGTTGTGACAAGGATTCTTCATTGCTGATATATAATGTGCTACTGTGCCAGCTGTGACTAAATGAAGTATGGCACTTCAAAATGAACTCTGCAAAGCTTCCAGGTCAATGTGGCCCGTTCTTAAACCTTCTTGTATTTAATTCTGCAGTGATTATAGATGTAGTGGGCATGTCTACACTCATGCTCATAATGTGACTTAGGCTTACTGCGCCATAAAATAAGGCCTTCCCTGGGAACATGTCTACACGTGCACCCTGTTGGGCACAGGTTTGCTCCTTATGGCAGTAGGCTGATACAAGCCTGCTTCTGCCCTGCTCTGCTCCCCTGCAGCAGCCAGGGAGAGCTGCAGGCTCCAGCCACAGCTGCCCGGGTGCCAGGAGCCTCCAGGCTTGGGCTTAGCCTGGCAGGGAGCTCAACTGTAGTAGGGTGCCCGGATGGCTAACCAAGGTCCCAGATCCACAGGGAAACCCCAAGACCTTACATACTATAGACAGTTTGCAACAAACACCAAATTTTTGGGACTGAGACAGGGACTCTAGGTGCTGTTGGGGCTTGCCATGCACCTGCGGCAGAGGGGCACAGTGCCTAGGGCCCAGGCAGCTGGAGGTATGGGCTCTGAGGGTCAGGCCGGGGGTCTGTAGGCCAGCCTGGGTCAGCTATGGAGGCATCCCTGCCACATGGCTGAAGGAACTTCCAGCCATGTGGCTCTGCCCTAGGCAGGAGGCTGGCCCCTTGCTGGTATGGCTCACCAGGAGCAAATTTGCTCCCGGTCCATGTCTGGACATGCACTACTGAGCAGTAGCTATTGTGCGGTTAATCTGGTACCTGCATCTACAGGTACTAGATAACTGCATAGTAGACCAATTTACTGTGCAGTAAATGCCACATACGTGTAGATGCTGCTGCTTTACTGCACAGTAGATTAGTTGACGGTGCAGTAAAGTATCTTATGTAGACCCACACACACAGTGAGGTTAATAATTCTGCAGCACTGGGTGCAAGACGGCTTGAAAAACGGGATTGCTTTTCTAAACAAATAGCTGAGGCTTTTTAAAGTAATTTTAAATAGGTCTCTTTTTCAGCGTTGATACTAAAATATTCCTGTATTGGCTGTTTGGTGAAGAACTCCTCCAGCAAATGGCCCCACATGCACACAGACACAGACACAGACATATGCATATAGGTTTTAGTCACAGGCATGCTGAGATCCCTTACTATGAAAGGGCTTTTAAGATTCCAGATAACACCAACACTTTAGACATTCAAGGTAATAAAAGCGGGTCAATAATGTTCAGCCATGTAAGGGCTCTGTTTGGAGATACCTCGTGATTTCTTAAGTTATACTGATAAACACATTCAGTTCATGTGCTTATGAATTTTCAGATAACTAGATCATGACTCCTTTTATTTCCTATTTGATTTGCAGTATCTGTGTCCATTGCAATTTTTTTTGACTTGCCAGAGAGATTCTATAATTCCTGTGATTAAATGTGCAATTAAGGTTTAAGCACTATTAGCACAAGGGATTTTGAAATTAGGATGAGGCTATAACATTGACATCAAATTTATATGTCAGCACTACTGGAATAAAAAGTGGGTCTTTTATCTTTCAGTAAAGAGCTATGTAACTCTGCCATGCAATCTGCTAACGGGGAAAAAGCCTGATGAGGCACTGGGACTCAATGTACCCACTAGCAGTGCTTAGCAGTTATCTAATGGATATGCTCAGGGTAATTTTTTGAATGATCTGTATGCTATCAGCATACACATGATGTGGAGCAAATTATATTATTTTAGCTTATTTATCAATCTGTCATCATACCTGTCCTTTCTTTAATGCCACACTGTAAATCTGACTCATACAGAAAAGTTACAAAGATCCGCCAGCTTGCCTAGAATTTCAGTATTATTATGGGGAAAAAAAAATATTAATTTGTCTATATGGAAAGGATTTAAAGGTTGTTGCATTCATTTGTTACCAGAGACTGAGCACTTAATCACGACTCTGTTCAGCAAGAAAATTATCTCTTCTTCTCCAGTCCATTAACAGTACTTTTACAGAGTCTGGAGAAATATAAATATTGGAGCATATTAATGAAAATGACATCAAAACCTGATGTATTAGCACTCAAAAATGTGATTAAGTGTCATGTTAATTAACTTTTTTGCCATGATAATTGTAAATGTGCATGCATCTTTTAAAGCCACTGGAACTGCCTAGAAAAGACTGGTAGACTGATACGAGACAAGTGCTAACTTGACAATGATTTAATTACTTATAACAACAACATATAGTGCACCCCCGAAATGCCATAACACATGAAACAAAGTGCTAACGTTACAATATTATTATTACAACATTAAAGCAAAGGGCATGTTTGGCTGTTATTTCCATTTCCACTCCATTGAAAAGCCGTTTGCTATGATTTCTCACCTAATTCCCATTCCTATTACAGAAGCGTTTAGAGACCCAAATGAGATAAGAGCTTCACTGGGTGGGGAATTGTGAGAGACACACAAAGAGTTGGAGAAAGAAAAAGTTATCCCCCTCATTTTACAGATGGGAAGCTGAGGCAGGAAACAATTTTGAGCCAAGTTTTCAAAAAGTTTCCATGTGTCCATCAGAATAATTTGCTCCTGTATCTAAATGATGAAGCATGTTGGATGTTTCAGAAATCTTGCCTAAGGTGTCACAATAAGGTCTTGGGCACTGAGCATTTTCAAAAATCTGACCCTTATTTAGGTGCCCAAATGGGAACAAAGGCCCTTCTGAAACTGTGGTCCTCAGGGACTTTGTCCTGAACCCTTTTTGTGACCTTGGACAAACTAGGACTTGCTCTAGATCTTTTGAAATTAGTCCACTTTTTAAATTTCAAAACTATCCTTCCTCTCAAGCTACCAATATGGCTCAGTACAATTACATGCTTAATAAGGTGGGGTCTTTTTCACCTGCCTGGGATTCAGATTCCAGGAGTTTCTTAGTCCTGGCAAAAACAAGAGGGTTTTCATTCTTAATCCTTCATTAGCAGGTAAAGAAAAAATAAATAAATATAAAGCAGAGCTACCCTGTCACATGCTGAACATATGAGATGCAAAGGACAAAAATGGGGCACCAAGGAAGACAAGCATGGCCAAGCCAAACACATCTACTCCATACAGTATATCATGAGTAACTGATGATGACCTGTAGCTCCATGTGTACTGCTGGTGTTGGGAAGATAGGACTAGAAGGGGATGATTGGATCCTGGAGGCCAATCCCATCTAGCACAGGCAACCATGTCATATAACTTCATCAACTCCACTTCAAAATCAGTGAGCAATCACGGCTTCTCTTCTCCTAAAGGAAAGCTGTTTCAGAACCATGTTGTTTTGAAGGTTGGACATCTACTTCTAAATCTTTGCTTCAATTTATTCACAGCCAGTTTCTGTTGAATTATATTAGCTTTATCTTATGCCTGAGGGTATGGTTTTGTGATGGAAAAGCATAAGAAGGCAGCTGATGAGACAGGCCATTTTGCTTGAAAAAGGTCATTTAAAAAAAAGTGCTACCCTTGTGCCATGTCCATTTGCATTTGTCTTTAGTTTGAAAGCTCCCCTGAGTAGTGACTGCATGTCTGGGCAGATCTGGACACACTGAAGAAGCTACTATCATCTCTCATCTGTGTCATCCATCCCCATCTGGTTTCTGATATTAGCAGCAGGGCAAGAGGTGATGGTTAAAAATTAATAGGTCTGAAAGAAATAAATAAAGGACCCTCTTCTCTATATTCTATCTCATAAGACTTCCATTCAGCACAGTGGGACTTCCATGAAAGTAGGGCATGTAACATCAGGCACCAAAAAGTACATTTTCCTAGTCAACTAGATAAAGGTGCAGAATTGAGTCCAAGAAGTAGACCAAGTAATTTTTGGCATGTTGCATACTGTAAAGCAGATCATCGAATGGAAAACAATTCACTAGTTATATATTTACTCTCAAACTATTTTCCTTTTTTAAAATTCAGGTTGATGGAAATGTTCTAGCCAGCTCTAGCACAGAGACACTGATGCTGTTTTTCTTTATATTATATTAGTGAAAATGCAATGAAGAAAATGTCAGGCTTGGTACTTTCAGAAAATAACTTATTAATCTCAAAGAAAGAGGATAAAAAGTTCACTTTGAAATGTATCTCTTGGAGCTGTAGCTCTTTTCTCACTTATCTACTGCTTCATTTTAGTGTCTAAAATGACATATTGATTCCTACTATGACTAATAATTTTTAAAATTGCTTTTGTTTTGTTGAGCTTTTTTCCATTGACAAGCCACTTTCATAACAACTATGAAACATTTCGTCATCCCAGTGCTGGAACATATTTTACAACCGAGGAAACATACTATAAATGCACACTATGCCAGTACATTTGCATCCCACAGTTATTAATGAGTTAATGGTCTGTACAGTTTTAATGAACAGAACATAAATGAAAAGACTGGAAAGGATATTAGAGTGAGTGAAGCCCATGAGTGAAGACTTTAATAACACTTCCATCTTCAGGTCATTAGCTGCATAACTGCCTATGGATGAACTGATAATTACTCTCTCACGATGCTAATGAATTTGCTTTACACATTGAACATCATTCCATCATTTGGTTTGGATGCACATAAAAATGTTAACATCCTTTTTATGAACAATTAAACTCACTGACATCAGGTGTGTACCAAAGGAAAGGAGTGCAGTTAACACAAGCATAACTCATCTCAGGATATAAGTGGCTTCGATTTTTCAAAGCCATCTAATTGGATATCTATTTCCCATTAATTATATTGGGATTTGCGCATCTACATCCCTTAGGCAGATTTCTAAATGTCAGCCAACAGGCAGTTGGTTGTTCATAAAAAGGAATTGTTGTGTGTCCTTAGAGGATGTTATACCCATCTGGGTGAGTAGCTACACTATTTGTCTTAGGGGTGTATGTGCCTGTGGTACTTCTCAGAAACAAGAGGAGAACTGTTTCATACCTGGGTGAGCTTATACATCCATAGAAACATTTTAGATAATGTCATGCAAGCAGGTCTCCTCTGTAATATCGTGAATACCTATGAGCAGCTGGTTTCATTATCTGCATTACAGTAATGCCCTAAAGACCAATCAAGGATGCAGGCCTATATACTAAACAGTTTTCAATAACAGATGGTCCTTGACCCAAAATATTCTAATCATGATGAAGAATGTCTTGCATTCAAAAGCTTGTCTAACATTATCCCAGTGATGCAATTGGTCCACTAAAAGAGAGCCACAAACATCTTTGCCTCTCCCAAAACAATATCAACAAAGCCTTTATTAAGAAACCAAGACCATACATGGAGGCAGGGCGATCATAGGCAACAAGCCTAGGTCAGCTACCAGAAATGGTGGATGGAAACTCCTTTGTGCTTCATTGTTGGAGCTGGTCTCCTGCCTGCTGAGAGACCAAATCTAGGATCTTATAGAAAGGTTTCAAATGCTTATCAAGTCCTCTACCACCCCATGTTCATCCATGTGAGCTGCCAGGTTAATGCCAATATGAACCTGAGAAAAATCTAAAATGACCATGGGGCTCTGAATGTGAAGGTGAGGGAGGCAGGGCACAGGTTACATTCTCATCTAGCTTCCTTCAAGGATAAAGGCCTGAACAGAGACAGATGAATTCTGGAGAGCAATGCATCTACAGCAGTGGTTCTCAGCCTTTTTTGTATCAGGACCCATTTGTAAACATTGATGGCCAGTCCTGACCCAGTGCCCCTCACTCCTGACTCACTGGTCCCCACCCCTTGGCCCCAGCCTCCCAGTGTGTGGGGAAGAGGGTAATGGGGGACAGGGTAGGTTGTGTGTGGAGTATGGGGGGCCTGCAAGGGAAACCCCATGGTTTTCCATGTTTTCCATTTTTAAAGTTTGCCCTTTCATATATTCTTGTGACCCACCTTTGGGTCATGACCCATGGGTTGAGAAATGCTGCCCTACAGGAATTAGCTTCTTTGAATGGGGTGGGGGTTGGAGGGAGGTTGTCTACCTCAAAAGACTGAGTTGAACTCTCAGATCTAAATCATCTACTCTTTTTTTACTTCTATAAATTTAGACTTTCACACAGTAGGTGGAGGTATAAAGAGAAGATCTGGCAACTATTTAGTAAGTTATTGAACTGAATATAATAGCATCTGATATTTGAGTAATGGAAGATTGGGCCATAAAAAAATAATTTAAACCATATGCTCCCTTTCAAGATAATGCATTCACTTATTTATTTTATGAAAGAATAAAAAGTCTGCAGTTACTCAATGGTACTTTTTATTCTTTCAGGACTTTTATGTTGCAGATTAAATATTTTATGTGTTTATCAGCAGCTAGTTGTTAAAAGATGTCTGTCTTTTCTGACCAGCTTGGGCTAATCAGGAACAATTTTGTCACACACCATTTAATTTTCCTTTATGATCAATTAAAAAAACAAAGCCACCTGTGTAAGTTTTCAGCCCTCATTACAGTCATAGAATTTCAGTCCTTAGATTTGTTGTATTTTAATTTTGATTCTGCTTTTCTAAAGCATTAGCTTAGCTTTTACATGGAGGAATAAAGACAGTCCTATGCAAATCTATAGGCAATGATGTTCTGAAACCATATATGGTAGGGAAGATAGTTAACAGAGGTGAGCAAGCTATGCGCAGCAAATATCTTGAGAAATGCATTCCCAAATGTCATCTGTTTACAAACTATCCACAAACAGATCCATTTTTCACACAGTTGTTGCTTGAATTTTTTTGATGCCTGCTATGTAGAAACATATTTCACTTGGTAGGTTAGATGTGTAACAAATAATAACCCATAATAATAATAATACTTTTGTCAATTACTCCAATTTAGAACTTACCCTTCATATACATAGGGACCTATTCAAATTGAGGAGGCAGGTGGCTGATTTCATGGGCAGATCATGAGGCCGACTGCCATTTTCATGGGCTTAACATGTCCTGGCTCCCCATGCCTCTGATTGGCTGAGGAGTTCCAGTGGCCCCACCACTGATTGGAGTGGGCTGAGGTTGCATGATAGGCAACCCTCTCAGCCAATCACAAGTGAGGGACGGGAGTGGATGCCATCTTGACTGCTCCCGTTCACAGCAGTGGCCCCCACACGGGGCTACCTGTGCATCTGAGCCACAGTGGCCCCACCTGGGAGCCAACATTTTATTTTTAGTAAGTTTTTCTTTTTTTTGCGGATTTTGTGGACGTTGCCCGATTTCATGATTTCTGCAAAATCACAAATTGAGTGCGTCCCTACTCATAGTGGATCATATTTTTGAGAGCTCAACATTTTTGTTATTTGAGTTTCTGGAAAATGTGAGCCTTCTTTACAGGCTTAAAGGGGAACTTGTTGGAAAGTCTGGCTTGGTGTGGCAGTGGTGGAAACATGATTAGAGATCCAGTCTGTCTCTCTCAAAAACTTTACCATGGTATTTATCTTCCAAAGCATAGGGGCATTCTCCTTGGGCTCAGCAGGGAAGAAAACAACTCAAGGGCATTTCCACTGATTTAAATGGACTTCTATGGCATCTCTGCATGTACACCAGACTGATTACACATGCCATGTTCTCAGACTAACTGACTTCCCATGCAATTATTCTAATCTGAAAATACTAGTTGTATTCTGTTTTTATTTATGTATTTACTTAGAAAATCAGGAGCGAGCAGGAAGGACAAGGGCATAGTAAGGACACTATGGGAAGCCAACACTCGATTCAGACTGTATATATAAAGGAGTGCATCCTTGGGCATTGTGCCATTCCTAGTGAGGATGTAGCATGCTCTCAGCTCTGCATTGGCTATCTCGGATGATCAGTATGGATAGGGAACAGAAGCATGGCTATAAAAATCAGTTCGCCTCTTCCCACCCCCTTTCTGGCAGCTAGTGCCCAAAGAAACACTAAGGGAACAATGAAGGAATGTAAAATGTATCAGACATTCCCCATTCACTCCCTGCATCCCTGCAATCTGCCTATATCATCACCATGCTTTGTACAAGGGAGTCAATGAGCTCCTCAAAACCTTGAGTTACTTCGGCATCTGGTATCTCTGTGCAATGTATTGGTTATATTGTACATAAATCAGAAAAGTGTTTACCTACAAAGAATTGAAGTCAAAGAGTCAGAGGATAGTAATTTATCATGGGGTTTTGGTTCAGCAATTCGGAACATGAAACCTTAGAAACACTAAAGGGCTGAGGTAGCCAGGCAGCCCGATGGGGAAACGGCATTCAAAAAAACCAAACAAAACATTACCCTTGTGGGAACGAATCCTCTTGTGGCATAAACTGGGATAATTTTATTGCCATCTGCTGAATGACACTGATTTTGACTAGCTGAGCTTCTGGCCTCAGAGGCATACATTTTAGTTGTTGTACTTGAATTCTCCAGTATTTTTGGAGAATCATAAGCGCAATTATGCTCTAAAGCATAGGCTGCCGAAGAAAAAGGGCTACGAGTCAACTGCACAGAGATGTTTGTGCACTGTGAGCATGATAAGTTTTGAGCCACGTTTATAAATGCAAATGCAAAATTCCTCGCACGGTCGGTTCTCAGAGTTGTGCGGAGAAAGGAATTTGTGCGAGCAGATCCCCAAGCTGTGAACTCCCACAGTTTAGCAGGGCTGGTCAAGTTCTTTCATCAGACTTCCCCACCTTTTGACTAGCTGCAATTGTTAAGTGCTCATGGCCTTAATAAACTAGGCCTTGGCTTGCAAGTCTTCGATAGCAAAGGTCAGAGTGGGTGTCAGCCTTGTACTGCAGACATGTATCCACCAGATGGGGAAGTAGCATTGGACGTCCCCCTCCAGGACTGGAGCGTACTTCACAATCACTTTAAATGGAAAAGGAAGAAGATTCCTTTCCCTTACAGGCAAATCTCCCCAACCCACATCCTTTTGTCCTGCACTGTATGAAGCACAGGTGCCACTCCCAATTAGACGTCATTTCCTTGATTTTTCTCTTTCCAGACATGGAAAATTTCCTTGATCTGCTCTTTCCTCTACCATCTTCACTGAACAGTTTTACTCAGACACTTGCAGCCATTCAAAACCTCACTTTATGATAATTAAAAGGGAAACGGCACAAATTCCAGTTTAACTCATTTTGGGTGCGTAAAATCCCTATGTGTAAGGCATATGGGAGAGAAGGCGGCATGGATGCTCTGGAGTATGGCTTTCTGCTAGCATGACTGGGGTCTCTTACATTTCCTTTCAAGTCAACCTTGGTTTTAATAAAGAAGCCAAAAATGGACTTTCATGAGTTTTATGATCAATGACTAGAAAGAAGCTATGGGACAGAATGGCTTGAAAGCCAAGTACAGACAGTATATATGAGCTGCCCTAGGTAAGATATTAAACATTACATTTTCAATTTAATACTCTTGTCGTACATAGAGTAGTTCAAACAAGGACTGGGAACATGCACTGCACAACAGGACTTTGACAAGGACGTCAGGGATAAAGTTGACTGTTGCAGAAAGTCCCATCATGGGATCTTTTAATATCCCTCGAGACAGGAGGAACATCTGTTTGCCATCTCGGTGATGGCATCGCATTCAGCTCGAAAGAGGTAAACTATATTATCAGCTTCCAAGCAGCTTACTTGGAGTTTTATAGATGCCATTTAAAAAGGCCATTTAGGAAAGGGGAAGTGTGGGAGGGGGAGGATGCATAGGGGAAAGCCTACGATTTAAAAGAAGCTCTGTTTCTTTAGCTTCACAATTTTACTTCTAAGAAAAAATGCAGTAAGTAATCAGGGATCACAAAGCTTTTCCATACACCCAGCTAATGCTGCTGGATCCTGTTGGATTCTGACTGTTAATATTATTGTGCTATTGCTGCTTTAGTGCTGTCATTTGAGGATTTCAAAGCATGCTGCGGTGAAAACATTAAATAACTATGCCTCACATCAGCCTTGTGAGGGAGGTACTATATTACATCTGTTTCGCTGAGAAGTCACAGAGAAGTTCAGTTACTTTGCCCAAGGTCACAAGGATTTAGAAGTGTAGCCAAGAGCTCAGGAGTTTGAAGTCCCAGTACCATATGTGAACCACTAGACCATATTGCCTCCCTTGTATAATTCTGGAGAGGAGGTTTGGCAGGTGCACTACATCTCATTAGGATTTCTCCTGTCTATGCTGAAGAGTCCAGTTTTAAAAAAATACATTAAGGATGATTTTTTTCAAAGAGATCACAAACCTGCTTGGTACATTTTTCTCTATTATTTTGCTTGCATAACTGTGGTTGTATACGAAGAGTATTTGAAGGAAGGCACAGATCAAATAATCTGACAACTCACATGAATGAATCCCCTTTGCATTTAATGACTACACACGCAAAACTCCAGATCTAATTGTTTGCATGCACTAAATGTGTGGCCACAATTATATACCCTGTTTCTGCAGAGAATTCTTATGCAGGGAAGCAATTCAGCGTGTGCGTAAGTTTGCTCTAAGTTCCACTGAAATCACTCAGACTTAAGCGCTCTCTTAAAAATTAAATCACGTACCCACAGACTTCCCTGTTTCAAGGCCTTAAAGCGGATGTTTTAAAAATTCATCCTTGATGTTTAAGCAAATCAATGATGAACATAAATGAAAAACAGGCAGAACCAACCTCACATCATCCAGCAGAGTAAAACAAATAGGCAGGCTAGACTGACATGCAGAAAACAAAGATACTAAGACTAATTCTTCTTTCCCCATAGCTCATTCACTGGTTATCTTTTGTGAATGTATTTTTGCCAGAGTTCTAGATACTGGCATAAATTTATGAGACAGAAACCAAAGAAATAGCTCATAATATTCCTTAGCAATAATTCATTGCAATAGAATTGGCAAGCAGCAGGTATCACATTAGCTCTTGGATGAAGAGCAAACCTATGCAAAGTGATTAGTGTCTATAGGATTTTATTCCCTTCTTCCTACCAATGGGAAGGAAAAACCTCTTTGTAATACTCAGGTTAACCAGTAACAGACTCTAGGAATTAGATCATAAATGTCTGATGCTAAAGATGAACAAGTATTAATATAGACTTGGAGAAACAGTGTGTTTAGAGTTTTGCTTTTTTGGAGGGGTTGGTTGGCATGATCCATAGGACTGGGCAACCAGGTATAGCTAAAGGCTGTGTCCAGATGTGTAGGGGCGTGCACCTGCAGTGGCATAAATAGTAATGGCACAAATTTATGCCCTTACTTTGTGCTGCAGTGCATGCCCTGCACATTCACTTTGTTGCGGGACACTGTATCCTGCTTTGGGCAAACTGCCCTTACCAAGCTCCAAAGGGGCACACTCCAATGCTCTGCTAGTGGAGGAGTAGAGACACTGTGGCCAGCAGCCAAAGCATCTCCCTGGAGGACCAAGCCTCCATTTCATAGATTTCATAGACATCAGGGCTGGAAGGGACCTCGGGAGATCATCGAGTCCAGCCCCCTGCCCAAAGGGCAGGAAGTCAGCTGGGGTCATAGGATCCCAGCAAGATAAGCATCCAATTTACTCTTGAAGGTGTTCAATGTAGGTGCTTAAACCACCTCCACTGGCAGACTGTTCCAGACCTTGGGGGCTCGGACAGTAAAGAAATTCTTCCTTATGTCCAGCCAGAGTAATGTCAGAGTAATTCATATCACCCATGACCACAACATCCTTTGTACGCACGGCCTCCCCCAGCTGCCTGGAGAATCCCAGATCCAGCTCTTCCTCCTGATGTGGTGGCCTGTAGTAAATCCCTACCACCAGATCCCTCTCCCCCCGCCCCCCTTGAAGTTTGACCCACAGGGTCTCAGTTAAGCCCTGGTGCATGCTATTGTGCCACATTTTTTCTTGGGATTTTTTTTGCAACACGGGGAATTTGTTAACATTCCACAGGTTTGTGGTGGTTTGTGGTGCCACAAATTGCACATGTCTGCATGTGTGGGGAGGGTGGGGGACACAGCCCTAATAATTATTTCTTTACGCTGAACATCCAACCAAAACACAAATGGAGCCCGAACCAAATAAAAGTTTTTCAGCTAACATTTTCCCCACTATGGTTTTGACCCAGAAATTACTGAAGTCAATAAGAGCTTATTTGCTTCAATAGCATTTGGATCAAGCAGCCTGTCTCTGCCTTTGAGTTCCAGCTGGAACCAGATATGAGCACAACAAAGTGCTATGTGAAAGGCTAGCTCCTGGGATAGTCAGCCGGACTAGAAGCAGAAAGTAACAGAAAGCTGGTTAAACAGTCTGCTCTTTTGATGTTTCCAGTTGACCTTTTGCAGGTATTAAATGCCTGGGTAGTCACAATCAAGTGCAGATGTGCCTCTGATCTGAACTTTGGTCGTTTATCCATACGTTATAGAATTTGGTGCCTTGACTACAAATGCAGACTGTAGAAAAGTTAAAAGTTATAAGGTCTAATGCACCCGATATGTCCTCCTGAGGTTGCTTTTGAAGGCACCAGAATCAAAGTGTCATCGTAATCTATAGGCCTTCTTGAGGAATATCTATAGGTGCAGGGCAAGTGCAGGAGGCATTCTGGGAAAGAAAGGAGATAGGAAGGATATGGCTGGGGTTGTGTTACCCAGAAACTGTTTGTAGGCTCCCAGGAACACCTCAGGGGGTGTTGAACAGCTAGGTACAATTTCTGGTAACCCTCAATCGCAGTAAAATCCACATCAAGCTCCACAACAGTGCCAGGACGAACGCCCTCCTTTGTTCCTATTATTCAGCTACTTTATAAAAAGTAGAACATATCCAATAATGGGATGTATTCTCATAAACAATTCTGGACACCCCCACTACAATAGTTTTCTTCCATGTTTTCCATGAAATTGCTTGCGTCTTTTCAATGAAAAGTCAGATTTCATTGGGAGGGAAGATGTCTTACTTTTAAAAATGTGTTTATTCCCCCCCTCCTCCCCTCCCATATTTTTAAGCAAGAGGAAGGTAAAAAAGTGTAAGTCTTTCCTCTCCCCCATCAGAAGTAACGTGTATTTTTCAGTTTATTGTTTAGATGAAAATAAAAGTTCATCCAGAAAAAAAATGTCACTTAGGTTGCAAAGGCATTCTCCATCAGAAAATGGAAGAGCTACTAATGCTTCAAGGAAGGTTATTGAGATTTAGATGTTTATGTAGTAGTGACTTGCTCTATGGGTCTTCTTAGGTTTTTATTGTTAAGGACATATATAGGAAAACAAAATCTTTCTCTTTTTGAGAGTGTATTAGCTTCTGCTTATTATAGCCTAGAAGTCATTATCCTTGGGTTGTAGCATTACAGTTTATTGCTGTGCAGATGAAGTACTGCAATGCCAAAGGAGATCATTATATCTACATTTGAAGTGATATATTTAGAAATCAGAGCCAGGTGGAATTAGGTGGTTTGGAGGGAGAATGGATGAAAACTTAATCCAGATTATGTCCATTTACTAATTAGACTTCCAGGGAGATCAGTGAAGGTTGGGAACAGAGGATTGATTTGTTTTTCAAGTAACTTGGGATTAATATTTATTATTTGTTGAAAACCAAAGTGCAAGAAGTGCTGCGCTGAATAAGAAGGCGATTACAGTCAAAATGAATGCATGAATTGGAACAAGAGTCTGCTGCTGGGCTGCATTTTGTGGAATTTCAAGAGCTAAAATCCTGGTCCCAGCTTTTTATTTCATTTTTTTCTACATCTCACTGAACAGTTTTTGCAAGAAAAAGCAAGGAGGAGAAAAGAGAGGCAGGCTGGATACTCGCTGAAAATGTAGGAATACAGAGAGCAAAAAGGCTAATTTAACAGCTAGCAACTCCTCAGTTGCACAGTCTGCCTCCATTTTGAGTGTGTGTGTGTGTGCGCGTGTCAAAAGCAAAGGGAGCTTGCAAGCTAACTGAATTTTAACAAGATTTTGCAGCTGTGTCCACAGATGTATAATTTCCAAAAGTCAGACTCCAAGCAAATTACAAGTTAAGTAGATCCTTGGCCTGAAGATCTCTTTTTCTCCCTCCCCGTCTCCCTGTTTGTACTTTCCAGCTAGGAATTGTAATAAAAGAGCTGGCCCCAATGGTTTTATTTTTGGTGCAGTTGCTTGACAAGCCAAAAGGGAATATTGATTTTCAAGCCTGAAACCCTTGTCCTTTTTCCCCCTGCTGTTGCTCTTTTTGCTCAGTTCCTACAGAATACCAGATGCCTCTATAACCAAATTTCCAACAAAATGGATGGATTTATTCAGAAAACTTCATGCAAGCAAAAAAATGGAAAAAGCAGTGGAATCTGGCTCTCATCTAACTTACTTCAAAGCGATCTGAAAAAGAGAAAGCTTTTGTTTTCCAGTCTGGCGAGCCTGTCTGTTCTGAATGTGCAGATTCAGAAGGGTGCAGGGAAATGGAGTACATTTGCTTGACAGCATGGGTAATCAGCACATAGCAACACCTTCCAAAAATTCACTGACGATCTCAGGCCCAACCCTGCTATATAAAATGAGACTGAGTAGCGGGTTCGTTTGAATGTTACCTACACAAATAAAGTTACCCAGGGCTGTAGTCTAATATAATGCAACCACAACTGTAGACAGCGACAGACTGTAGTCAGTGAATAGTCAGGACCTGTGATATAAAACTTCAAACACGACTCTCAGAAAGGGTACACCCATCTGCACGACTTGGAGATTCGATATCATCATGGAACAGAAGAACATTCTGTAAAATTTAATATGAGGCAAGTGGTGTCCATTTATAGAGTAAAATTTTGTTTTAATAGTACTAGTTTCATAGTTCATAGATTCACAGATGCAAGGGGCGGAAGGAACCTCAACAGATCATCGAGTCCGACCCCCTGCTTAGGCAGGAAACAGTGCTGGGGTCAGATGACAGCAGCCAGATGCCTATCCTGTATTAGCCAGGTACCTATCCAGTACTATCCAGATGCCTATGCAGTTAGCTATCACCGCTATCAAATTTACAGAATACAAGGAACCATGACTCCATCCTAGAGAACAGGCAATTTATTTTTAGCAGGCTGAGGTATTTCTTAGGAAGTACCACTGCCCCCCAGTCAAGGTTAGCTTTAAAAAACTGAATTGAGCCTGTAATTACATTGCTGTAGGGCTTGAAAAACTACACTTCAAGAGCATAATTGGGCCTTGAAGGAGTTTTGACCTTTCTGATTTAGGAAAAAATGTATTGGCCAACAAATGCGGCAGTGATGTTTAGGTGCTGATGAACAATGAAACGTAGCGTCATTTGTTGTTCTGAGATAACATTTTAATTGACTTTTAGCCCAACGGTATATAAGCTTGTTCACAAAGTTAATAGAAACAGCCATGAAACCTAAATAATTGATGTGCTAACAAAGCTCAATTAAAAACCTGATTTCTCTGGAGGAAAAAAGAAAATAAAGGAGCATTATACATCCTATCTGGAAGCAAACTGGCAAGTTTCCACCTTATTCCCAAAGAGAACACAGCATTTCCAACTTGCTACTTCATTTTCTAAAGTGACTGATTTTTTTTTAATTATTTTTTGCAGTACCCTGAACTGTGAAAGTTTGCCACTAGAGGTTTGTTTGCTCGTGTACATAATTTCATTAATTCATGAATAAAATACTAGAAGGGTCATATTTTACTTATGTCAAGCATATATGTTCATTATCACCAAACAGTTTATACAAAACACTAACATACTTAGGTCTCTAAGACTTTTTACTCTGAGATATGTGCTACAAAGTAGTTTGTAAACCATTTAGCATCGATCATTCAACTTTGCTCCCAGAATTTTTCAGGGAAAATTCTAACCATGTTAGCCACAAAAATAGCCTGAAACAAGGCAGTAATCTGAACACGTAATTAGACATCTTACTGGTCATGTCTACATGAGACACTTACTGTGCAGTAGCTCATTAGTTCTGTGCAGTAGCTTTGCGGGGCACTAACCGTGATGTGACTCTACTGCACAGTAGCAATGAACTACTGTGCAGTAGCAATGAATTACTGTGCAGTCAACATCACCCAGAAGCCACGCTTGGTTATGCAAGTACTAAATGACTGCACAGTAACAACTGCACAGTCAGCATCTCATGTAGACGCAGCCACTGACTATAATAGCCAAATGGCTACAGAAAGCTTGACATCAGTTGGAAACTACAGGAAGCTTGACATGATGTTGGATGCCCACAGTACCTTTAGCAACTAATGCACTGTTGTCCAAGCAGATATCGTATACAAGGACAAAGATGTTAAGATGCTGCTAATGCATCCGATACACTTACAGGAACATAATGATTAAATCCTGAGCCCAAAAAAATCCCAAATGAACAGGTCCTATGCTGAGGGAAACTCAAGCGTAGAGATACCCATCAAGGACCAGTGGTAGAATTAAATCACATGCCTTAACTAGGAGAACTGATAATACAATGACCTGTTCTGGCAGCGGCTTACTTTCTACACCTGCAAACTTCACCGCTTCTTTCCTCCATTTAAGCCAATGAAAGTAAATGTGCTTCACAGTGAGCTCAGCTACATTCTTCCATAGATGGATTCTCCTACAATATCAGACAGCTGTTGTCAGGGATAGGGGGACTAACTTAAAAGTGCAGGGCCTGTACCATCATGCAGCTTTGGATCACAGAAGAAAGCAAGAATGAAAACAACATTGCGGCATTTTGCACAAACTAGGTGAATACAGGAAGGGGGAGGAAAGGGTGCTGAGCACAGCTGGTGCTGAGCACAGCTGGGGCTGAGCCTTCAGCTCTTTCCAGCCATTTCCTCTGTGCTCAGTAGTAACCTCACCTTTCTTTTCTCTGTGCGGATGTACTTCAGCATAGTCAGAAGACAGCTTAACTGCATGTCTGCTTCGTTCTCTTTGTTGTTTCACATCAGTAGCATAGGTAGAAATAACATCTGCTCCTCATATCTCAGACTTGGCAACATCAAGGTATTGTGAAGAAGGAACAGGGGAATTACAGAAGAGAACTGGGGGAAAAAAGAACAGAAAAGCAAAGAGGAAAACACAATCAACTTCACATGTAGGGCTGACTATCTGATTTCTGCCAGGGAGGAGAAATATTGATTTTCTCCTTGTTAACTGAAATAATTTGAAAACATCGGTAGTGCAAGGTTTGGTCTTGGTGTAGTCGTTCTAAACCTAATTCTGCATAATATGCTTCTCAAATTGCTGAGCACCTAATACAGTGGCTCTGAGTGCTTAGGGGGTGCATCTGCATGCACATTAACACATTTTAGTTAATGCACATTGAATTTAGTACTTCTTATACATACTCCAGGGGTTCGCAGCACTTTAACTGGTGTGGCTCATGACGCAGGGTCTCACAACAATTGCTTGTCAAGGCAACACAGTGAGGATGAGGAAGAAATACCAATTTGGGCAGAGGGGAGTGGGGAAGAAAAGGGCCACGATTCTGTCCCCTGCCTTTTTTTTGTGCTTATTTCAATCTGCTCAAAAGGTAGCTGCAAGATAGGGTCTTAGTGTGTAAACAACTGTAGCAATTGCACAGACAGTCAAAAAGCCCAAATTGATCCAATCTGCCCGGGTTTCTCTAAGCTGTGTGGATTGGATGGGGAGTGAATGGAACTCACATATGCCCTTCCGTGCGAGATGCTCCTGCATGCCCCCAGCCTGCCAGATGTTGCCATAGGCAGCTGACTGCAGCTGGCTGGGGGCCATCTCTCATTGGGTGTCAGGCAGCTCTCGGCTACAGGCAGCCAGCAGAGGAATACATGCTCACCCCCACTTGGTTGCCTGGGGGGTCCTTGGGCTTTGTCTGGGGGGGATGCAGGGGTCTACCCCAGGCAGGAGGGGAGCAGGGCTTGTGAGTTGTTGGGGGGAGGCAGTGCGACCAGTGCATCCTGCTTTTCTGCCCAGTTCGGCTGGGTGCAGAGTATCCCTCCCCTGTACTGAGCTCCGGGACTGTGCACTGGAGTGGGAAGAGCTTAAGGACTTCACTCACCCTGAGCCTTTGGGGGCTGGGGGCGGCTCAGCTCAGGTGGGTCCATTTTTCATGAGCAGGGGAAGGGCAGCTGCCAGTTCAGCCTAGCAAAGGAGCTGCATCCCCCCCCACATAATTTCAGCACAGAACTGCCCCACACCAGGCGCTGCCAGGGCATGGCTGCCCTCTGCTCTCCATGGACCAGAGCTGCATGGGAGGAAGTGGCTTCAGCTGGGAACTCAGTGCTGGCTCAGTGCTGGGGCAGAGTTGGAAGCTCGACTGGAGTAGCCAAGCCATGGCTCCCTGTGGGAGGGAGCTTGAAGACCCTGCAAAGTCCCTTAGGATACCAGTGGACAGTGACCTACCTCGATTTGCAAGCAGATTGACATTCGATAGACCAGTGTAACCTAGATCAAGTAAGTCTGATACTATGTCTATCTTAGACTGGGATCTGTTATTTTTAAAGCAGTCTATGTGCCCCAGACTTCTGCTCTGTTATGGGTATAGACTGGTTTCCAACCACTGAAACCAAAAAAACTGTCATGTCTGTACCTGGCCATAAGGAAGGATCCCAACCTAAATAGATAGGATGCAACTGGTATATCTGATGGTTTTGCAGCCATGTTAAGTGTAACACAACGGCTCCAGCTTTAACTTTGCTTTATTCCAGGTAAAAATCACAGGCAATTTATGTAACTTGCATCATTGCAGGCTTATGCAACAGCCGCTGGGTGGTCCAGAGCATGGACACAATATTTCCCAGGTTTCTTCTCCAGGTGCTTTGCATGGGGGTCAGTAGCCATTTGAAATATACTCTGGCTCCCCATACTCTGAATGCAAGAATGCACGTAACCCAACAGATCAGTGATTAACATTTTTCAATTCCTCATCCAGAAGCAACCCAGAGGTCAAGGACTGATGAGCCGTGAATGTCTCCCAAGTAGACACACAGCCTTGACACCAACCAGGGACAACAGATTTAGTAAGCCCCGCAGCCTGGTAAGTCGAGACAATAAAGATCACTTTTCAAAAGTGACAATGTACAAAACTTAGGAATAATCACAAGATATAGATTCTGAAGTCCAAGAATGTGAAATTAAAATGCAATATATCTGTTCACAGTATATATATTTTTTATATATGAAAAGTTGTATTTTTAATAATTGTAGTTTCCCCTGGAAGAGCTCAGGATTCCTCTGTGATAAGCACAATACAAACGCAGAGTATAAAATCCTGGTTTTGTTCCAGTCACAGGGAGTTTTGCACTCACTTCTTTGGGGCCAAGATACCACCCACACTAAGTGATGGTCCTTGCCCCAAACCATCTGCAGGATACAGACTGTCAGGAAAAGAAACAAGCACGGAGATGAAGCAACTTGGACAGCAGGTCAACAGCACAACCAGGAATAGAGCCCGGGTCTCCTTATATAAGTTATTTACCAACTGCATGGAAGATTTTGGATTACTGTCTGCTCTGCAGGGGAGGCCTGATTGCTCACTCCAGCCTACAGTGCTGGTGAATTATGAAGCTGTCTGTATCTCATGAATATAAATTCTAGTCTCTCCAGTGTAGTTATATATAGTTATATCATTATGGGGATGGCATATTCCATATACAGGAGGGGAGAGAGACAGAGACATCCCTCTCTTTAAGAAACAGGAATGGTTTTCTGGCAACCCATAAATGATCATGTGTCCAGAAAGATAGATTATTTCATTTTACTCCTGCCGACATGCAATATGTCAATTAAAATATTAACATAATTTTTAATTCAGCAGATTGATTTTCACTTTGCCTTATTTTTAAGTAATTCATCTTTGTTTGCTGCCTGCACTAAACGTGATATGTTTATTCATATTCCAGTCCAAAATGGTGACTGCTGGATGAAGTCTCTTTACTACTAGTCTCCAACATTGCTGCCGGTGGCAGCCTGTTCTTGAGAGAGGCAGTGGAACAGAATAGGAGGTGGTGATCATCCTTTTCTAAGGTACATGGGCAGAACAGGATGTCTAAACAGCATATGAGCCTTGTAATGCTCTCACACGAACTTGACCCAGATCCCAAGGGACATTTAAGTATATCAGTCACTTAAATGGAGTTTCTGGTATTGTCGTGACCTGTGCTCAGAATCGGGCTTCATGTGTCTGCACTGGCCCTTGCTCTTTCATTAGATCCTACTGATTCATTAAATAACTAAGATGTCACTAGATCAAGTAACTTTGGGCTCCTACTTTTGAAAATACTGGCCTCAGAGGGCTTTTGTGAAAAGCATCATATGCTTCATAACGCCTCTGAAATAGTTGTATGGGAGGTTGCTCTTGCTCTTCGTTTACAACAACAATGACAACATAGTTTTGTGTGGCTAAAAATCATTCAAGAAAACAAGTGATACTACAAGCTACACAGCTTGCTAGGGCCATCTTTTTAGCCCAACCATAACTGAAATTCTGGTCAGGTGCACAGTAGTGGGAGAGCAAACAATTCAAGGTATAATTTTGCCCCCACAGTTATTTTCACGTGCAGTTTATAAAAGTTTTCATCTCAAAGTGCTTCATAAGCCCATCAGCCTGACTTCTATCCCAGGGAAGACCTTAGAAAAGTTTATTAAAGAGGCCATCCTTAATGGACTGGCCGATGCCAACTTCCTAAGGGATAGCTAGCACGGGTTTGTTGTGAACGATTGCTTGACCATTCTCATTTCCTTCTACGAACAGGTGAGCTATCACCTGGACAAGGGAGAAGAGACTGATGTAATATATCTTGACTTCAAAAAAGCCTTTGATCTGGTATCCTGTGATCACCTCTTGACAAAACTGGCCAATTGTGGCTTTGGGTCCACCACAATCCGCTGGCTGGGGAATTGGCTCTGTGGTCAGACCCAGAGGGTAGTAATAGATTAAAGTCAATTGTCATGGCACCCTGTGACCAGTGGGGTCCCCCAAGGCTCTGTCCTTGAACCCATATCGTTCAACATCTTCATTAACGATGTGGACATTGGAGTCAGAAGCGAACTGGCCAAGTTTGCCGATGACACCAAACTCTGGGGTAAAGCATCCACGCCAGAAGACAGGCGGGTGATCCAGGCTGATCTGGACAGGCTCAGCAGATGGGTGGACGAGAACCTGACAGTGTTTAACACTGAAAAATGCAAGGTTCTCCACCTTGGGAAGAAAAACCTGCAGCACCCTTATAGGCTTGGCAGTGCTACGCTGGCTAGCGTCACAGAAGAAAGAGACTTGAGGGTCATCATTGACCACAAGATGAACATGAACCTGCAATGTGATGCTGCAGCTAGTAAAGCAACCAAAACACTGGCTTGCATCCATAGATACTTCTCAAGCAAATCCCAGAACTTCATTCTCCCCTTGTACTCGGCCTTGGTGAGGCCGCAGCTGGAGTACTGCGTCCAGTTTTGGGCTCCACAATTCAAAAAGGGTGTGGAGAAGCTTGAGAGAGTGCAGAGAAGAGCCACATACATGATCAGAGGTCAGGAAAGCAGACCGTATGACGACAGGCTGAGAGCCATGGGGCTCTTTGGCCTGGAAAAGCGCAGGCTCCAGGGTGATCTGGTGGCCACCTACAAGTTTATCAGGGGTGACCACCAGTATCTGGGGGAACGTTTTTTCACCAGAGCGCCCCAAGGACTGATGAGGTCGAACGGTCATAAACTCCTGCAAGACCATTTCAGGCTGGACATAAGGAAGAATTTCTACTGTCCAAGCCCCCAAGGTCTGGAACAGTCTGCCATCGAAGGTGGTTCAAGCACCTACACTGAACACCTTCAAGAGTAAATTGGATGCTTATCTTGCTGGGATCCTGTGACCCCAGCTGACTTCCTGCCCCTTGGGCGGGGGGCTGGACTCGATGATCTTCTGAGGTCTCTTCCAGCCCTAATGTCTATGAAACCTATAAAATAAAAGACATCCTGGTAATTGTACCAGTTTTTGAGAACTAGTGGCTAATGAGAAGTGATGTGACTACTTCAGATTACTTGGTGACTCAAGAAAGAGGATGTGTTTCCTCCAACTCCCAGGGAAGGGCTCACCCCACTGAACAACACTGCCCTTGTATTTAATTTTCACAGGCACGTCTTCAGTGAAAAGATCTGGAAAACCGCAGGCCGGCACTGGTCAAACAATAACTAAACAAATGAACGGGCTGTGCATAGGTGCACTTCACTCACGCAGTTTGCATCGGAATTAGGTTTTCCTTTTAGAATTTGAAAATTTGAGCACAGAAATTGCTCAACAACTGGATAACCATTTTGATCTGAACCATACTTCACTTTTAAAAGCAATTATTATGCTTCTTGACAGATGTAATATTCTTGCTGTAATCTTATTAGTAGTAGCAGCAATAGCAAGACAAGTTGCAGTCAGGATGAATTTACTGCCACAGCTAAACTGTTTATTTTCAGCGATACCCATTTTTCAAAGAGCAGATGGTTTAATTCTCTGAACCAGCTGCTAATAAATAGCATTTGGAAAAAATCAGAAGTTGGGAATTAAATAACAATATTATCCACCCTTGCAGAACTCAAAAATGTTGTCAGGTATGCATGTGCTGCTCTTCACTGGATTTTTGTCTTTTGATTATGGTAAGCAGACTTGGAGATAGGTATGGGCTCAGGTTCAGAGTCCGTCTGAGCTTGGCAGTCCATTGCTAGACTCTGTCACACCTGTATCTTTAGCCAGGCACTCACGAGGAATCATGTGGCTAGTATCCCCTCAGTCTGCTTTTATCTCCACAGCCCCATTTACACTAGGTTGACTTCCAGAACAAGACTTGCCCTTCTTCTTCTGACGTCAACTCGGTATGCCATTACGCTCAGCTTATGGCCCATGGGTACCTATTTCACTTGTAGAGGCAAGGCCATTTATTTGCTTGTAATCATGGAAGTTTGATACTCCATCTTTTCCATGTTCTGCTGGATTTTGCTCTTGTTGTTGCTGGTGCAGTAATAGTTCCTTCCTTTTACTTTATTGCGCTGTCAGGGAATGCTGAGATGGGAGGTATTTCAAGGACGAGATCTTGCCAGGCCCCTTTGTAGGCCCAGCCAGTTTGCCCATAATTCCTATGGCTCCTCATGTGGTTGCCTCAAAAATACTCGGGGCAGGTAGGGCGAGACGGGGTGGAAATCAGTGGCTTGCACTCTGTGCCGCATCACTAATAGCTTTTGTCACGTTTTAGTTTTCATCTTTCAGGAGCCTGGGAGATGATGGGGAATGGGTTGTCCCATTGTAGTGACAATACCACTCAGTTAAGAGCAGATGACACCTGATCTAAAAAAGCTGTCATTGGAGAGGCAAACATTCAGGTGAGACCTGATCTAAGACAGACATTTAAATACTGGTTTGGTAAAAGTATTGAAAAAGATTCCTTCAGGATGGACCCATGGAATAGCTGTCCTGCCTCTCAGGGTGAGATTATTTGAAGCATTTAGCTCTTTCCATATTTTGGATGTGCTGAATACTTAACTCAAAGTTGTAGATCAAGCTCTAGCACCCACATGCCTTAACGTTAAGTGCTGCGCCATGCAGTATTTCAATGCCCTGAGTCATGTTATGGACCTAGCCCAATTGTTTGCATCTTTCTAGACTCAGGACACCTCTTAATAGAATTGAGGTACCTCTCAGTAGACTGGAGGCTTCCTTTGGAAAATGCCAGCTCTTATTTTTTACTTATTGACTATAGAAAAAATAATAGAACAATTCTTCTGTTGCAAAGAACTGAGAAAGACCACAACAGGTCAGCAAGTTTTTCACACTACTTGAAAACTCTGGGTTTATCTTGTGAATCCTGTTCATCCATCTAACAGCACTAATATTGTGTGACACCCTTGAAAGGTCCTCAGGGAACCGCTCTTGAGAATCACTGATCTATCCCTTTCCTGTGCCTCAATCCTCCTTATCTATAAAACAGGTTTCCTACTTCATGCTCAGTAGAAGAAAGCAACCCTTTCTGATGTGTGGAGTCCCAAATCCAAATAGAAGTACGGCCAGCAGTACAGTTGCAGTTAAGTAGGGACATTAGCTGGAGCAGTATTTACCATAATTCACCAGTCAAAAGCAGCCGACAAAGCAGGCAATTCAGTCCTACAGTGCAGCCAAGGAAACAGCTGATACGGTGAGGGTAGAGGTAAGTTAGAGCAAGGTCAGTAAAAACAGATGTGCACATAAATTGAGTGTTTAACAAACTACCTACTCACATTAAAAAGCAAACCCCTCTCAAGGTAAATCCAAAATAATTGTACTAACAATTGATAGTAGTGTTTGAGTCAAGCTGTAGCTATGATGGTCCAGGAAAAATGTGAGCGGCAGAGATTTACTTGATTTCTGAAAGCTCCCATATATCTATATGCTATATACCCAGCTAGATAGTTAGTCCAGTAAAAGATATCACCCACAAAAAGTGCTTTCCACTAATAATGGATATAATTTAAAAGCATCTAGTATAGTCACCCTGGGGAAAAATATCAGCTGTAAAACGACACAGGTGTCCCTCATGTGTCTGCTTTCTCCCTGGGGTAGCTGTTTGCTTACAGAGATTTTGAAACATGCTCTTTGGTCTCTTGTTCCTGATTCACTGTACAGCAAAAGAAGAGTGCTGTGGTTGGGTATGTCGGAGCAATCCTTCCACTTTCAAGTATCAGTGTGACTGAGTCATTTTTGGCTCTTTATGCTTCCAGCTAGCTGGTTCTGACAGTGATAGGCTCATTCTTTATGTCTGGTAGGGAGAGGAACAAAAACACTGCACAACTGGATGTCAGCAAGGGTCAGGATATAGTTGCAAAAGATAATTCTTAGCACCTAAAAGAATAAACCTTAAACTTCAGCCTGCTTTTCTGAGCACTAATGACATTTTAATAGAGCTATCTATTTAGGAAAGTGAAGCAGACTAGGGCTGTACTAGTTATATTAGAGAAGAAATGGCAGGCACCCCATAAAGCGCCTTGGAAGTCTACACCATGTATGACATTCTTTTGTTTCCAGTTCTACAGCCAAAGTTCTTTACCAATAAAAAAGAGACCTGATCCTTTTTATCCCATTATTAATCAAATAATGAACTGGAAAGGAAAAAAAAAAAAGGCCTCTATTAAATATCTTGGCTTGCACTGAAGTGATTATTTTTTCTGCATCAACTATAAAGTAGGGAGATAAGGGAATTATGGATGCTGTGGAGGTGATAGGAAACCCCCAGCAGAGCAGTGACTAGTACCTGGGACTTTGATGCTCCATCAGAGAGCCTGTCCAGGTTTCTTGGATGCTGGAACAGAAACAGCTTAAAGAACATATCATACACTGGCATAATTCAGCTCACAAGTTGATTATAAGACATAAAGAAATATGACTGTTGTACTATACCAGAACATTCAGGGAAAGACTCTTCAGTATTTCCATGTCTCTTAAATATTTTTTATAAATAAGACACAAAAATAATGCCTGATAGTAGAGGTAGCCATCGTGCACCTTCAGACTCTTATCAAAGTACCAATCGGTCTTCTTCATACTTACTCACATCTTTATTCTGGCTCAGATGCTAGTGCCCTCCTGAAGCAAAAATGGAGCAAAATAAATTAATGTTAACCAGGTACAGAAACATGTAGGAAACAAGACAAGAGGCAAAAGTAGTGAAAGCACTTTCATGAGACCCTGATTTAGGAAAGTAGTCAAATTTGTACTCCTTAAACTTCAGGGGGACTTAGGTATCTGCTTAGCCACATTCCTGAATCAAAGTCTAAATATTTACTATTCAAGCACTAAAAGACGTTGGGAAACATAATTTAAATTTTTTGCATAACTACTCCTTAAAAAGAGTAGAATTCTGAACTTGGGCAATCCTGAATTAATGGATAGAGATCTCTCTCAAGATATATAGAGTTTTCTGTAATTACTTTGATACTATGGTGGTCTTTGGCCCAAATTCAATCTGAATCCAGTAAACAGGTTTTTGATAGCTAGAGCATCAACAGGGTCAGACTCTTTGGAGCAGAGCCAAAGTCAGTGTCAGCGCCAAATTTCAGTTCCCTCTCAGTGAGGAGGGAGATCACGCAACCTTCACTAGAGCCGGCACCAAAGAACCGAGCACATTTGCTGCTCTCTTTTTGCCAACCAACTGAACTGGGAATTGAGTTACGGTCATATCTGGACCTTACACGCGTATCTGCACATTGGAAAAAACCCAAAGCAAAACAGCAGTGTTACTGATCTCATCAACCATTGCTATTCCTTCTACAATAAAGAAGGGCCCAACGTTATTAAAGATGGTTTAATCTCCTGTCATGATTCCTTCTTTTGACCCTCACAACATTTAACTAGGAAAGGTACTTCAATGAAATCTAAATAAGATTTTCCCCTCTAGAACGTGTCAATAACTATGTCCCTGGATGATAAGCAATCCCAGTAAAATTGAAGCTCGTCAATCAATTTCAGAGTAAGACACAAATACTGACCTAAGTTGTAATTACACTCTGGCATTTAATCAAGTGACAAGTTTACACTGCCCCCTGGGGTTCCTTGTTTTATGACTTAGCTGAATAGCTTAGGGATGTTTAAGGAGCTCATAAAACTTAGATTATTTCGTTGTCAAACAGATCTATTATCAGAGCCAAATTCATTATAAGCAGAGATCAATAATGCCGTGGCTTCTACAATGTTTATTTATTGCATCTCTCTGGGTTTTGAACACTTAAAATGACAAGCCTCATGATTTGTGGAGATATGGTATTGACACTAGCAGTCTTTGAATGATAATCATAAGGAGAGGAGAAAAGGGAGGATTTTAGCTGAATTACATAGTAAAAGGTCATTTGATTCATTATTCTCAGTTTACTTTTTTCATAAACTGTGTACCTGTTACAAAGAGAGAAGGCCGGATCGGAGGGGGAAGTTTGGGTCAAAATGAATAGCCTAGTGAATCCAATTAGAGCTTCTACTTGTATTAATTTAATCTCAGGCTGTCACATTTCAATATTTTTGGCTGTGGCATTCTCTTTAGGCTGAAAACCTTCTCCTTGATAGATATCTGTACACACTCATTCTCTGACTTGTGCTTTCTCTTATTAATATAGGCACATTTTGATTTTTCTTTTGTTTGTGGGGTGCGGGGCACACAAACTGCGTACTGTAAAAAAGTCTCTGTGTATTTTACAGTATTAATCTGACAAAGGCTTGAGTATCCATTCTCAGTTATTTGTCCCTGTGCAAACAAGGGGCAAAACAGACTTTATACTCAATGTGCATAAAAGACTAGTTTTGCTGATATAGAGTGCTTCACTGAAACATAGTAGTTTAGTTAAAATTACCAAATGGAAAGCAGCAAAATGAATCACTTATGACTTCTAAATTGTTTTTATAATGTTCATTTTAATGAAATATCATTTAATCTTTCTCAGTTTTTCATTTAGTTTCTATTTTATATTCTAAGCCTATCTCCTCAATATTCCTTGTATTAAATTAAATTCTGGATTTTGATGTTTCAGTGTTATATATATATAAAAAAAGTTATATACTTTCATTCCATGGATGATTTCAAATTTTGACTTCTTGTCCTGATTTTGAATGGAAATTGGTTTCTGACTACCTTTAAGCAATGGACAATATTCTGTTAGCATCCTATATAGACATAGACAAAATACCATTAAAAGAAAAATCCACAAGACAGATCCTTAAGTCATCTTTGAAAATTATGCACATATTCAGATAGGCCATTCCCAGCATTTTCAGTGGATGTGACTACATGTGAAATTAATGCAATGGAATAAACACCAGCATTGTGCCAGAGTTTATTGTTTCTGGGTACCACATTTTCATTCTCTACCCCAGGACAACAACATGATGAGCTGGGTCAGAGCAGCCCTGGCTAGCAGAAGACGCTGTGGGGTTAGGCTGCCAGCCTGGGGCTGCTCCAACCTGGCTCAACATGCTGCAGGAGGGGATGGCTGGTGCATGATGGTGCTCCAGTGGAGGGCTAGCCAGCCAGCAGCCCCTGCACTGAAGCACCCTCATACCCAACCAGCCCCTTCAGCATCTACATGTGTGTTTCTGTGCACTAAAGAATGCCACTTGTGTTCACAAGTGCGTGCATTTACAAGTGTTTACAAGTGCAAACCTATGGTGGAGTTAATTAGTTTCTTGTGGCTGAAGAGGGCCACACATGTAGACACCAAGACTTTAGCTTGGGGCTAGTTAGGGAGCTCCTGAGTAAATGTTTCATGTAGATGTGCCCAGTAACACCTATGTCAGGGCCTAAATCCTATTGATTTTAAAGAGGGTTAGGTGCCTAATTCACCTTGGTGCTCTTCTAAACCTGACTGGGTACCTTTCTGTACTTTTGGTCATCAGTGGCTTTAAAAACAAAATTTTACCCAATCCTTCCTTTTAATTGCAAACATTCAAGAAAGGACATGGCATAAAAATATGTTCTGCATTTTTTCAGAAAATGTAGAGTTTAACTTGAAAAAGAAGCCCATATTTTAATTCATAGTGTATATCTTTACACATTCTTATTCACCATTCCTTTGTCTTCCATCTAAATAAATTTTCAACTCTGGACAAATACTATATATTTTTCTTTATTTTAAAAGCACGCAATATGGCTTAAGCTACCACTGCGCTAAAAACATAATGACAACGAGATTATTAAATATAATTGCAAGATCCTGGAAGGAGGGTTGGATCTGGTTCAGTAATTAATTACCCTGATTAAAGCTTTTTGAGAATATTTGCAAAGCAAATTTAACTTTGCATGATAAGCATATTTTCTGCTCCAAGAAATCAGTCAAATGTAAACAAGATGCAAGTACAGCAAAAACTAAAGCAAGCAATGAGTAGTAATTCTAATTTATATTAGAATTAGTTGGATTTCCCCCATAGAAACAATACTTCAACAAAAATTAAAAACAATATTTTTGTTGAATTTGTCTATGGAAGAAAAAATGGTGTGTGTGTGGGTTAGAGTTTCTGGCTAAAAACTTTTTGGATTTTAGTTTCTCAGCTTTTAATGAAAAAGAAAATCTAAGCAGTCATTTCCAGCAAAAATCTTTCCTGTAAAACCCCAGATTTCCAGTGAATAAACAGCAACAACAAAAAGAAAAACAAAACAAACCCTTTGGGCTGAAAATTTTGTCCAGAAAAGTTTATATTTTATGTCTTGGAAAAATAATTACTCTAGGTTCTAGATTTCCTCACATTATTATTCATAACACTTTCCACTTATATTTTAGTATTTTTTATACAGATTTTAATTTGAATACAGAGCTAACCAAAAATTACATAGTAAAATGATCTAAGAAAAAAATTAAATAAAGTATACATGCGGAGAAAAAAATACCATATTTTGGAATAATGAATATCATTTCACACTTAAAAATTATAGTAGTAGCTATGATTATAGGAATTAAACAACAATAACATAACTACACGGTGGCAGAAAGTTAGATGTTTGTTTAGCCAAATAGGATTTACAAATGCCAACTGGCACAGGCATCTTCTGGCTTCAGCGACTACAATTTTTTTTTTTTAATTGCACTCGTGGAAATGTATTGTGTGAGCACCGCTTATAATGTATTGTGTGAGCTCCACTCTGTGTTGTGAATTCTTCTTCTCATGCCTGAGGAAAAACCTCACTGAAAATGCCTTTGAAATGTACAGATATTGGGCCTATATCTCTGAATAGTTAAAAAATAATTTAATTTTTGCAAGGAAAAGAAACGACTACTTTTCCAGGGTATATCAGAATTGAGATGGAGAAGCTAATTGGAAGGAGGAGGCAGATGGATTGACAGAAGGACTAATGTAGTAAAGTTTATTTGCTGTTGGCCCTGGATTTTTGCTTGGCATCCAATGGAGCACTTGATTTTTATTTCAATGAAACACAGGCTTTTTCGTCTTGAATGTCACTGCTGAATATCTTGGCCTATTTTAGCAGCTCTTCTCCTCTGGCTTTGCTTAGCAGCTTCCAATACAATTTCTGGGCATGTTAATGGTTCTTGTAAATCTCTGAATACACCCATGTTTGATGCCACGATGAGTAACATAGCAGTAAATATGAAAGAGAAGAAAATGTGACTCTGAAAGGAAAATGCCCCAGTCCTGTTTGCAAATACCAACTAATAGCTCAGCAGCCATGGGCTGCTTCCTGCCAGATTCTTACGTGAATAGACAGGGGGAGGATGTAGGGAGTCTCCCCACTCCCATCGCTAAGTAACTGTTGAGCAAAACTGCTGCCCAGCATTCAAGTACTGAGCCTTAACTCATTCCCACACGGTGCTCCAAGAAGACAGTCAGAGAGGATTCAGGTCCCTGACACTCTCCCAGCTAAACACCACTGTCCACAAAGAATGAAGTATGCTGTGCTAAGGCTGTGTAGAAACTGGAGCACGCCACTCTCTTGTGAAAATCCCACGAGGCAAAATGATCCCAGGATATCCTCCTGGGCCTGCCCCTACCTCAATACACAGCTAACTGGCAAAACCTAGGCCCTGAGATGGTGGTTGAGACTGATACTACCTAAAGGCAGTCCAGGGCGTTACTATGAAAAGATCTAACATGCTGACCAGTGGGGTAGCTTTTGTTTGGCTGATGCTTTCACAAGTTCAAAATTACTTTTTATTTTAAAAATAATGACTTGGATCTCTGCGTGGCTCCATGCTCCCAGGGCCTGGGGCACATCAGGATGTGCGGGGCCTGTGCGGGGCGGTAAGGTAGGGGGTGGCGAGTGGCCAGAATGTGGAGCGGGGTAAGCGGGGTGGCGAACAGCTGGAGGGGATGGTGGTGAGTGGCCAGAGCATGGAGTAGCTCTGCAGTCATGTCCACACCACCGGGGAAAGAAAAAAAAAAGAGAAAAGGATTATTTTTAATAGATAAAAAGCAAAGTTGTGCCATTTTCCTCAGGTTTGAAAAAAATAGATGCAAGCGGCCGGACTGCAGAGCCAGAGGTGCTCAGTGGCTGGTGGGGCCTGTATGGCACTGTCCGCAGGATCCCTACAAAGCACAGCACATAGGGTGGTCACCCTAATTCACCCCCGCCAAGGGACAGCTCTGCTTCCAGCTATTACAAAACTAGGCAGCTAAATACTGCAACTCTGATTAAAGGGCGGGGACTAACAGAAGTGCCATTCACCAGCTTAACACTTATCCATAGATTAATGGCCAAGATGGAAGAATATTTGGGAGAATGAAGAAAGGGCAAATGTTTTGGAGCTGTGAATGTTGAACTAAGTATGAACATTGACTGGGAGATGGTGTTCTGAACAACGTTAACATAAACTGGGAAAAGTCTTAAACCTGGGAAATAAACTAGGAAAAGTCTTAAAAAAAATAGGAAACATGTCCGCTCCAAGTGTTCATGACGGTAAGTTTCTGTTTCTCACTTTTTCCAAAAGATCTTTAGCCAAGATTTTCAAACCAGAGTGCTTCTAACCTCAAATGAAGCTAACCCCATAACTGGACATTTAGATAAACAACCTGGTTTTCAAACATCCTGAGACATTTGGTAACTCCTGTACGTATGAGCTACTGGATGTTCAGTAATTTTGAAAATCCTGTCACTTATCTTAGCTCCCAAATAACTTCATTCGACCATTTGTGAAATTCTGGACCTTTGAGGCAACTGCACTTTCGGACTTCTTGAACTAGCTATGGAGCTCTATTTTGAGAATAAGAAAAAAATGGGCAAATTTTTCTTGAGTTTCTTTTGCTATAGAGATGTCCATGAAGCACGGAAAGAAAGACAGTTCTGAATGGAGATGTAGAAATGTTGTTAAATTCTGATGTAGTGGTGTATCGAGCCAACACATCAATAGCATTAATCTAGTTTTAGCTCCAAGTACATGAAAGCTGTATTTATCTTATTATTCTGTTCCAGCCTCTCCCGCTTTCTCATGCTACATTTTAAGCTGTTTATAAAGTATGGTTTTTGTTAGAAAAAAGACTGTATAAATAGAGCCCCACGTTTATTCCCTTTCAATAATGTCTAGGTCAAATCTGATGAGTTTATAAGTCAAAGGATGTTTTCTTTCCCACTGCTAGAGCTGTAAACTCAGCTAAGATCCAAAAAATAATAATAATAATAATACAGCTGTGAAGAGTAAGCTCTCTTCACTTCTCTTCTCTTCTCTTCTCCTCTCTATGCAGCTACATTGTCAGCAAAACTCTGTTTGCAGAAAATTTCTTATACCTGGTGATGATACCAGAAACAGAAAGATGACATCTTAATTTTGAGATCTCAGGTCTCAAAAAACCACGCAGCTTCTCTTATGGATGAAACCATTCTCCAGAAATCATAGCTCGTCAGATAATTTTCTTTTGCTTCCCATAGTGTTTATTCAGTCAGGTCAGCGTACATGTATCAAAGATAAGCAGGAAACAGAATGTGGAGAAAAGTGCCATTTTTGTGATAGCTCCTTTTCTGACATTTTTCTGTCGTGTTCGCAATATTTGCTTGACATAACAATCTGTCTTATAAAACCAGCAGAGGGTTGGTCATTTATCTTCAGTTTATCAAATCTCTTCTTCCCCTCCCAACTCCTTCTTGGATTGGAGGATGAGAAAGGAAGTCACAGCTTCTGTCATACAAAGCTGACACAGAGCTAAGGATATAAGTTAAGTACAGACAGTCAAAAAGCCTGAGGCTGAATCAATTCAATCTAGGCAGCTTCCTCTAAGATGCACAGGTTGAACCAATAACCAACTGAACTGATATTCAGTTTCCAATTGGGAAAGGCAGGGGGAGGCCTGCACTGACCCAGGTGAGTAGGCAGGGAGCTTTAGAGCACGTCTCCCACCCTGCTGGCTATTGCCAGCCCATCTAAGTGTCCCCAAATCCCTGGTGTCTGCTCCCAGGGGGTTAAGAAATGCCCTATCCAGGTGCTGACCCACCTTGGGAGAGCCTCCCCCTCAGGAGGTTTCCCCCAGCCGGGGCTCCTCAGCCTAGGCAACCCTGGGAAGCTGAGGGGAATTGCCCTCTCTCCCCTTCCCAGTTGCTGATTGCTTCAGTGGCTGCCACAGGAGGGAGGGAAAAGCAGTCCTCCGGCCTGGGTGCTTGCCCATCCATTGCAGCATGGGGGCACTGGGGAGCCCCTACCTTGGTAGGGCTTTCCCCCACTCTAGCCCAGGGTTCCCCAGCCCTGGGCAGCCCCAGGGATCTTCCCCAACACACACATATCATTTTTTCTTCCATAGACAAACTCAATAAAAATATAGTTTTTCATTTTTGTTAAATTAACCCCAACCCCTTGCCTTAGCTGCTGTGAGTCTCAGGGATAGCCCAGGGAATGGAAGGAAATTACTCTGCTCCCCTGCATTAGTTTTGCCTCTGACTCACGGCAGCTAAGGCAAAACTGGCTGTGGAGGAGCAGAATTTCTCTCTGCTCCCTGAAGTTGCCTGAGACTCACAGAGCGAGCAGCTCTGGGAGTCTGGGAGGGGTAGATATCCCCTCAGATGCCTTGGGCTGCTCCAGGCTGGGAGACCCTGGGCTGGGGGGAAGCCCCCCAAGGTGGGGCCTCCCCGGTACCCCCATGCTGGGCTGCATGGGCAGGCACCCACCCCGAAGGACTTCTCCCTCCCTCCTGTGGCAGCCGATGAAATAAGCAGCAACTGGGAAAGGGGAGGAGGGAAGGGAGAGTGTTGTCAGGGTCTGTAAATCTCCTACCACAGAGGCTTTTCTTCCCACCATGTGCTGTGTAGACCCTGGCGGGGGGATCAGGAGTGTGTTCCTCTGCCTACATCCTCGTCCTTATGGGGTGACGGACACAGGCAGGAAGCAGGCTAAGGAGCAGAGGTAAGAGGCAGTCCCTGCTCCACTGAAGCAGGCAGCATGGCCCAGGACTGCAAAGCATCTTGGGATGTTGGGGGACTGTGACTTAACTTGAACCAGGAAGAGATCTGGGACAGAAGTTCCATAAACAAGTTTGACTTAAATCAGTTAAGTCTGATAATATATCCAGCCAGGTTTATCTTAAACTGGTTTTGGTCACAGTTTATGTGCACTGAACTTCTGTTCTGTTACAGGTTTAACCCAATTTCTGGTGACTTAAAGTGGTTTACATGTAATGTCTGTCCCTAGCCATAGAGTGGCACTATCCTTAACATAGTATTGTTGTTGTGAGTACACTTTATAAACTGAACTGTAATAGGTTTAAACTAATAATCAACCTCTTCTAGGGATGAAATTTTCCCCTGTGCAAGGCCCTTTATGTACGTTGAATATAATTAATCAATTAAAATAGCAGTAATCACAAACAGAAAGAAACAAGATGGTAAACAGAAATAAGCAAAGGGAAAAGCACATAAATATGAATAGCGTCTCTGAAAGCTGGTAAGATCCTCTAAGTCCCTCTTCAGTCTGGCAAGCTCAGTTTTTATTCCCTGAAGAATACCTACCTCTCAAAAAAAAGTAGTTTCAGAGCTGCTTGTACTTTATTAAAGAGGGAATAGTAACAAAATACTTGATGCCAAGATGATATGCATTTTTCAAAAGGCGTCCTCTGCCAGCCATTTGTACCTAGCCATAGCCTAGACTGTTTGCTTCCGAAATGAGCATTTGACCATTTTTCATTAAAATTTCTTAAAATAACCCTCCCTTTATCCAGTTTCCCCTTTATAATTGTCTTCTTATCTTTCATATGTATATACATAAATAAGCCAGATGTTGAGTGAAACAGATGTAGACTGGAACGAGTGGATCAGTAATGGTTTATTTGCTCTCTCATTGCTATTAGTATTATTCAGTGATGAAATTCCCAAACTCTGAATGCTACATTCTAATAAGCCTAAACAAATCTAAGAATGAATTTCTGGCCCCGCTGAAGTCAATGGCACATCTCCCATTGTATTTTACAGTGCCAGGATTCACTCTGGATGAGTAACAGAACCATCCCTATCACATGAATATCCATGAGAAGGATACTCGGAGGAAAAAGCCTTATGACATGTTTGGCTTTGTTCCTCCTCTTCTCTAAGCAGAACCAAATAGCCCAATTCAGAGTGCACTGAATGAAATGTGCAATTTAAAACTAGAAGGATAGTTTAAATTGAAATAAAATCTGAACAATGTTAGCTGAACTGGTTCGCCCAAGACTGTCCATTGTGACCATCTTTGACATAGTTTGTGTAAAGCAGAATGTTAGGGCCAACCTTTTTAGCAGGCAGGCCATAAATAGACCCCACACTGGCTCAGAGTGCCACTTCAGCCCCCTTTCCTTACCTGATCTGCTGCTCTGCTTTCTGCACCCTGTCCCCATCTGCTGCTATACTAACTGTCGCCTCCCTCACCTGCTGAGTGCCACACACAGAGGCTGGCTATGCCCTTAGTGGCACACATACCACAGGTTGGCCACCCCCCCGGTGCACAGTAACTGGAATTAATTCTTAAGTTTGAAAACGGTTGCTGTTCTAACCCACTCTTTGCTTCCATAACCTATAGGAAAGCAAGGGTAGTGGATTCTAACCAAACCCTATCCTTACCACTGGGAGATGCATAGCACTGGGGATACTCTCTGAGCTATTTCTGCCCCCTGTCAGCCTTGATATAGCACCGAATAACACAGACAAAAAGGGAGAAGCAATATGTTGAACTGCAGTTAAATCAAAGAAAGGAAAAGCAATGTCAATGCATATAAAGTAAGCAACTTTGCAGAGCTCTTAGTACATAAGGAAATGCTGCTAATGCATCAGTAGGATCTGAGATCTACCTGCCCCCCACCATTTAAAAAAAATGAGTAATCCACTTAGAAATTTGGTAATTTGATTCAACTTGACATCACCACAGGCAGCAAGCCAACCTGGAATGGAGCACCCACAAAATAACTGCTTCTGCATTTTTTCCTATTACATTTCTGGCAGGATGGCTACGTCAGTCAAATTAAAGCACATTAAACCCTGTGGCCAGCAACAACCAAAGTGCATCTCAATTATATTCCATTTTGTAAGATTGCTATAAATACACTAGATATATATTTATTTACAAGAAAAAGAAAGAAGAGCAGTATGAAAGCTCTCAAAGCTTTCAACCAAAGAATCAGTGCAGACTCTCTACAGAACACTACATTTTCATGATCTCTCAGTGTAAAATAATATATCCCTTTAAAAAGCAGGCCTTCTTCAAAGTAAAAATTGGAAGTGAGCTGAATTCCTATTTTTCACACTTACATTCAGTCAGTGAATGGCAGGAAGTTTGACCTCTGGCATTTGCTTGACTCCATAACTCCATGAGCAACCAACCATGTAGGGTTTCCCAATAGTACAGTGTAGACCTATGTACCATATCACCTATTTCTCTGGTAATGTTCAAGAAAAAGCTACATGAGCCACTTTCCTCTATGTAAAATCCCAGCACAGATTCTACACATCACCAGAGAACCTGTGCCCACTTCCCTTTTCAGTGCCTTGCGCATCAATGACTGGTGCCTCCTGAGACGGGGGGGGCACCATGGTGGTGAGTGGCAAGTGGGAACTGCCCATACACACGGGAAGTGCTGTCGGCAATGGGGGAAGGAGGGGGGAAGGTGGTGGTGAGAAGCAGCAGCCCATCTCAGGGGGGCACATGCCCCCCCCGCCCCCTCTACCTGCTCCACCTGTGCATTGCCTATGGCCTCATGCCACCATCTGGTTATGCTGTTTTTCACTGTAGACATTTAGTCATCTTAGAAATAAGTGGCAATATCTCAATACTATATAATACAGCCCACATTTGTGCTGGATGATAAATTAGCCCTGAATGCAGCCACGTCAAACAATGCCAAATACAACCTCTCTAAAGCCATTATATGCACAACGTTATACATATAATTTGCTTTCATTATATTTTAAATAAACTTGCTTCTCACTGTCAGTGTCCTCTCCAATCAAGGTTGAGACACACTGCGGGAGAGGTCAAACCAGAAGTACTGTTATTATTGTGCTTTATGCAACTGGCATGAAGAAACAGGCTGGGCACAAGCATGTCCAAATAACTAATTATCACAACATGTAAGTCTTCTGCTCTGAGTGTTTTCACAACATGTATGCACTCCTGCTCTGAATGGTTTCTAGAAAAACACAGGGTGGTCACCACTAGAGGGCTCAATGTTATTTTAATTCAGTGGTTTTCAACCTTTTTTCTTCTGAGGATCCCTAAAAAATTTTGAATGGAGATGCGGACCCCTTTGAACAGGGTTGAACACAAGCATGGACGAACCAGGCAGCCTCCTGGGGCCGAGACAGAAAGGAGGCCCGAAGATGGTAATTTTAAAATTATTATTATCATTATCTCTGGTGGAGATAATGATAATAATAATTTTAAAATTACCATACCCACACTTACAATTCAAAGGCAGCACCATACCTAGACTGCTGCCAGAAGTCTAGGTATGGTGCTGCCTTTGAATTGTAAGTGTGGGTATGCTATTCATATACTTTTGATTGATCTTAGTCATCTTTTGCAGACCCCTTAGACATAATCTTCAAACCCGCAGGGGTCTACAAGCCACACGTTGAAAACCATTGTCTAAGTAATATCTCCGGTTCTTATGCAGTATGGGAAGTTTGCACTTTCATTGCCCATGCTGAACTTCTCATGCGGCTACGTTCCAACTTCCAATGCAGCCAATCTATCACTGAAACTCACATTAAAGTGCAAGCCTTCCTCCAGAGCTGAGCCAGCCTGTACCATTTTGAAATTTAAAGTATTTTTCTTTTATGCTTGAATTGTTATAAATGCCTGGAAATTTGGATTCATAATGGAAATGGTAGCTTAAGCTTAAATAAAGCAGAGCAAACAGGTTCATAAAGTACTGCATGATACAGCACTGCTAAAATATTGCAATTAGTTCTGTGAATGCAAATCTCCTAAAATAATGTCACTGAAATCATTAGAAAAAGCTTCAAAACTCTGATAGATTTTTTGCAGACTTGTTCTATTGGGCTGAATTAACAACAACAACAATAATAATAATAATATAATGCTCAGTAACTGATTTTTTTAATTGTTTGTAAATCACTAAGTCCAGCAGCAGCATGTTTCAAATGTTAGAAAGCAATGCCTGATTTGGTCAGAATCCAGGAATTAAATAAAAAAGAGAGCGAAATGTATAGTAATAAGCTTATTTCAATTCAAAATGAGCTCGTTTCTATGATGACTGCTAAAAATGCACGAGGCAGGCATTGTATTGGCAGGAGCAGGTTTGGCAGATAAGTCCTTCTGCCTGTCTGCCTCAAGAAAAAAAAATACCCACGCTGAAACATTTAAAAACAAATGGCTCTTAGGATAAAATTAACAGCTGTTACTGTATTCGCCCATGGCACCATTTCTGGCCTGTGTTCCAGGCCCCCATTCCTTCCAATGAGCTTTTAAGAAGGTTAAGAAATACACACACACACACACACAGAGTGAGTATAAATCCCATCCTAGTGTATAACATACAAACACATCCGGAGAACTTTGGAAGTCACAACGCCTCACAAGGTTGTATGAAATGGATACCTGAGTCTGATGGAAGGAGTCAAAGGGTGCAGTGAGTAAGAAACACAACCTGACGTTGGCCGGTGTGAATTTGGCTGGGGAATGTATGTGTTTGGTTTTTAACTCTATAGTCGAAACCGAGGTGAAGGGGTATAGGATCCCTCTGCCCTAGTTTTTCCTCTTGGGAATCCTCTGATTGTTTTCAAAGCCCCGATTTGTTTTGATACTATGCATAATTTTTTGGCTTTGAAACTAACTGAATGACATGCCACCTTCAACTATTTTCCTAGGGAAAAAAGCATAGGAAAAGAGGGGTTTCTATATCCCAGCTCTTGAGTTCAAGATCAAAGGATGTGCACAAGATGACAACACATCTCCCTTGTTATACTGTGCCTCCACCTCACCGCACCCCATGCTGCCGGTGCCACAACAGTGAAGGCTGGAGAAAGAATTAGTGTCTCGCTGGATTTCAAATATGGATTCTTTCTCCAAACTCCCCCCACCCACACCAGCGGCAATAGTTAGGGTTAAACCAGCTAATGGAATGGGGTCAGATAGGCCCTTGTATCAGTTACAGGGCAAGTTTCTTAGTTGAGTTTCTCCTAATTATATTTAACTGAACAGTGTGACACCAAGTTTGAGTAGAAACCAATAGCGTGGTAGTTTTTAACTGTGTCTCACAACGTGACAAGGCTGATGTGCAAACAATAGCTGACAGGCATATCTTTCACTGCGTTGATGGGAAACCTGTCAAAATCTTTGATTATTATGCAGAGCTGGAAAAAACGTACCAAATTAGGTTAAATTGCTCGAACGTTCCCAATTAGGTAAAATTGCTTGAATTTGGATCTGCATAACTTCTCTTTGAATAACTTGGATTGTTTGTTCATGGTTTTTTCACACTCCTTGTCCAAGCATGTAACGGGTTTGTTTAGGCACTGCCTTCTGATTTTTGCTTATGTCTACAGAAAGCGTGGGCCAGCTGACCAGAGCTACTTATATTAAAGGTCCCAATTTTGCCATCTGATATGAGTGCCTAAGGAGCTACTTACTTTTTCAGTTGATGCCATTAGCTAATTTTTGTGCCTTTCCATCACTGGAAAACCAACATTTTCCGTCTACACATTGCTTCAGATTTAGCTGTTGAGGAAAAAAAAAAATCCTTACATATTTGAAAAGGCTGAAAACCAAAATTCACATTTCAGACAGCAATACCTATAAGTTTAGAAGCAATTTCAAAAGCCTAATGTATAAAGATAATACATAAATTTGCTAGCCTTAATTGCATTATGTTTCTCATGTTTCCAATGTCCAATGTTCAGAGGCAACCCATTCCCATTGGATAGTGGTAGCAACAACTTACAATTACCTGTGCAATTTGCATTTCCCCATGGCTTCAGCTATGTGCACCTTGAAATGTAAATGCTGAAGGGTTTGTTATAAAATACTGTTGCTCTAAATATTACACAGTTTAAGCACTGTGAACTTGGTGTAAGGTAAGACTGATGTAAGGATTCCCTTTGGGTTTGGATATCTGCCAGCCACACAGTACAGAAAATATATGTCAAATAAGGAACATGTAAAAGGAAATTGAATGAAAAAAATCATTGCTCTCAAGCTGATTTTCCTGCAGTAAAGAGAGATCCTCAAAGCCCTTTTATGTAGTCTTTCAGCCTGCTTTGTTGTTTGAGACATTTAGCAAGTACATTAGGTTATTATTATTAGGATATATATATCCATTTGACCTAGGGGTGGGCAAAATGAGGCTTGGGGGCCAGATGCAGCCCGCTAGGCCATTCTATCTGGCCTGTGGAGCCCCTAAAAAATTCAGAAAATTAATATTAATCTGCCCTGAGCTGCCTGTCATGCGGCCCTTGATGGCTTGTCGAAACTCAGTAAGTGGCCCTCTGCCCAAAATAATTGCCCACCTCTGATTTGACCGGTCAATATATATATATCAAGGTTGACAACCCAGCCAATTGACTGGTCAAATATTGTCAATCGATCAGTCAATTGACTGCATATTTTTTGATTGGTCAAAGATTGTAGTGATTTTACCAAAAAAACTATATTTGCTGTAGTTTTCTTGGCAGAAATATACATTTTTACTGCTTTTTGACACACTTAATGGAAATGTTGTGCTTTTTTATGTATTATTTGGACCTACTGGCATTTTTTTACAAGTTTTAGCTGATATTTGACAAGTCAGTTACCCAACCCAAATGTATATATGCGTGTGTGTATGTGTGTGTATAGTCATTGCCTAGCTATATATCTATATCAAAATCACCAGTCATAAATCTGTCCGCATCTTGACTTCATGCTAACTACTTCTATCTTATAATATTGCTTGTTGCTGCATAGAAATCAGTACGCAAAGGACATGTTTAGCATCCTCTACTTCTGGCCTGATCCAAAGCCTGCTGGAGTGAAGGAGAAGCTGTGAGTGTGGGTGTAATGGCATTTTTGCAGATACTCAGGACACCAAATAGGAGAGAGTCATATGTCCTTCACCAGAGGTTCTTTTTCCTCTTTCCCTCATGATGGCTAGGGACAGACTTTACATATAAACCAGGTCAGAAACTGGTTTAAACCTGTAACAGAATAGACATTCAGTGCACATAAACCAGTTTCAAAATGGCTGAAACTGGTTTGAGATAAACCTGGTTGCATGTAGTATCAGAATTAACTGATTGACTGGTTTATGCAAAATCTGTCCCAGACCCCTTCCTGGTTTAAGTTAAACCAGAGTCCCCCAGTATCCCAGCTTGCTCTCTGAGCTGGGCTCTGCTCCCCAGCCTGAGCAGGGACAGGCAGGGGCGCGGGTCTGGCCGGACACTGGCCCGGAAGGGAACAGGGAAGAAGTTTATTCCACTCCTCCCTCCCTTGTCTCACCAGCACGGACTTGCACTTCTCTGTGCTGGGTGCTCCAGCAGCTGGGACGTGGCCAGCCTTGGCAATAGCCTTGGCTAAACTGGCCAGAGAGGGGTTTAATTCCCCCCTCCCTGTCCCACCGGCAGGGAACTGAGCCAGGGTCCACTGGGTGCTTCCCCCTCGCTGCTGCAGCAGCGCGGCTGGGTACAGCCAGATCCCAGCTGGCATGGCCCCTGTGGGGCGTTATTCCTCCTTTTACCAACACTGCCCCTGGGGGACAGCAGCCAGGTCTGCCCACCCTAAACACTGTTGCTATTGCTTGCTCCCTGTCTGAGGCAAGTGGCAGAATAAGCCCCCTTCTACCCCCTCTGCCAGACACTGGAAGGAGGGGGAATAACTCTGCTCCCTGCCCCAGACCTAAGATGCCCTGCCAGACCATGACCCTACCCTGCCTCTGCAATGGCGAGAGGGCACAGCTAGCTGGGGCAGGTGGGGGCTAATTCTGCTGCTTGCCCCAAGCAAGGAGCAAGTGGCAGTGGTGGCCAGTGGAACAGGGATGGGGGAATTCAACCCTCTCTCTGGCCTGTTCAGCCAAGGCTACTGCCCAGGCTGGTCATGCTCCCCCAACCCCTACCCCTACCCCTACCTCTCCGCCCCTGCCCCTGCCCCCACCCAGCACAGTTTCCCTGCAGCCAAGCTTTTATCCTCTTCTGGATGACTGGTGTTCTGTATATTACACAGGCAAGAAACCACCACATCTCAAACACAAACACACAGTGTACATATTTTATTAAATAACCATCATTCGTTACTGCAAGCATTATGCTTCCCATTCACTATTGAACACAAAAAGATGAGAAAGTAACAGAAGATGTAACAAATTTCCTTCCAAACCTAGACAAGGGTGATACTTTTTTCCACATCCTTAGTTGTTGATAAAGCAATACATGAATTTTTGGTTTAAAAAAAACCAAACCAAACCCTATTCCAATACAATTTCTGAAGTTCTGTGTGTTATAATAAGTCATCCTTTAAAAAGAATAAGAATAGGAACAAACATCTTCATTTCTATTTAAAAAAATATCTTCAAGAAAATCACATAACACATTCATAAAGGTTTTTTTTCTTTGAGTTGATCTCTGAAACAAATTTGATGTCTGCACATTAACACACAGGTAAACGAAGATAAACAAAATAAAATCATGCTTCACTGAAAGAGAACTTTAATTTGCATGCAAATTTATTGATGAAAGATGGATTCACAGATTTTTTTTAAAAAGTAGATCTAGATAAAAAAACAAAAAGCATTAAATAGCTGGCATTTATAATCCTCTGAGGTCTGGAGTTAAGAAGCAGTGGGCCTTCTCCTTACAGGGACAAACTTTTTTATACTAATAATGATTGCACACAAGTGAAATCACTAATTCATCTAATTTACATGAGCATGTAAATTATTCATTAATGAAATGCACAGAATAAAATTAGGCTAGCCAATGGAAAGACTCATAAATTGCCCATGTTTATTCCTGCCTTTGCCGTGTGATATGTTCTGTGCAGCTGGCAATTTCTAAAATGATATATAATTTCTGCAAAGAGCAGTGCTGCTCAGTTGACACACATGAAAACCACAATTTAAAACATCCTTATATTTTGGTGAAGAAAACTCTGAAATGTCTTGGTTTAAATGCTGAGAGATGGATGTTGCCAAAGACTTTTATTTATAGGTTTCATCAACTTTATTTTTAACTCTCTGCTATTTGTAATTCCTTTCTGGAAACTTGAAAATATCCCCTTATTCCTTATCTCCTCTCTCAGACACACAGATGATTCAGGAAATGTTCAAACCTGCTGGGGTCTTCCCCCCTCCCTAGTGCTATGGCAATATAAACGGATGAGTCTGATATTTATTAATTAGTCATTCTGCCTCTTCAAAGTGGGAGTGCTTGCCTAACCATTTTCCTTAACTTGTTTTCACAGATGTACGTCAGAGGGACAGCATGGGGAAGCATATAAATAACTGCCCATTTTCCATGCATTTATTTTGGGTCTGATGCTGCCTTGGAGAGAAGATCTTTCCTGCTGTCTGTGCCCTTAGCAACATATCCATTAGAACTGAAGTCCTTTTCGGGAAGGTTAGCAGACTTGCGTAGAGGCACTTGATTCACAAATTACTTTTACATAGGACCAAGGGAATTAAAACATGCAGGATACACACTCTCTTTTTGGAGACAGCATCAGAGAAGGCATTAAAAAAAAAAAAAAAAAGATGTTCTCTCAAGGGATTCAAGATGTCTTCATATTTCACCCAGTGTGTTGACATGTTTGAAATAAATAATAATAATGTTTTTCACTCCCTATAGAGCTTTTCATTAGAAAATCTCAAAGGGCTCTGCAGGCATTAACTAATCAGTCCCAACAATAATCCTGTGCAGTAGAAGTCTAGAGGGATCATTCATCCACCACTAAGTACAGCCAGATTTTGAGTGGGATGCTATTTCACCATGCACAAGATTACAGAGCAGTTCAGAAAAGGAAACGCAGAAAAATATTACATCCAACTGAACCTGGAAGGACATTTAGGTAGGCTGAATACAATCACCTCAACTGGAACATGGCCAGAACTCCCCTCACCTTCTGCCTTGCACAAATCTCTCTTGCACATATCTCCCTTGCACGACTCTCCCATGGGACATGTGGTCAAGACTGCAGGGCAGGTATAAGATGCACCCCTGGATAAAGGATATGATGCACACTAAAATCCTCAAATTTAGAAAGGACAAAATGCTGCATAGGCAATCTCCCCAGGGCTGAATTTCATCTGACCATATACAAAAACTGCTCTAAATCCAACAACTTTTGCATTTCATTATACAATTGAAAATAGGCTAATTTTTTTGGCAGAAAATAATACAAGGTGAATTTTACTTTGATTGTAAGTTCTTCGGGACAATCTCTCTGCTCTCTGTGTGCTACAAATGCAGAATGGGCTCCTGATCCAGGGCTGGGGCTCCTCAGTTCTACCAAAGTACATATTATAATAACAATAATGAACACTTCAAGCTTAAAACAGGGATAGGCAGGCTTTAGAAAACACCCGAAGCATTCAAGGAGCTGTCATTTTTCATTTCTATCCTCTGGTTATAAATGAGACAGCAAGCATACAAAGGTATCTGGAATCGCACAGAGTGAAACAGCAAACCACTTAAAGCCTTTTTCACAAAAGGAGGGACCAAGTCCCAAGATCCTAGATTATGTGAGCAGCTTTGTCGGGTTCATGGATCTCATGCATCTCTAGTCAGACCATCTTCTTTTACCTCTCTCCCCCACCTTTTTTGTATGGTTATGCGAGTGTGTAAATACAGTTTCTTTTCGTATCCCATTGAGGAAACGTCCAAATTAGGGAGGGAGAAACCCCATGAGGCAGTCGGTATTAAGGAGGTCAGAGGAAGTGAAGAGACGAGAAAAATCTCTCTATGGCATATGCTGAAAATGGAAAGCAAACTTAGCAATTCAGCTCTGGGTTACATGGTTGGGGTTGTCTTTCCCCCTTTAGTCAAGTACTGATTTGTAAAGAACAACAATCCCCATTATTTTTAAATCCCATCCTTGGGCAAAACTCCAAACACTACGTGCCCTACAGGTTATAAAGCAAATCACCAAATTGTCAGCTACCTCCCCTTTCAGTGGTTTCACAACAGCAGCTCAAACCTGAACACCTTCTCCAAGGCCCATGGCCAAACACCATCCTTTCCAATGGACTTTTGTGTGGCCCTCGTGGCACTGAGCCCATTGACTGCAGTCAAATATTTTCCTTGAGTAAGTACTGCAGGAGCTGGCCCTCAGGGGTTTCTGATCAAAACTTTGTCACGTCTTATATTTTGGCACACAAGCCAATTTATTACAGATGGGCTGAAGCCAGCCCAATTTCAATCTCATCTGTAGTCATTTCATGCAGCATAATGGAACATAAATTATTGTACAAACACCACAAACATCTTTGCTAAAATGTCTGCGTGATAAATTCAGGAGGTGCAGTGGACCAAATTTTGTTCTCAGCTGCACCAGAACATCTCTTCTGGCCTCACTGGAATTACATCAGTGCAACCAAGAGCAGAGTTTGATCCAGACTCTCTCTGCTGTTAATCATCATAATGGTAAACAAAGCCTAATGTTATGAATGCATTAACAGTAAATGAAAAAAATGCATTACAAAGTAAAGTGGCGGGTGGATGCATTTGCTCATTATATGTTAAATAACCCCAGCAGTTAAAGCTTTTCCTGGCTAATTGCTTTGCCTTGTATTTTGAAACAGAAAAGTTATATTTGAATATAAATTGGGGGGGGGGGCATGTTCATCAGGTACCATGTTTATGACTAATTGCTTTCTCTTGCATTTAACCACTAAACTTAAAAACACACGTGCAACATTCTCGCTCTCTGAGAAAACATTTGCGTTCCAAAAAGGGACATTAGCAGCCCATCTCCAGTTCATTAGCTGACACTTATACCAATACTTCGGACCACTGCAAAAAATGGAGTGGTGCTGTAAAGGCTATCTGGTGTGCAATCACTTTCAAAGCTATCAGGTATTTGCAAAACAGCCTAATAAAATATGGACATGTTTATGTAATATGGCTCAGAGGAGATCGCTCGAAATACTCAGGTTAAATCTTTGCACTCGGTGTGTTAATTGCTCTTTTTACAGTAACAGTGGGTTGTTTTAAACTCTAATTTTATTATTGAAGATTCATTTTGGGCCCCTGTTTATTTTATGCCATAAGTATGCACAAAGGTAAGTCAAATTACTGCAGATCGGTTTCGCCTGGAGGGGAGCATATATTTTTGAACCAATTTTAACTGCAAAACACATCTCCAGGAAGAAAAGCTTTTTCATTGCCAAATCTTTGAACTTGTTTCCGCATTCTATTTAAACAGGTAATTTAGGGAGCAATGTTTCCGTGCAGCCGTAAATAAAGAAGGTTGAAAAATTGGTTTGAATATGAAAGTAGCTTAATAGAGACCCAATCCTGATCTGCTGTGCACTGACAGAACAAACAGGCTTTGTGCTGAATACCAGTGCAAGGTGGAGAGAGAACCTACTGCATCCCAGTACCAGCATGTCATGCAGAGTAGAAGGTTGCTCCAGCGGGTAAGGTACCTGCCTGGCCTATGGGACACCTGCATTCGACTGACAGCCGTATCTTGGCTTTCCTGAGCAAGTCTGCCTCTGTTCCCATCTGTGAAAGGGTGCTATAGTATTCCACTCAGCACAGCGGTGTTGCAAAGAGCTCATCTACTACAATTACATGGGCCTGCAGGCATGTCTACGCTGCCTCTGCAGTCCTCGGAAGACAGCTGCTGGAAAAAAAAAACCCTGTAGTTGCCCACTTCTGCTCCAGAAGCCGCAGGCTCAGAAGGGAAGCAATTAGGATGCTTAGGAGACACCCCCTTGAGCCATTCTGTTTCAGACACATTTGGAAGTGGCAGTAGAGAGACACTTCCACCCTCCTCCCCCATGCCAAGTGTCTGCACCGCCTCGCTCTCAGGTCGGGAGGATGCAGAGGAGGAGTGGGTAAGCAGAGCTTTTTTTTCCCCCCCAGTCGTCTCAGCAGTGCTGCAGAGACAGTGTAGAGTACTATCATTACATAACACACCAGCACAGTCATTCATCAGTGCTATCATCGGCAACCCCTCAGCAACAGGCATTTTGCCTAGCACGTTGATCTCGGCTCTGGCACTGCATTCTCCAAAGTGGAAGTGCACGTAATGTATAGTTTGGTGGTCTGAAAAAGGATTATGGGATCCGCCGCCCCACTGTGGTGATACAGAATGGTCTGGCCTGTCTTTTCTACCGACTGCCCTTTGAACTGAGTAGACCTAGATACACCAGACTTGAGTGGTTTGTGCAATACAGCATGAGCTAAATTCCAAAACAGTTAGACCAAGTGGTTCCCAGAACCTGGCCCCTTGCACAGAACTCATAAGCCAGCCTTATTACATAGGCACCAGGTAATAAATCACTGAGATGCTTTCTATCTCTGACTGTGTTACTAAGACAACATCCCCACTTGGGCTTTTAGAGCAGGTTTACTCTTAATTATCAGAACTACTATTCCCCCCCCCTCTAAGTTTCTCCAGCTGTCCCTGGTTCCCAGATTGCCTTAAGGTATTCACAAGATGCCAGAAAGAACTAGTTAATTATAACATCCTGCCATTCTCTGACATCCCTAAAAGCACTATGGTAGATGCTAATCAATTAGTTCCCATTTGGAACCACTACATTTTAGTTTGGATTGGATATGAAGCTGCTATTTGTGTCATTTTTGGGCTGTTTAATTTTAGTGGAAATTAAGCCCGATCAGAATGGTTTTCAAGACATGTGAGGGGTGTGTTGATGTGGGTATGTTAGTGGCATGGGTGCATGTGCATTCACAAACTATTGCGTTGAATCACCTCAAACACCGTTTCACATTTTCTAAGCTAGTGACATTATTTCTGGGTACTTCAGTTCTTGGGTTGCCCGACTTGAGGCACTGTAATTTTTGGAAAGTGCTAAACATCAGCTTTCTAGGGACTTCTATATTGCTATTGATTTTATTGGAGTCACTCGGATACTACAGTGATGGGTAGCAATATAAAACCCTAAGACTGAGAAGTAGATGAAGAAATAAACTAACCATGAGTCATAACTCCAGGGCAAAATTTAATGAGTATTATTTAAGCACAAGCCCTTGGCACTGACATTACTCTAATGGCATATACAATGCTACACTGATAATTCATTAACAGAAAACCTGCCCCTATCCCAGTGCCTTGTCTTGAAATATACTTTTGGGTAGCCACTCTTTTGATTAGTTTGAAGTTAAGACTACAGCATATTCAATATTGATTTCCCTATGAAGAGGAGTTCTTGGTTCTTGTGGGTAAACATAGAAGCAAGTTGCATTTACTGTGACTGTACAGATTTCAGATTAATGGGATACCCTGCTATGAAGACTAAAAGAAATGATAGCCACCTTGCAGTATTAATCATTTTGTGACAGTCTTCCCTAATAGCCCCATTTTTATACCTCTATCGAAAACGTAGCTTTCAGAGTTAAGTCATCCCGTTGTAGATCATCTCTTCTCACAATGAGGTCATAGGCTTTCAGTACAAAATGCTGAATAAAAATGCAATGGGAAAGAAGAGGTTACACTGCAATGTGTTTTCAAGACGAGAGAAGTGAGATGTCACCTTTGATTTTTAGCCAGGCATAAACATGATCACATTCACACTGCCGTCAAAGAAACTTCTTTGAAACCACAGATGAAAAGCCAACTCAAAATGAAGAGATTTGTTCTGTTTATTGATGGCAACATTTTCTCACCGTTTCAAAAGAACGAAGGAGGGACAGCTGGCTGAGAGGCCATATTTATCCACCAGATACGTGGGAATGTTTACTTCTGTTTAGTCCTGGGATAAAAAAAATGTGCTAAAATGCTTAGCTCTTATCTTCCATTAAGGAAAAAGCAAGGATCCATTTATCCAAACAAAATAAGCCCATCTTTGAAATTTGTTCACTTTACAGTCTCTGCATGTTTAGAACCCTCTTATCTTGTTTGGTCTTGATATTAGTCCCCCTTTGTCTACAATTCAAGAGGAAAATTTGTTGACTCTTAATTTAGATCACTGGGGTTTTATTTATTCTTAGAAGGAAAAATGACTCAACCCACTTCCGACTGAGCTGCTTCAGCAAGGAGATGAATCTCTGTCTGCCTTTTAAACTGCTGCTAATAATACAGATCACTGGCCTGATCCACTGCCCATAGACTCAATGTGAGTTTTTCCAGTATCTCCCACGGGGCTTGGGCTCTGTTATTTCATAGATTCATCGATGTTAGGGTCGGAAGAGACCTCAACAGATCATTGAGTCCGAACCCCTGCATAGACAGGAAAAAGTGCTGGGTTCAGATGACCCCAGCCAGATGCCCATCCACCCTCCTCTTGAAGACCCCCAGGGTAGGGGAGAGCACCACCTCCCTTGAGAGCCCGTTCCAGACCTTGGCCACTCGAACTGTGAAGAAGTTCCTCCTAATGTCCAGTGTAAATCTGCTCTCTGCTAGCTTATGGCCATTATTTCCTGTTCCAACTTCTCCCATCAGCTACGATGTAAACTATTATTACATAAAGGCATATAAGTTGTGTAACACTACCTACATTTGGTCTCAGGCTGAGCTTCCAAGTCCAAAAATGACAACTCAAGTTAGTGTATGATCAACAATCAAAACATAAGTGGCATAGTATCAGTGTAAAGTATGTATTAGTCTCATTGTAAAGGTAAGTAAACTGAGGCACAGAAATGTTAACTGACTTGCCTAGGATCACACATGTGCTAAGTACTGAGAGTCAAAAAGCCTGAGGCTTCATCTAACCTGTGTAGATTGAACTGAGAAGCAAGTGAACAGACATTCACTTTTGATTCTGGAAATGCAGCCACGTGCCTGCAGCTGCTCAGGCCAGAAGCCAGGGAGGTACTAGAGCACAGGTCCCTGGAGTAGACAACTTGAACCAAGGCTAGCCCACCCATCCTGCAAGGAGGGGTTTTCAGGGGAGCTGCAAAGCATACTGGGATGCTGGGGGAGTGTAAGTTAACTTGAATCTGAAGGGGATCTGGGACAGAAGTTCAATAAGCCAATTTAACCTAAATCAGTGAAGTCTGATACTACATCCATCCAGGTTTATCTTAAACCAGCTTCAGCCATTTTGAAATCAGTTTATGTGTACTGAACTTCGGTTGTGTTATAGCTTTGAACCACTTCTTGATCACTTATACCAATTTATGTCTAACCTCTGTCCCTAGCCATGAAGTCAGGTGTAAGACCATGGAGAACTTATGAATCTTGATTCCTGACCCCTTTCATCTTTATTACAGCTAATACTGCCTTGCAAAATTTCAGTTATCATCTACATGCAGGACTTTCTAAACAAGTAATTTAATATTCTTATCTGCATTCCCATCTGTAAATTGATGAAAGTAGCAATGGCCTTGTTTGCAGTATGGAACCTCTAGTGCTGTCACATCAGGTTAGCTCAGCACAGCCTCATTATGCTAGACGCATCATGCAGCAACAGAAGCCGGGTTTCTCTCAGGATAGCTATACCACTTCCTTAAGAGAGAAACTAAGCTGACAAAAATATTTTTTGGTTTGTGCAGCTGCCGTCACACCAGGGGTTTTACCAGCATAGCTATAGCAGCAAAGGGGCAACAGTTTTTCCAACCCAGCTGACATAAATATGCAGGCAATATTCTGCAACATAGGTCCAGCCCTTGGACACAGAGCAGGCAGATTAATTCACAAATGCTGGAGAGATGAAAAGTATGAACTATACATTTCTAAACACAGTCAGTCTTTTACGCAGCTAGAGTGTTAAACACCATCCTGCGCTCATTTTGTCTGGCATCATGCATTTCTGGTTTCAAGTCATTCATCCAAACTGTTTCCCGTAATCAAGTATGCTCTGACACGGAAAGTGTGCATGTCTCAACCATGAAGAATTACTACTGAGCCCCCACGGTGTGCCTTAGTGAGGAAAGCCACATCCTTTTTTCCTCTGTGCTTTTCATACTCTGAAGTACCATGAAGCTGTTTGGCAAAACTGTTCCTTTATAGCTATGCATGATGCCTTGGTCCGGTTTTTGAATATGATGCCAGGCTGGAAAACAAAAATGATGGTAAGGTCTTTGGGAAAGTGCCCTGCTGTTCACATAAACAGTGGCTGGCACAATGGATTCTCTCAATGACTGAGATTCCCAAGCTGATTGTTCACAGTGGTATTGTTTTAGGGTAAGTACATTTAACAGAAAGATGGTGGACATTGACCTGAAAGAAAAGAAAAAGGAACCATTCATGGGTCATTCTCTGCAAGTCCTGACTGACAGTATTTAGAGGAGGAGCACCATTTAGGGCCATAGGATTGGAAGGGACCTGCTGGTTCACAAGTTGTTCACTCCTCCAAATTTAGCAGGGATCAATCTAATAAGTGAGGGCCTGTGAGGCATGAGCTCCACTCATCCTGAGCAGCACAGATATTGTCCTGCCTCTTGAGTGAATGTAAGGAAGTCTTAGGTATAGTGAAAAACAATCTCTATACCAATTCAGGGAACATAGGGAATAACATGGACACCCGCAGTCGGGCGAAACAATCAACTGCCCTTCTGCAGATTGAACTCTCTAGTGAAGACCCACCTTAAAATAGAAGCTAACTAAAACACAAAGGTAAGTGGAGAAGGTGCTTATGCTTTCTCCTCATGCAATGTCAGTTAGAAACTAATAATGCAATGTGTCTTTACACAATAGCTGTTGATTTTCTGTTGCCACAGACTGAGTCAGTCTCATTAGTGCACCAGTTCATTAAGCTTCTCTAAATTGCTTCATTGGGTTAAGCTTCAACAAGCATCTAAGGATATTTTTCATTCAAAGTTACAGAGAGCAGGAGATGTGCACAGCTGGATGGTGTTTATACTGGATGTCAGTGGAACGTAGGAGAGAGATTTTGTTTCTACTTATGATTTTAAAAACAACACCAGTTGCTACAGCCATAATCAAAATTATGTGTGTGTGTAAGTATATATAATAAACATTATAGATCTATTGATAGATCTATGGTAGAACAAATCTTACAGATCTATAATGTTTATTATATATACTTACAGTTCATCAATAGATCCTCCCTCCCAGGGCCCTCTAAGGTACTGGAGGGGGAGGGCATTTATCTTGCTGGGATCCTGTGACCCCAGCTGACTTTCTGCCCCTGGGGCAGGGGGCTGGACTTGATGATCTTCCGAGGTCCCTTCCAGCCCTGATGTCTATGAAATCTCTGAAATCTATAATGTTTATTATATATACTTATACACACACACATAGAGAAACAGTGATTTTTATTATTTGCTGTTTAATATATTCACCCAAGAGGACTAAAACTTGTTGGCCAGATCCTCAGCTGATTCAGAGCACAGGAGATCATTTGAAGCTGAAATGGAGCACACCTGCCAGTAAAGTACACTTTGGCATACACAAATCCAAGATGTAAGCAGCTATGGAGAAACAGCTGAACCTTTAATCTTGCCATTGAAATGCGCACAAGTGGTAAGTGGTGGTGTAGTTTAATAATTGCTCTTATCTGTCAATCATACACAATTTGTCAAGTATTGAGTTAATTTGTCACATATTTTGTAATTACCATTCTCCACACACAATTCTCTGCAACAGGAAATGTGCTAGTGAAAGGGTCTTTTGCAACTATTCAGTTTTAATTAAGTAAATCTCCAAAAAAATCATCTCCTTTTGATCTTATGCAAAGCTTGAGCAGCTTTGTTCTACCATGCAACACAATGAACTTTGGCATCTGTTTTATAATAGCCTTCAAAAGCCTTTGTTGACTAAGTGCATTTATAAATATTATAATGGTTCACCAATGTTTATTTCATTTCTATTTTCTGCATGAACCATATCCTTTTCCTGGCTGGATTGGTAAGTATTTAATGTCTTCTCTTCCCCCACAACAGAAAACCAGATACTGCTAAACATACTTGTATTTGAATTTATTTCTTACAAGAAGTAACAAGGAGCTGTTTATTTCATAAACCCACAAACTGCATGGGGGTGACTTTTTCACACAGGAAATAGCTTTGTCTCAGAGTTTGCTTGTGAATAGCACAGCTGTTTATATGCAGCTAGTTGTGGAAAATTAGACCCAACAGCAGTTTTCAAGGCTTGCTGGATGTTTGCTATCTGTACAACTCCCCCCCCCACCCCTCCCCGCTCGCCCCAAATTCCCCATGGTCATTTAGTCCAACTGAATCACTGCTGCGTTGTTGATGGACAAAAAAAGGAAAAGCAAGTATAAAGGAGAAAATAAGCACTAATGTAAAACCCCGGTCTCAGTCTAAAGATCTGATTATCTTTAAGAAAAAGTCCTTGAAGATTTGGAGTGTTACATCCGAGAGCCAGTACTCAGCTAGGAATTCATAAATGTGGAGAACTATAACTTGATAAGACAGGAGCATATCTGTATTTTAGTCTAGCTTAAATGAAATACGATTGGCATGTAACTTAATTTTCATTGCTATTTAAATACTCTTGAATAATCTTATTCATCTGCTTAAAGACAGTTTGAAGTGTAGAGGAAAAGCTGCACAACCTTCAGAGATCTACTGTAGCCTGGGCCACCCACAGGCTTCACAGCTGAGGACATTTCTTCCCTTTTCTCACACTTGCTTTCTACTGTTTATTATGAAGCTGCCAGAACTTTAAGATGCTTGGATAGTATGGTATTACTTACAGTAACATAATTTGTGGGGTGGAGGGAAAAAGAGTTTCTGGTTTCATTCATTCAGAGTAGAAGTAAATGAAAGAGAGACTTCTTGTAGACATTCTTTGAAAAATTAAGTCAGATATTTGTCCAAGGTAGTTTGGTAATGCTTACTAAGCCTACAGGTCTCCATAGTTGACCCAAGGAGTCTGACACGGCCTTCCCATGATCCAACCAAGTCATACAAAGAGATACTTGGTAGTCTCAAATACTCTTTCTAAAAGCATCAAGTTGGTTACATCTGACAAATGCTCTTTCAAACTCTCTCTCTCTCTAATGCTGTAGAGGGGAAAAGGCTAATCACTCATAAGGCTCTGTTAGTCTGTGTAAAACATACAATCCTGTCCAAATACTAAGAGATCTTGTTTGCATCTGAATGGACACAGCAAGATCCGTGACTAAACAGAGTGAAATCTGAAATATTAAAAACATACATCACCTTCCCAGCCAGGTATTATAAAGGTGCAGCATTCAATAGATTTGATAACATGATAACATCTGTCACGAAAACCATGGAGTCTAAACACTTATTTAATAGAACTAAAAACCAAACGTTTCAGTAATTACATGACGCCAGCACTAAACATTACAACAGTGACAAGAAGATCATGAAAAACACCATTAAACACCCCCAAATTATATCCATACACGGATTCTATTAAATAGACGATGATCTTTTTTCAAGAGCTGGAAGAAACCATCACTGCAATGGCGGAAATGACATCCTAGCTTAACATGGATTCCTCGCGTGGAAGTACTCTTAAAGAAGTCAGGTAGTTGAACAGTTAAAAACTGGAAATCGCGTGCAATGTCTGCAGTTCAGTTTGCGCCTTGGTCAAGTTCCAAGAAAAACACCAATTTATTATAGGGAAGTTAAGAAACAGTATTACAGCAAAAGCTCTGTTATCCGGCATCCCCCGGGAATGGGGGATGCCGGTTAATCAAATGTGCACCATCTGGTGCATCCTCTGGCATCAGTGTGCCAGGGGACAGGGAGGGGGACCCCCATGCAGGCTGCTTTGCCCTGGGCCGTGGGCTGAAGAAGTGGCAAAGAAAAACTAGGCTCGCGCCAGCAAAACAGGAAGTCCCCCAGAAGTGGTACTTCCAGTTTCGCTTTTGCCACATCCCTCGGATTCCGGTTAATAGAGTTTTCTGGCTAATAAAGTGCCGGTTAACACAGCTTTTGCGGAAAATTTAATGTGAGGGAAATGAATTGTCAAGACATGTAACTGATTGAGAAAGAATAAAAGAGCTTTCAGACTGTAAAATCTTACCAAATGCCATAGCAACACATATAGATGATTCCTTTCGATGCCTAAGTGCAGATCTTTTGCAACCCTCAGTTAAACCATGACTGGTAATCAAGTTCTTTCAGACAGACTGGCTTCTATCAGCTGCTCAACCCGGCTCCCACTGAAGTCGATTAGAACTTTGTCATTGATTTTAATGGCAGTAGGATGAAGTCTTAAATGAACTCCTGCAGCAAAAGGATTATTTATGGGCTACTATCTAACATCTCAACTTTGTAGCATACACAGAAAGACAAAAAGCTGTGGGAAGTTTCCAGTTACGACATGAAGGGCCAGATCTTAACAGGTGTAAAGCGACATTGGTCCACAGAAACGAATGGAAGTTAAATTGAGAACCGTGCGTGAAAAAGCTCACGTTAGATGTTATAATTAGTCAATCTTATTTGGTCACCAATACAGGCAATAACTGTTGCTATTTCTGGAAAACCTACATATCTCAGAGGTCCATTCCTACATGTGTCAAAGACTCGATCTCAGCCAGGTATGTAAGCACATATCTAACCTTGTCATAACCCTGAGCTGCCTTAAATTAGGCTGTTGTGTATGCACCTTGCTGACTCATGACTTACGAAGTTTCTTCTTGGGATTTTTCTACCACAGTAGATAAATGAAAATCTACTTGGAACTGCAGGAGAGACTTTAATCTTCACATGCAAAAGGCCTAAATAAGTGCTCAGCTCTCCACAGGCTGGCACTTTGAGCGGGACAGGGTATGTCATATTGTCCTAAAGGATAGCTTGCACGTGCTCCCACAGTTACCCAGTCCACCAGAGATTCGTGTTTGTCTAGAGCTTCCTTATCTTCTCCTGTGCATGCATGGCGTGGCTTAAGAATCACACACAATCCCTATGCAACTTGTCTAAGGTCACAGCAAGTCAGTGAAGAGCTGGACAGTTTCCATACACTAGTAAACTCACCTTCATAATTCAGCGAGAGGAAACATATTCAAAACCCACTTAGAAATTCTGCCATGAGAGTTGTACTCCCTTACACCAGCATGAATGCACACTGGAAATCCATCAAAGACAGGAATACCCAATTACCTGTAAGGGCACATTTCTCACAAGAAAACCACTCTCTCTCCAATCTCTCAGTTATAATCCTCAAAGGAAACTTGCAAAACACTTCCCAGAGACGAGCCTTTGAACTCCACTTCATCAACCTCCTGGATACTAAAAATCATGGACTAAATATAGACCTTGGATTTATGACACATTATAACCTGCCAGACATCTAACCTGCCAGGTACCTCTCCGCTATTCATGCCCCTTCTCTCCCCATCAACCCAGCCTCTCTCTCACCCATTGACTCCTTAATTTACATCTTCACTGACTGCCTATCTTGTATGCAGCCCAGCCCAGCTTCTGGCCTCTTTACTTCTCATTCCACCTAGGAAGAGTGCACACTGACTGCAGCAACTTCCTTAGTCTGATGAAGGGTTTTTGAACCCGAAAGCTTGCTTAAATTTTTTTCCCCCAACTATTTAAGTTGGCCTAATAAAAGATATCAGATTCACCAAAAGAACCTTGTCTGCCTATGTCCTTAGATCAACATGGCTACAACCTACACCCCTGTACCCCTTTAGAGTCCTTTGAGAAGTCCAGGCAAGCTGTTCAAATACATTAGCTATTTCTAAAGAAGTATGGATGCAGTGCTAACAGAATGTGGTTAAGTGTCAAGGGGGGAGCACACTGATAATACATCCTATCTGTTTCAAACTCTTGATGGGGTGGATGGACAACTAATGTGAGAACAGAGATTTTCTAGCTCTTTATTCTGCTAAAAAAAAATAAGAAGTTTAAACCAGTGCCCAAAATTTGCTTTCCAGGCAGCAGCTAGAGTGTATATTTCAAAAGTGCTGGTCTTTGAATAACCATAAGACAAAAACTAAATTTGATTAGTTAACAAAAGCTTAAATTATATTTCACAGGACTGTAGTTCACTGGGTAAAGCACCAAGTATGAGATATAAACTGCATATCTTCCAACTCCATAGGAATTCCAATTTATTTCCTTAAAAGAAGCTGAACACAGGAAGAAAACCGTACAGTCTGTTTAAAGTAAATAATTTATACCCTGCTATTTGTGCATCTATTGCATAAAAACCAAACACAAAGCACAGGGGACAGTCAGCCCAAATGAGTCTTAGGCTAAGCCAAGTACAGACAGTCAAGAAGCCTGAGGTTGAGTTGATTCAATCTTCGCTGATTATAGTTCCATAGTTTCTAGGGGCGGAAGGGACCTGAACAGATCATCTAGTCTGACCCCCTGCCCTGGGCAGGAGCGAGTGCTGCCTACCCTGTGGGGAGGGGGTTGTGGGGGTGAGGCTTGCAAGGCATCCTGGGGTGCTGGGGGACTGTGAGTTAACTTGAATCTGAAACGAATCTGGGACAGAAGTTCAATAAACTGATTTAATCTAAATTAGTTAAGTCTGATACTACATTTTGAATTAGTTTATGTGCTGAACTTCTGTTGTGTTACAGGTTTGAACCAGTTTCTGATCACACAGGCTAGGGCAGAAGTTATACATAAACCAGTTAAGTGAGCAGAAACTGGTTTAAACCTGTAACAGAACGTAAGTTTAGTGCGCATAAATCAGTTTCAAAATGGCCAAAACCAATTTGAGATAAACCTGGCTGAATGTAGTACCAGACTTAACTGATTGAGCTCAAACCGGTTATGAAACTTCTTAAACCCCTTTCTGGCCCCCCTAAGGTGAAAGGGGCAGGGAAGAGGTTTATTCCCCCTTCCTATCCCACCAGCATGGACCTACTCGCTGTTCCAGCAGCCAGCACATGGCCTGCCCTAGCGGTAGCCTCAAGTGAACTGGCCAGGGAGGGGTTTAATTCTCCCTGCCCTATCCCACCAGCATGGGCCCAGTGTGGATGGGAGCATGGTGGGGCAGGGTGGTCAGAGCTGACACAGACTGCATGGGGCAAATGGCAGCAGCGCTGGGAGGGGTAGAGGGGCTATTGCCACCCCTGTGAGCCTTGGTGCCACAGCTACACCCTGCACAGTCTGTGGCAGCTCCGACTGTCCCACCCTGCCCTGCTCCCACCCACAGCATGGCCCCCCACCAGGAAGAGGCTTATACTTCTGGGAAACCATGACAGGGGCCACTGCTCCCATCAGGGTCCCTGCCCTCTCACTGCTCCAGCAGGGCCCCCTTAGGTGAGGGGGCAGGGAGGGGGCTTATTCCACCACTTGCTGCATGTAGGGAGTGATCAGTGGCGGCAGCAGTCGGGGTTGGCAGAACCCAGCTGCAGTCCCCTGTGGGGGAGGAGTGGGGAATAAATCCCTCTCTGCCCCCTCTGGCTCAGGGGGCCACTCTGGCTCGCATCTGGTTATGCCCCCATCCCTGCCACTGCAGCAGTGGAGGGGAGGGGGTGCCAGGTGGACCCCGGCTTGGGCCCATGCCAGTGGGATAGGGAGGGGGGATTAAGACCCCACCCTGGCCTGTCCACTTGAGACTGCTGCTAGGACTAGCCACTAGGGTTGTGCAAAGCTCCACTCCCTGCTTCGATTCATCAGAGATTTGCCCAAATTAGGAGTACTTACGGTCCACTTCCAGGTTTGCCACTGACCCTACAGCTTTGAAGTGACAAAACAATTGCAATAAATTAAAATAAATCCATTAGAGTGACCAGTCCCAATTTTTATGTCATCCTTTATATACTAAATCACAAAATATCTCACTGGAGTTAGACTGAATGTATACTTGATGCAGAAGATAAATCATGAAGTAGGGTAAAAGAAAAGAAAAGAAAGTAGTATAGGTCCTAACAAATGCAGGAGCAGAATAGGGTGTCCCAGTTATGGATCCAGGGCAGATTTTCATAAGCGAACTTGTACTCCTGAAACACATTCAAACCTTTTGAAAATTCCCCTCAATTACCATGATTGCATATCCCTTCAGTATGTCACGTGCAAATAGACTAGATTAGCTACTTGTGCGCACACTTACCCAATTTAAATTCTTAACTGCAAGCAGCAATTAAGGTGTACGCTCAGTTTACAACCCATGGGTGACATTTATTCTCATGTAGCAAGCAAATATGAAGCATATTTGCTGTTTAAGTTTCACTTGGGTTTAAATGGAACCAAGATAGTTCACAAACTATTTATTTAAATGTTTCAAACATGCCCTGAAGACTGTCTTCAGGCAACTTTGCTATAGATGGGTACCTGGTCACTTGGACTAGGGAGTCTAAGCCAGCTGAACATGATGTTGGCTATATCAGTCTCTGTGTTTCATTGCCTATAGAAACTGAAGTTTCTTAAACTTAACTATGTTAGCTTGATGGACCACTTGGCTGTAGACATACCTTTGACCATCTGAGCTAGCCAAACAAATGTGCATGTCCAAGAAGAGTAGCTGAAAAGGATGAACCACATGCAATGTGAAAAGATGATACGTTTGTAAGCACCACAACGTAAAATACATGGAGGTCAGAGTTTAAGAATGAGGTGGTTACATATAATATTCTCTGCATGCACAGGTTATCATTTATTAAAGCAGCAAGTAATAATTTTTAACAAGAGGATGATTAATTGTTAGGCATTTCTTATGATCTCAAGCGCTGCTTAATGCCATAACTTAAAAATTATTTAAATCCTTACATTATGTGTTTATTTCTGCCTCTATAATACATGCTACTCAAGTTGGTAACATCTGGATAACAAGGTTATCCCTTTATAAAAACTCTGCTAATTGAACCTTAAGATAAACACTTCCAAGATTATATTTGAGATGATCTAACAAGTGTCTGAGATGCAAACATTTGCTGTCAAATGGTTTCTTTTTTTTTTTAAGGTCACTTTTCCAAGATTCTTTGTTTCCTTGTTCATAATGAGTAGATTATGTCTGTTCCTTCCTCATGTGCTGCCTCTCTAGTGAATGCACATGCCCCCGGAGAGGACAACTGGTTAGTTTCCTGGGTCAGATAAGCCTTAGTTAGGAAAGTCACCTGTGTTAATGAACTCTGATTTAAAATAATTCATAGGCGAGATGCAATTTACAATATTTGCCATGCAAATAAAGCATAAACAGGGAGTCTAGTCATTCCTATGAATTCATATGGAAGTATCCTTATGAGAGAGGGCCATGCATTCACCTAATAAAACCAGACAGTCAAAAGTTATGCTTTGGATTCTTCTGTTGAGCATAATATTTTCAGGAATAAATTCTAAAATCAAACTTACTACTTTGTTTCCAGTGCCTTTGAGAGACCCAAGATGATTTTAGAGTTAACGCTGAGTCTAAAAAGCAGCTGTTTATCTAAACAGGCTATTGCTCATGTTGGAATTTACTCTCCAGCTATATCCAAAAGGTCATTTCTGTAATGCAGAAGAGCTGCAGGCACATAGGCTTTAGGTTCCTCCCAGTTCCTGACCATGTCTTTGGGATAGCTGAAGCAGCTGCATGGATTTAACTCCTTACAGAATCCATACAAAGCCCACTGCATGCTGGGACAGGACTTAAATAAGTTAGCAAGCACTGTGGCTGAAGTTTCCCTAGTATGGAAGGTATAAACATCTCCCAAGTCCTATTTAAATCCTCAAAATAGACTTGAATCATATTGACAGCGCAGATCTGATTAATAAGTTATGTCTCTCACAACCAAGCATCACAAATGCCTTATTTTAAAGTTAACAAAATCTGTATACTACACCAGCCTTCTGCCACGTGGGTGCCATTGAAATATGCAAGAACCTTTTTAAGTGGGATGCTATTCATCTCTCCCTCTCAACTAATCTGAATATATTCATCACATTTTAAAGAAAACAACATCCCCAACAGTGAAGTACAAGCTCAAAATCACTTGAAGTAATGAGAAGAGGAGCTTTGTTATCCTGGTCACAGTATCCATCTAATTTTATCTGTCTGACAGATGCTTTTTAAATTTACACCTTCAAAAATAAGGAAGAACATTCATGGATTTGGGTTGTCTTTTCTCACGTATTGGATGTAGGTTAGCACACACAGACAGCACACGGTTACTAGATGCGTGCTGAATAACAGAGGCTAGACTGACTCTGTAGTCTCAGCCCCAATTAGGGGAGGCAGGGAGCTGGAGCGCCTCAGGGGAAATCTATGCAGATACTGTGACTGAGTCATCATCCCACTCCTGCAGTTTGCCTAGCTGCTATGGAAATGTAACTTACTGTAGTTACTATCAGGATGCAGCTTAACTCTTCCTCCTGTGCCACTGTAACCCACAGCACTTGCATGTTGGGACAAGTTCAGATTGTCCACTTCTCTGTCCATTTGCTTTGGCACACAAAGTTTTGATACATAGCCCGTGATTTCCCCATTGATAATCCATGGTCACACCCAAAAAGAGCAAATTGGAAGTTCTGGGTTATTTGCATAGGCAATCATTTGATTCAGTTGCACAGTTATGGAAAATGCATATGCAAATTAAGCTTGCAATTGCAAATCTAAAAACTAAAAATCCAGCCCAAAATATACAGATGATAAAAGTCAGAACATAAAACCAAAGTCTACATTGTAAAATGACACCACTGGTATTTTTTTTCCAAATGCCATCTGCAAATACTATAATTAGAGAATACACACTTTCCTTCTAAGTCATTTAACAACAAGAGCAACAACAAAAGATCAAAAACTCTCAAGCATAAATTTTCATCAGACATGCAGCAATAAATGCTTAAATATGCATTGACTCAAGATAAGAATTTGCCTTGTAGTCATATTGTTAACACAGGCATCAAATTAACTTGACATTGGTTCGGTAATGAGTATTTGGGGCAAAACAATGCAAAATAAACGTCAGTGGAAGCAGTCAATATTGATTGATCTATAAAGAAAAATGTGGAAGCTTAGTTCATAAATGAGCAATTTCTACACCTCTAAAATATGATACAGCCTAAGAACCTTCCATCAGAAATGGTATTACTGAATAAAATTATTACATGTATGCTTTATTTACAGTGAAATCTGACTGGCATTTCTTTGTTACATCCCAGATTCATTATTGCAGACAACCCTTATTTTTTATATTTTTAATAGAAAAAGCAGGTTTTCTGGTATGCCCAATAAGTCATCATTTATGGGATTGCTGTACCGACAACCAGGAATGCTATAGCATCAGTACTGACAGTAATTCTAACATAGCCCTTCTGCCAGCTATTCTCAGGATCAACAAGGGCTGTGACAACAGTGAAGCCAGCCTCTTAAAACAATCTGAGCCTTAATTTGGCACATCTGGACAAGCTAAACACCCCAACCCATGTACCTTTAAAAGGAATACCTGTTCACTTGTGAACAGTGCACCTGAATTTAAAAGGGGCAAGAAAACATACCATTAACTTAAGATACGACAAGAATCTAGAAGAATAATAAAAAGTTCCCGGCATAAAAACTTTAGCAGTAGCCCAGTAACTAGGTTCCCATTCATCATTTCACTGGCCAACACCACTTCACCATTCAACTTTTATTTTTCAGTTTACTATACTTCACTCAGAGTTTGGTGTCAGCACAGTGCTGGGGTAAGTTGAGGCAGGGTTTTTTTTCAGTCTGTCTCTTAGGAAGTACCTTCCGGTCTGTCTCCCCCCCACCTGTAATGACTTTGGTTTTATTTAGTGAGCGGACTAGAGAGGACTTACTTACTGGAATTTGTTCAACTGTGCTGCTGTCCTCTGCAGTTACAGCAAAGAGTGGTTTGAAATCTGCTTTTTCTCATCATCTATCAGGTCCTTCCTAACAGCACATGATCTTTCCCAGAGAAGGACCAATAAAGATACAGAACTGCAATCAAACATCTTACAAAATATGCATGACTCGCATAGAAACCCAATTGTATTTTCTTGAGTTTCATATGTCAAGTCAGTCCCACTATCCAAATGGTTCTGAGTTCATATGTGGTACGGTAGCTCCCAAAACATCACTGGAAAGTTTCTGGGTATGCAAAGTCGTATGCAAATAAAGATCTCTCCCTCTCATGTTCTCTTCCCCCTGTTTTCAAATAGGAGAGAACAGAACATTTTCCCCATTGGCATTCTAGCTAGATATCTAAAGCAACTTTTCAGCCTTTCTTCTCTTGAGTAATAAATGGGAGCAGAGAGCTTTTTATCTTCTGCAGCTTCATAGTATAGGACTTGCATTATTATATCAGCCTGTGAGCAGGGCTGGGTTAATGCATAGGCAAACTAGGCATATGCCTAGGGCCCTGGGTGAGGAAGGGGCCCAGTTGTGCTTATTTTACTGAGTGAAAAAAAGTAATATAAAAATGTCTTCTTCAGCTGAGGGTCTCCGAATTTGTTTGCTAATCTGGCTGTGACTGTGGTCTAGACCAGGGGTTTTCAACCTTTTTAAGGAGTGTTCCCCTTCTGGTGGGTACCCCTCCTCGACTGAACCCCCGGATGAGCGGGGGGGGGGGTCCCCACAGCAAATTGACAAGTGGGGGGGGGTCCCAGCAAGTGGTTGTTAAATGGGGCTGGGGTTCCCCCAGATGCTGGTTGATGAGCAGGGGCAGAGAGGTCTTCCAGTGGCCAATCGATGAGGAGAGGAGGAGTACTTGGACGGTGGCAAGTGGTGACACAGGCAGCAGCAGGAGAAACAGGGTTACTTGGGAAACACACTGCCATGCGGCGGTGTGCTTCCCAAGTACCCCCACTTCTCCACACCACTGCTGTGTATCCCCTGGGGCCTTCCCAAGTACCCACAGGGGTACACATACCCCTGGTTGACAACCCTGATTTAGACTTCACTTTGGAGACCTGGTGCTTCAAGGGGAAGAGAAGGACAGAGGGAGGCACAGAAAACTAAAATGTTGCCATTCAACTTTATCTCATTTCTGAGGTCCAGTTTGGTATAACACAGAGTAGTTTGTACAAGTGCTCAGTGTACCCTGACACAGGCAATGAGCACAGTGAGTAGGGCTGAAGGTGGCTGTGAAGGGGAAATGGCCCACTTCAATGTCTTTTGAGTGAACACCTGGGCAAAAATGGCCCTATTATGATTTTGGTTATTCTCACTGCCCATCTGACGATCTATACTTCATAAAACTGCTCAAAGAGTTTCCAGTGTCAGACAAATGACCAACAAACTTTGTGGCACCTGTCTGGCTTCTTTTTCCAGCTTCCAAAATCAAGGCTGAGGATGTTCTTCACTTTCTATCGACACTGGAAACTCTTTGGGTAGCCAAAAATTGATATAACTAGTTTTGTGCAATCTACCGCCTCACCTAAGAGACTCGTGTGGGTAGAAGACAGCCAGTGCTGGAGTTTCTGGCACTGGCAATTCCTGAGCAGGGAAGCTATCCAGAAAGGACGATTCCCCAGCTTGTGTAACTTAGAGGACTGTATTTCAGAGGAAGCTATTGATGCAGACATAGATCTGAGAGCTGTGAGCAATCAAACACTCTCCCTCAGAGTTAGCTGCTGGGTGTCCTCAAATGAAAGCCAGGTTCAGTGTTCTTGCCAGCCGACCTGCCTCTAAGACCCATGCCTTTTAGCTAACTTCCCCTCAGCAGGTCCCAAGCATCAAAGCACAAACCTCAGTATAATAGCTCATTGCTGCTACGTCTACACTCCTGCTAGATCAAGCCCTAAATAACCACGATGATAACACTGTTTGTATTTTGACGCTAGTGTGTCATGTAATCTTATTTAGTGGATACTTTTTCAAAGCAGTGCACTGGGATTTAGCTATGAAAGCTCTGCTGACAGTAATGTAAGTAGCACAGCTAAATCCACACGTGTGCACCTGCCTTCAAGCTAAATCCATGTACACACAGAGAGAATTTAGCATATCTCTTACAGGCTCACGTCACGACTCAGTGTTTGCAATTACCAGTTGCTAGTGCTGGTATACCCATGAAAGCTGAACTGCCTATTTTCTGCTTGTGTTTTTCTTTCATTGATAACAACTTCAATAACAGATATGGGACTAGTCCAGTGAATGGTGTTCCTTGTGCTGGTTCAGGCTTGGATAATCCCATAGGCAGTGCTCACAGCTATCCAGAGAAACTAGGATTATGCAGCTTCTATCCAGTGCCTCCCTAGTGGCGGGTTCAGAGGAAGCTGTCAGCTCTGAAGCAGGACGGTGATACTCTATAGGCTCTGATAAACCGCACACAGGAAAAGCAAGGATGGAAGATGATGACCTTGTGGCCTGCCATTCAGTTCTGTTTAACCCCTGAGTTCCTGTTTTGTGGATAGAGGAAGATCCCTTGACATATGTCTTCAGGACAGCAAGGATGAAAAGTTGCTTAGATGCTTGTAACCTGTCATGGAAATACAAAGCAAGCAAAATGAATTTGCAAAATGGTTTCTTAGTAGGTAATGTTACCCTGGATTCACTTTGCAGATTCAGTCAGCATGTATTTATTTTTACCTTAACATTCACCATGTTGACAGTAATTTTGTTAGGGACAAAATATTACAATCAGAAGTTCTAGTAAAAGAATATATTTAACTTGTTCTGTATTTTTAACTCCCCTCTCTTCTCTGGTTTCCACCTACATAAGACAAAAGTATTTGAACGAATGAATGATAAAGAAGACAGGTAATTTCAGTGACCCACACTGCACAATCACACTACCACACAAAACTGCAAATTAACCTGGTTAATAGATTGTTTTCAAACAGTACAAATTACAAGTGGTTTCCTTTAAGAACTGCTTTTCCTTTTTTTATGCAACTGATAAATATCTTTATTCATGGATGGTAATATTTTTTAAATTATATATGTGTTTAAAAGAATCATTTTTAATTTCACCCACAGATGGACAAGTTTTACACAGGCATAACATCACCACCATTTCCCCCATAAATTTTGCATTTGCAATCTCAAACTTAAAATGCTTTTTAAAAAAATGGCAATAAGTTAGGGTTTTGGGGTGGGCTCCCAGCAAAATAATTCACAGGTTTCCACATATAAGGGAAAGAATGGAAGGTCCTAGGGAGCGACCCACTCATGACTACAGAAATACATCTGAGTATACAATGGGCATTATACAAGTTACTTTTTTTTGCATGATTGGGCTCCTGAAAGCACTCTGTAGCCATGCCATGACTGCGGCGTGCACTTCTACAGAGTGGTTTTTAAAGTGGCTGATCACAGAAAAATTAACCCTCCTCAAATGAAGCATTAGATGAAGACACTCTGCTTTAGAGCGCCTTAAGGAACTTGTGTTCCCTAGAGTTAATTTCCCATGGGTTATGGGCTGGGCTAATACAGTACCAAGCTGCCAGCTGGGGTTTGCTGCCTTGCTGGAGCTGGGAGGGAAAGGTGAAACAGAGTCATCCCCATGCCTTATACCACTCCCCCCCCACCCAGGTATCCTGGCTGGGGTGCTGGGGGGGGCTGGGCTGGGTCTATGAGGCAAGAGGGCTCTGTTCTACCACCCCCTCCAACTCAGGCTGGGCAAGCCAGCAGCTCTGTGCTGCTCACTTCCCCCTTTCTGCTTTGCCTGGCCTGACCTGGATTGGGAGGGATGGCATGGAGGCCCCTCATCTCATGGGCCTGGCCTGGCTCCCCCCACAGTACAATAGCTGGAGTATCTGGGGGGAGCTCAAGGTCAAAGCGGGGGGGTCTGTTTCAGCCCCCTCCCCTTCTATAGTTTCATAGTAGGTAGGGTCAGGAGGGACCTGATCAGATCGTCTAGCCTGACCCCTGCCACAGGCAGGAATGAATGCTGAGTTCACAAGATCCCAGACAGGTGATCATCTAAACTCTTTTTGAATTTGCCCAAGGTAGGGGCGAGGACCACTTCCCTGGGAAGTTGGATCCAGATTCTGGCCACCCTAACTGTAAAATATTGCCTTCTGATCTCTAACCTAAACCAATTCTCCATCAGCTTATTACCATTGTTTCTCATCACCCCAGGTGGTGCTAGGGAGAAAAGGGCTCTTCCTATTTGCTGATAATCTCCTCTGATGAGTTTGTAGGCAGCCACCAGGTCCCTCCTCAGCCTCTTCTTGCCGTGGCTGAATAGGTTCAGGTCCCTCAGTCTCTCCTCATAGGGCCTGTCCTGCTGCCCTCTCACCAAATGGGTGGCCCTCTTCTAGCTCCAGCCAGGCAGCAAACCCCAGCTGGCAGCTTGGTGCTGCTTCCTCCCACCTCCTTTGCCCCCTCCACCCTCACCTACTGACAGCCCCATACTTGGGAGGGGGGCACTTCTGTTCACCAGCTTCTTTGGAGACTGCTGGAGCACCTCCTCCTTCTGACCAGTGCTGCTTCAGGTAAGCTCAGTCCCCCTGACCCAATAGGCAAATCTCTGGGTCAGCGTGGGGAGAAACTCTCTAACTCACGGTGCTTTATGTAAAGCACCGTGAGTTAGAGCAGAGGTCTGAAAATTTGTCTGCACTTGTTTCATAGACCTTCCAATTCATGCAGTGATGCTCTGCAGAAAACAATTGTAAAAGGAGAAATGTCTAAGAAATTCTTTTGGAATGATCCTTTTATCTCCATTTTTAATACTGATCCATCTGGTTTCTTCAAATCAGACTGTCCAACTGAGTATCTCCATAGTTTGGAACATTCTCAAAAAGTTCTATTGGCCAAGAGGAGGCCATCTTTTTAGCCCTAATTAAGAAAGAACAGTTGGACAAAATTTCAACTCCATTTGTCATAAAATGAAGCTGCAAATACAGAGGAGAAATCTTTGCTACCTGGTGAATGTGATACCAAGTCATCAGGCCAAGTGAAAATCTCTGATATAACTTTCAATACCTGGGGTAGCTATGAACTTTGTGAGTTGGAAAGAGTTGTTTGGAAGGGGCACATTTCATAAATCAAGTTATTTATTATTCCTGGAGCATCCAAGAAGATATGGAAAAGAATATGATATTCTGACCTTGTTTAATCTATTTTCACCAGCCATATGAAAAGTCATTTTCATAGCAACCATATGAAAAATCTAATAAAAATTAATAAAGCAACTTCCATTATTTTTATATATATATGTTTCTTGGCCTGAAAGAGAGGTCCCCAAACTACTCAACTTAGTATCTTGGGAGGGGGTAGAAAAGCAGACCACCAAAGTGGAGATTGCTGCTTGTCTTTAGACTTGGCTTCTCAATACAAACAAGCTTGTGAAGATAACAGTAAAGGAACAATTGGTTCTCTAAGGCCCCTATCCTTGGTAACTATTGCAAACAGCTATAGAAGCAGTTTATATTTACAGGGCTAAAGGCTCAGATGTTAGAATACAAGCCTAACTTTTCTCCTCTGCTCCCAAGGCAATCAGAGAATTTACAAAATCCTAAATCACCAACTGCTAGTGGACTTCCCCCAGTCCAAGGATCCCATGGCCTTATGCTGATAGAGAAAGACTACCCAAAACAAAAGAACATAAGAAAATAAATTAGAATTTTTTTTCCAAAGAAAGCAAGAAACAATAAGTTGCAGTAGTTTTTTCAGTTAATATATTTCTACAAAATATTTCAAGGTATTGACTCAAACAGAAAACTGTCAGAAAACATTTAACTAGCTTCAGCTCTTATCTGTCCCCAAAAGATCTTCCACAGATAATTTATTTTTATTAAAAACAACCCCAACATACTACTCTTCAATCTTGCACTCTTTGTACTGTTGTTCCCCTCAAATGTTTGTCCACAAATGCCCATGGAGTCCAATAATTGGAATCTCTTGCCACAAGTAAAAAATAATGGACATTGGAGCTGACAGCCTGCAGATTCAATATTGATGGATGTAGCTTCGTTTAAATGTCGGGTGTTGTTGGTTTTGGATATAACCCTTGCATGTATTTTTGTTTACAATGTATCAATGTAGTTCTGTTTCTAGTGACCTGGAAATGAGATGAGATTGGTATCTGGCAATAAAATAATGCATTATTATATAATTAAAATGGAACAATATTTAACTTATATACAAATACAGAAATACCAGGAGCTTGGGGAATAAACAGGAGGAACTTGTCTTCCTTCTAAATGCAAATAACTATGATGTCATAGGGATAACAGAGACCTGGTGGGACTCCATCCATGACTGGGCCACAGGTATAGATGGCTATACCCTGTACAGGAGGGATTGAGGGGACAAAAAGGGCGGAGGTGTAGCTCTCTATGTCAAGGAAAGATAGGCAACCCTGCAAGCTGACAATGGCGCCCACAGTGGATGACTTGAGACCCTTTGGGTTAAAATCTATGGGGAACACAGCACAGTGAATACTATCATGGGAGATTGATGTCATATAGCTTGACTATAAAAAAGCCTTTGATCTGGTATCCCATGATCGCCTTTGGGCAAAACTGGCTAACTGCAGCCTCAACCTCATTATGATCCATTGACTGGGGAATTGGCTCTGAGGTAGGACCCAGAGGGTGTTGGTTGACAGAAGCCAATCATCTTGGTGCACGGTCACCAGTGGGGTCCTTCAAGGCTCTGTGCTAAGGTCTATACTGTTTAACATTTTCATCAATGATGTGGACACTGGAGTCAGAAGTGGACTGGCCAAGTTTGCCAATGACACCAAACTCTGGGGTAAAGCATCCACACCTGAGGATAGGAGGGTGATCCAGGAAGATCCTGACAGGCTCATGAAAAGGGTGGATGAGAACCTGATGGTGTTCAACACCGAAAAATGCTAGGTTCTCCACCTTGGGAGGAAAAACCTGCAGCATGCTTATAGGCTCGGCAGTGCTACACTGGTTAGCACTACAGAAAGGGACTTGGGGGTCATGGTTGACCACAAGATGAACATGAGCCTTTGGTGTAATGCTGTGGCTAGTACAGTGAGAAAAACACTGGCTTGCATCCAAAGATGCTTCTCAAGCAAATCCTGGGATGTTGTTCTCCCCTTGTACTTGGCCTTGGTGAGGATGCAGCTGGCGTTTTGGGCTCCACAATTCAAAAAGGATGTGGAGAAACTTGAGAGAGTCCAGAGGAGAGGCACATGCATGATCAGAGGTCAGGAAAACAGACCTTATAATGAGAGGCTGAGAGCCTGGAAAAGCGCAGGCTCAGGGGTAATCTGGTGGCCATCTATAAGTTTATCGGGGTGCTCATCAGGATCTGGGGGAACATTTGTTCACCAGAGCACCCCAAGGGATGACAAGATCAAACAGTCACAAACTCCACCTTGACCGTTTCAGGGTGGACATAAGGAAGAACTTCTTCACTGTCTGAGCCCCCAAGGTTTGGAATAGACTGCCACTGAAGGCAGTTCAAGCACCCACTTTGAACACATTCAAGACACATTTGGATACTTATCTTGCTGGGATCCTATGATCCCTGCTGACTTCCTGCCCTTGGGTGCATCTACATGAGTGTACAGGTGCCTCTTGCCCCCCCTTAGACCCTTTTGAGGTGGGGCAACAGGCACGCGTGGGAACAAAAAAATGTCCCCCACGCTGCAAGTTTGCAGCGCAGGGAGAAAATTAAACCCCTGAATATCCAGGGGTGTAAAAAAAGCAAAGTATTACAAAGTGGGGCAGGGCCCTGAGGCAACCAAAGGTTATGTCCTCCAAAGAGACTCTCTGGCTGCCAGAGTGTTTCTATGGTTGCCCCTCATCCTGGTGCTGAAACATGTGGCCGGTGAGGCTGTGTGTTTCAGCACCAGGGCTATGGTGCCGGTGAGTAAGGGATGGGGGGGTTGGAGGAGGGGGAAGGGGCTGTGAGGGGGACTCCCGATGGCCCCACCCACTCCCCCT